>NW_008795477.1:2041116-2065887 GCF_000699145.1 Aptenodytes forsteri
GGAGGTTTTGTTTTCCAGCTTTTTTTTCTTTTTTTTTTTTTTTTTTGGCAAAGGATGGAGCCTCCATGGCCCCTTCAGCCTGGACCTGTTTCTGTGCTGGTTTGGTCCCCACTCTTGCTTAGCAAAGCGTTGAGGCTGCTCTAAATGATGCTGGTGGCAGGAACCTGAAGCTCACGCCAGCAGTGCAGACCTCAGCCTCTGCCCAGGTTATGGAATAGTAGTAGAGCCCCAGAAGTGCCAGCACAGTGGGGAAGTCATCTTCTAGTTGTGTTTAAGGTGAAACTGGCTTTTGAGCAGCTGAGAGACCAATTCAGAGCTGCTCTAACAGGCACAAGGCTCCTGGTGTTTTTACAGTCTTTCTACACAAACGTACGGGTGCAAAGCTACACAAACTCAGCTCTTTGATATTCATCCCAGGTTTCTTTTTGGTTAGCTTGTTTTTCTATCGCATTGTTGAAGGCACAAATGAAGCAGCTGCGGTTTGGTGCCCTCCCACCACAACTACCTCGGGCTCACCCCAAAAAGAGAGCAGGAATGAATTTCTTTGTAAAAACTTCAGAGTTTAAGAAGCCAGTTTTGCTGTGAGCTGAGAACCACTCAGGCCCAGTTTCATCTTGGTCCTTGAAGGCACCTGAGGTGTCCAGACTGGGAGCTGAGTCCTCTTGGGCCCCCACCTAGTCACCTGGAGGAGGCTGGTCCCTCCTGAAGGAGGCTCAGTCCTCCCTGTGAAGAGCAGGAAGGGCTGGATCCCAGCTCTTACCCTTCCTTCTCCTTCTCCAAAGCCTGCTGGAGCAGTGTCCGCCTGTGCCATGGATATCTTGTGACAGGAATAAGGCAGAATTTCTTTTCCAGCTCGGTGCTCTGTCTGAGCCAGCTGATGCCCATCCCTCACTGTCTGTCTGCTCCCAAAGAATTGTGACTTCTTTTTTTGCATGTAGTCAAGTATTTCTTAAAGAAGCAAACGTCTGGCAGTGAAGGGATGGGCTGGGGAAATCTAAGCAGGCTTTTACTGCTTAACGTGGAATGCCAAATGAGGAAGACTTGCTGTATTTGATTAGCTGCCGTATGACTAGGGCTTGAGGAGGCCGTCTGTGTCGAGGACAGGTTTTGTTTTGCAGCAGTCACTCCCACGGCTGAATTTCGATGGCCCTCTGTGACATTTCCTTGTTTGCTCGTGCTGTGCCTCTTTTTTTCAAACTGTGACAAAATGTCCCCAGTCCTGGTTTTGGGGTTGAAGAGATGCTGCAGGGAAGCAACTGGGACCAGTGCAGGGAAGCTGGGGGGCAGCTGGAGGTCCCGCAGTCCCCAACCACCGAACCGTGGGAGGGGACGGGTGCTGCTCCGGGCAGCCTTGTAAAGACTTGGCCAAGTTAGTGCATGCTGGTTGTGTTTCGAAAGCACTGTGGCCTCCAGGCTAACAGAGATGTGCTGGAGATGCAACGCACTGGCACGTGCACCCAGAGCTGCAAACCTCTGTACTGGTCGTGTCTTCATTTGCAGAGGTTTTGAGATGCACAGGGGTGTCGGTCCTTCATGCACAGGCTCACGTTCCTCCAGCATCAACTTTTGCATGCAGCGCTCCCTCTTCTCTCCTTCCAGGCATGCCTGACCACAGATACCTTCTGATTCACCTCCAGCTTTTTCATCTTCAGTCCCTTTTTCACCTTCAATCCCTTTTTCACACACACGTACACCCAGCTAACCCGCTCAGGTCAGGTTTAATTCTTCACATGCTTCATTCCCAGATGGGCTTCTCGCTGCCCACGTTTCCTTGCATAGTCAGTGGGACTGCGTGATGGACTCATCTTGAGTTCATTTGAATGGAAAGAGGAGCTTCACCTGGTGCCCTCAGCTTGTCTTTTTTTTCTTTTTTTAGGAGCACTGAAACTTGTGAAAGTTGGTTTCTGACCACTTTCCTCTTATGTGGCTTCTCTGGTGTCTAATGATGAGTGAACTTGCTGTCCAAGCCCTCTTTGGGAGCCCCTCAGGGGTCCCTTTCTTCTGGCCAGCAAACAATTTGAACAAAACTTTTTTGAATACTGTATCTCAAAGATTTCTGTTCTTATGTCAAATTTGATCAAAATCAGTCAAAATATTCCAAAAACATTAAGCAGAGGATCATGCAGGCAGGCAAAGAGTTTTGTGTGCATTCACAGGCACACAAACACAGTGTGATCATGTTAGCCTTGTTTCCTTAGGAAACCAGTCTAAAAATATCCAAAGTAAACATGCATTGTTTTGGTTTTTAACGCTGAGACTTTTCCAACTCTTGAACCTTAAAATGATTCCATTTGATACGTGACCCTCGAGGACAAGTCCAGTTAGCTGTGTTTTCGCAAGAGCATTATTTTCCATTTCTTGCCATGACCTCTAACGTGAATTAGACCAGTGGCTGTTGGCTCCTTCATTTCAGGACATGAAGTGCTATTTCTACATCATGATTATATTTGGACTCCGAGCTGCAGACGGTTGCTATCAGGAGGGGGATTCTCAAATCATGCTGCATGCACCAGTAGCAGGACACTGCTTCCAAGTAGGATGGTCAGCCTGGTAAAAATTCTGCTTCTCCAGGGTGGTGTCAAGCAAAACACCTTGTTATTATCTTCTTTTTTTGCTAGAGCTGTGGGCTAGCGGTGAAAGGGACAGCGGAAGGGCTAAGGTGTCTTACTACAGAAATGAGGTTGCGTATTTGAGATGTGGCTTGGACTGTGGCCACTGTGGAAGATAGCACTGCTGAAGATGAGGACATGGTCATTCAAGATGGACAGTCAACTGCAGCTGTGGTTGCAGAACTGTGTGTGTCTCTACCATACTCGTTTTACGACGTGTCTCATGTTCCTATTGCACATTGGTGTCTACTGTGGTGAGTCCTGTATGAAGACATCGTGACAGCCTGTCCTCCTGCAAGATCACAAGCTCTGCAGAAATAAAAGGAGGAGAAATGAAATAATCTTGTCTCTTAGTACAGTATGTGAAACGGAGTAATGAGATTAAGTGACTCACTCAAGGAACCTGTCGCAGGCCAGGGTAACACTTGGGCCTTTTTCATTGTGCTGTGGTTGCTTAGCCATGACACAACTGAGTCTCCCAGGTGGTGGCCTGATCTTCAGGTGTTGGGCGCACAGCCCTTCTGGAAGCCAGTCCTCTTCTACTTGTCATTGAAACTGGTGAATTTGTTTCAAAATTATTAACTCTCTGCATCTTCACTGGTAGCTTAAAAATAAAATCTATCTCAAAGAAGAGTTAGGACTTGATGCGGAAATGAGGGGGGGTGGCGTTTTGGAGCTGGTGTGCAATCAGTTGATCTAGATGCCTTTAATAGTCCCTTCTGGTCTGTAAACCCTAAAATGTAGTAAGAGTCAAATGAGGAATATTTACTGGAGGACTCATTATCTTCTCATCAGTTTCTCATGGCTCTCTGTCTCACCTGGGTGGCAAGGTTTGTAGAGAGAGATGGTATCTTTTATTGACATCAGTGTTACAACAACTCTACCACTATAAACCTGGGTGGTTCATTGAGGAATTTCAGCACTTCGCAGCATCTTAACTTCATGTGAGCCGCTCTCTGGCTGAAAGATGAGAATCAGCCCAGAGGGGATTTGCGGGTAATTTTGCCTTGCCCAATGCTCTCGAGAGGAATGCGGTGGCACAAGCAAATGAGCTAGAGACCACGGCCCTGTTCTTCTCACTGATGGCTCTGTCCAACCAGGAGAGGGATGAGCAGTGGACGCTTGGATGTGTCACCACTGATCATGCCCTTGCTTCACCGTGGGGCAATGTCGCTGGTTCCCCACCTTCTCTGAAAAGGCACTTCTGAAACACACTTGGCAAGCATTTCCCACGAGGATATGTAGGGAATAATTTCCTCATGCTTTCAAGGTAGAGCCTACCCTGTAATTTCTAAATGGACTTTTTTTTCAGTAGTCTCCCCTAGACCCCAGTATATGCTAAAATATTGTGCTGGCCTGGGTAGCTTCACCTAAATTTTACCTGCTGTATTCCCAGCTGGGTAATTTGATGAAAGCTCACCTTTAAGACTAAGAAAAATAGACCTGAGGCAGATAGATATTTTTCCACTGGGGAGCAGCAGCACTAACAGGGGCTTGATCAGCCCTCATTTCTGCCTCCCACCAAAGGCTTTTCAGCTGCAGGGACGGTCCCTACGTCAATATCCTGCCTAATCTGTATTAGCAGGGCGCTTGAAGACACTTGTTTTGTTGCATCTTCCACTGGGAACTGATGGCACTGGGTTGACGACATGTTTTACTTCTTACACCCCATGTATGTGCAGGTTAGATGGGGATAATTAATTTGTCTTGTCTGTTTTCTGACGTTGCGTTCACCAGCACTCAGCTGAGTACTCTTCCCAAAGACAGCCTCTCGCTTTCCATGGGATACTTTTCTTCAATAATTTATGTAATCATTAGGACGAATTCCCTCCAGCCTTTTCTCTCTCTTGTCTTAATTCCATTGCATTACTTGTAATTATAATCCTGATTTGAAGGAGAGGTTGGGGGGGGAAAGCCTGTTTCCTTCTGTGACTACAGCACAGTGATCGCAAGAGGAACTGGGAAGAGCGTGACGGGGAGGGTTCCGTCTGTCCTTAGGTCATTGACTCTGGGCGTGGGCAGGAGCTGCTATTAGTCACTGGGGGACAGCAACTGCCAACGTGCTTCATGGGAATTTGTGAAGCACGGGGCAGCTCTGGGGGAGGGCAGTACATCCTTTGCTGCTCCCTGTGCTTTAGTTGGCAGACATGGTGCGTAACCAAGTCATGCTTCATCCTTGGAGGCAACTTGGGTGCTTGGGATGTGGAGACCTTGGGTCTGCTTGGGGCACCCTTGAAAAGAGTGGGAATTTGGATGTTGACGTCATCTAGAGGGAAGAGGTTTTAAAGACAAGGGGGGGCAGCTTGTGATGGACAGCCAGATCCTTAACCTGAAGAATTTGAGTGCAACAGAGGGACTGGCAGCCACTTACCCTTGGCTTTCTGCATCTGCAAGTGTTTATATTACTGATGTGCACGTAACACTTTGGTAAAGTAGGACAGTTGCTAATTACTGTCTAAATAAGCCTTTTACAATTACACTGTGAATCTGGCTGCTGAACTTCACTTCCACCTGCTAAGATGTTGGCATGGGGGATTGTCCTAAGGTGCTGAAAAGGTGGGATGGAAATGTAGAGGAACCCTGTCATTTTTCAGTCTATCTGGCCTGACTTAAGCCAATAAAACTTAGCACGAGCCTGTGGGGTACAGCAGCTGCGTGCTGGAGATATAAGTCGACTCAGTCCATCTTGGCCACATGGTTTAATAGGCCTCTGTGAAATCCCTGGGTCAGAGGCCAGCCACCATGCCCATCTTTGTCACATCTCAGTGATGTTTATCCTGGCAGGTTTTTCTTTTTGTTCCCTCCCCGGCATGGAAAGAACCATCTGCCGGGCTGGCTTTCAGAAGAATTTCGAAAAATACCAATTTCCCTTTGTTGCGAGAAGGGGGGGGGGAATGGGACAGAAGGGGGAAGGACAGCCTGACCTAAAACCAAGCCAGTATTTGCAGGGGTTTTAGAATAGCTCGTATTGTGTTTCCTACTCCCCAAGGAAGGGTTGTCCTCTTTCTTCTTTTCTCTTTGATTCGATTCCCTGCCACTCTGTGAGCAAGTCAGAAGCTGCAGCTGCTGCTGTCAGCTGGGAAGGGAGTCCCCTTGTTTAAAACCCATGTGTTAATCCCTGGTTAGAAAAAGTCAAAATGCTTTATGCTCCCCTTATAGTCCCCTTTGCTTCTGCTTGCCTGCAGCTTCGCTGCCTGCCCACGGTCCTTGCCCCTTGTGTGAAAACACAGGTAGAAGTTGACCCCAAACAGCCTTGACAAGGAGCACAGGTAGAACAAACGTCCATAAATAAATAAACCCAAAGACTGGACAAAGCGACCAAATCTAGTTTTTGAGAGTGGGGAAGGAGTTGGAAAGGACATCAATTGTGTGGTGAAGTCTGGGGAAAAATTATGGGGGGCTTTGCAAGTAAGGGAAACCTTTTTTGTTGTGGCTGCTGGACACAGATGGGTATATATGTTTGCTCACAGGGGCTGTGCTTTGTTCCCAAGGAAAAGCCATCAGCACAGTGGGAGAGGAATTTAAACAACGAGGTAAGGAGAAAGGAGGATTTGGGCTCTGCCAGATAGAGATGGCCATGCAGACGGTGCTGGAGAGGGTCTGATGGGTAAATTGAAGGCCTGAGGGACTCAGAAAGTTTATCATCAGGTGTGATGCCACAAGGGTGAGTGTAAAGAGTGGCCTGAGGTTGAAAGGGGAGAGAAGGAAAGATTTTTTTATTTTGACGATGGCTTTTTTTCAAAAATACCCTCCTATCTTTCCTACTGGAACAAGAAAATGAATCACCACAGAGATATGGAGAAAGGAGTTAGATGATGGATGGTACGGATAGAAAACTGAAGGCAGTGCCCTATAACTATTGTGTCTGAACACTACCAAAGAGCGTAGGTTTTCAGCATTTTCCTAAGGGCCTCCTCAGTTTGCAAGTGGAAAACCGAGGCAGACAGAGGTGTCTCACCCAGGGCCACCAGAGAAGGCATCTTACCTTCTGCTGCTCCAACTGCAGCAAGGATCCCTGTGCCCACCCCTGCGGCTTGGTGCATCCATCAGGCTCCCACCACCACCCAGCTCTCCCCATCCATGGGCTGCAAGAAACAACCGGGGTCCCTGTGGGTCCTCCCTGCCACCCTCTCCCAGACGTGGTGGTGAGGGCAGACCAGTAGTGCCCTCCCACCATGGCATCCCATGGCATGGGGTGGACTGGCAGGTGGCCCAAAGTTCTTGTGCGTGGACTCCTTCCCGGCAGATTACCCGCGACCTCTGCTCCCCATTTTGGGTGGTGGGAAGGAGCCGGCAGCCACTGTCTGTCCCCCACCCCGCTCCAGTCCCTTCCCTGCCGTGGCCCCTCGTTAATAAAGAGGCGTAATTGGGACCCCTCCCTCCATCCCGTCTGGTGTGAGGCCATTTGTGTGCCGGAGGAGGAGGGGCAGATCCGGCACTGGGGGGGTTGGCAGCGGGGGAGAGAGGGAGGGAAAACTCTTTTGTTTGTTCAAGTAATTTAGGCCTCAGATGTTTTTAAAAAAAAAAAAAGGGGGGAAAAAAAAAAGGCTTTTTCAGCGTGTGCGTGCGCGTGTGTTTTCAAACCACAGCGGCCCAATAATATACAACATTTGCATACTGTTTAAAAAAAAAAAAAAAGGGGGAAAAAAAAAGGCTTGATCAGCGCTGGTAAAGGTGTGCTCCTGGCCCATAAAAATATCTCAATAGCAGAGGGAACAAAGCACAACAAAGAAGTGTGGATAGAAGCATTTTGTTTTTGTTTCTCTAGTTTGTCAGCAGAGATGTGAATCACTAAAAAAAGAACAATAACAAAAAAACCCCAAAGTAAAATCTGCTTCTGACCTTCACAGAGATCTCCGCATCCCCGCGCTGTCTTTAGTTGTGAAGGACTAAAAGCAGAGCACGGGCTGAAGTCTGCATCGATTCCTGGGTGTTGCTGCTGGATGTTTGCTTTGTGTCTGCTCCGCTTAGCCGGGCTGAGGTGAAGCATAGGAGAGTTGCTGGTTTTTGCAGCTAATGAATTTCGCTTTCTGCTTTACATGCGCTAGCACATTGCCTTTGGAGTTGAGACTTTCTACTTCATCTGCACTAACACATTGCCTTTGGTGTCTAGATCACAGCTCTCCTATGCGTCCCTGTTTCCCATCATTCCCTTTAGACATCTCACTTTTTTTTTTAATATGGGAATGGAAAATCAAAGGAAAAAAGTAACATTTTTCTGTTCTTTTAGGTTCAGTAAAACTCACCTTTAAACCTCATTGAGGGGCCCAAACTAAGTAGAAAGTGTCTGTTCTGTGATGGGCTTTGCTGTTGAAACCGTTGTGTTTCAACTGTGTGAAAGTTGTGGAAAAATGCACGTGGGATAGGCTGAATTTAATTTATTTTTTTTCTTAAGGTAGAGAATAGGGTAATGGTGTGAAAGAATGAATTAGTTATGGCAAATCTTATTAGTGTCCATTGTAAGCAGAGAAGCAGAGACATATGGGAGCACTTGCAAAATTATTCCTTGTTTATTCAGCTTCGTAACCGAAGCAAATTTTTTTGCATAGTGTCATTTATTGGCAACTGGAGGGGTGTGGAAGGTGTGTGTCTATGTAGCAAAAAGGGGGGAAGGGGGAACACAGTATTGGTATTCCATTAAAACTGATGCTCGGTGCTTTGTTTGTCAGGTTTTGGCAAGGCTTTTTGCTTTGAAAGCCATTCAGAGAGGATCGGAGCAGATGGCAGGGAGATCCTGTTTGTGTTATTTTTGGACATTCCCATTGAAAGTCTCAGATTGTTGTCCTTTTTCCCCCCTTCCCCCACTCTTGTATGTTTTTCTTTCTTCCTTCCTTTCCCCTTTCCTTCTTGAGAACTTTTTTTTTTTTAAAAGCATGTATTATTAATAATACAACATCACCTAAAAGCCGTGTGTGTTTCTGATGAATATCCAAGCTGTGGATATTTTCTATCTGTCTGCCTAGATTTGGAAAAAGTTGCAGGGGGGATTGTCTCCTCCTGAAACGGTACAAGCGGTGTTAGGAGGGCGAGTTGGGTAGGGAAGGGAAGCCAAACTGCCATTTTGGTGGGTTCAGCTCAGTAGCAGCACACTTCCCTGGTAGATCAGCAGCTGTATTAAGCCCAGGCAGCAAGTTTAGATTGAAGGTCTCTGATAAAACAACTTTAGTGACTTGCATGACATGCGCTCGTGACCTCCATCCTTTTTAAGCCCTTGTGGTGGAGAGGGCCAGCTGTAGATAGACTGGAAAACTGAACTATGCCCTGGCTCTTCATGGTGGTCTTCCCACGTCACTGCTGAGATTCATTGGTCTTAGGCGGCCCGGAAGGCTTTTGTTCTGCCATCATCTGTGCCCAGATTGTGCTGGGAAGAGCTTCATTGCCTCGCATTCCTGGTATAAGCAGTTTTCCCAAGCAGTAATTTAGCTTCGTATAACACCACTAGAAAGGTCTGCAGTGCTTTTCATGTGGAAGTCTTCACCAAAGCCCTTCACAACCTTTGTGCAGGCAATCCAGCAAAACTGAGCCTGGTCCAATCAGTTAAAGCACTTGGCTAGCCCACGTCTATCAGCGAGGGTGTGTACACACAAAGAAGATGGGAGGTCTTGGCTGCAGTTGGTATCCAAAAGTTCAGGTGATTCACCCGAAGCTCATCCAGATGATTAAATCTCTTAAGCTAAGCTGGAGATCTCGAGGAAACAAGCTTTCTCATGCTCATTCTGTCAGTGGTTATTCCCAGCTAGGAGCAGATATTTAAATCTTTACATCGGCTGATATTAGAGGTGCTTTTGCACAGGAAAATGGTCCACAAGGACATGAAGCTTTGGCCCAGAAAAGCGAGGAAATGAACTTTACAGGCTTTAGTTTAACTACTCTAACCCTTTAAGACAGTTTGGTGCAGGTTTTGTTTGAGTTCGAGGTGATGATTCATGTTGGTTTTTAGATTGCTTGAACCTGTATACCCACATCCTCAATTATCTTTTTTTTAACTGGTTCACTGAGGGAACCCACTTCAGAAACTCTCGTTTTGTTCTTAATTGAATGAAAGCTCAGAAGTCTTTCACTTGCATTGTAGCACCTGAGTTTCAATGCTATAGCTGCAAGAGAGGTCTGATCAGACGCTAGTGGGTGACCCAGGATGTGTGAAGTGATGTCACTTGAAGTGCATTTCACTGGCTAGAATAAGCTATGAAGGGAAAAAAAAAAAAACAACAAACCAAACCTCACCTTCCTCTTGCTGTTACCTCTTGCTAGATGATGAACATCCTCTTGGCAGGATTTTTGCTCCGCAGCACTGACTTTTACGTCTGCCTTATTAAAGTTTGGCAGCTCATTCTCATTACCTACTGGACGAGCCTTCTGCTCGGAGCACCTTCCCCTGCTCCCGGGGTGGCACAGCTGCTCTGCCCGGTGAGGGTTTCCCTTCGAGAGCTTCCAGCAACAGGGGCTTTCCTGGTCTGGCATGTTGAGAAAGGAGCCAAGCAACAGTCTCAGCCTAGACAAAAGGCAAGCTCGACCTACTATTTATGTGGTTACTTAAACATGATTTAACCTAAATAATGCACACTGTGACTTGGCCAGGGGAGAGGGGGAAGGGGAGGAGAGGGGCTTGTTTCTAATGAGCTGGGAGACAGCACAATTAATTACATATGAAGGACAGATAACAGACAGCAAACTGTCTACAGTAGAGAGAAACAAAATACCAATGTGAACAATTAAAGCGTCCACGTGACGGAAGGGTCAGCTATTTCTCATACAGCGGGTGGCTGGGCATGGCCCCAGGAGAGCCGCGATGGAAGCTCGGCTGAGCGGCCAGCCAGGGGGGGGCTGGGAGGGCATGGGCTTTCGGGGTCCTCCGTCATCAAAGTCGAGCAGGCGCTTCTGAGGCTGACAGGCTGCGCTCTGGGCATTATTTTCATCACATGCGCTTTTGACAGTGGAACTGTTAGCTACTAATCTTGGCGACACGTGAGATGAGGAGGAGAGCGGTCAAGGCGGGAGAAGAAGAGCAAAGGCTCCGTGGGCAATTAGGTACCTGCCTCCGGCTGCGCAGAGGAGAGCTGAGATGAGGGAGGCCTTCCTTCCCTCTTTTTTTTAAAAATGTGTTAATTTTCCTCATAGTCTTCCAGATGTGGAAACACATATCCCAGCTGCTGGTAATTGAATTCTTAGAGGAGCGTGGTCAGAGATTTGCACCCTCTCTGCTCCTCCCCCCCCCCCCCCCAACAGCACCCGCCTGGTGCACAATACATGTCCCCGCCCCCCCCCCCCCCCCCCAAATTGCAATGGAGTCTGGCATAAGTTATCCCCCCCAACACCCTTTTCATCCTCCCCTCCCTGCCAGCCCATCCCGCGGTCAGCCCTTGGCTGTAAAGATTTGAAGGTAAAGGCCGATGGATTAGCCTAGGGAAGGGCCAAAGGTTAAATGAGCGGGGCTAGCAGCATGCAAAGGGCTACGATTGAAATATTTGCTGAATGCTGACAGGCAGCAGAATAGAGGCAGACAAGTGGCAAATTCCTGTTTTCTCCTCTAATTGAGAAAATATTTTGAGTGGTATTCAGGCAGGCTGCAAATCGAGACTCTGGGAAAGTCAGCCAGCTGGGGAGGGGAAGGAGGGGAAGACTTCAGTGGAAACACCATTCCCGCTAAACCTGTTTCCAAAAACTTTGCACTTACGCTTGTGGAAATCCCTGGAGCCTGCTGCTTACGTTTTGCTTGGTCATTTTTCCCATGCAACTGCGGTGTCAAAATACTCCCCCTCTGAACTCAAAATGTCTCCCAAGCAGAATTTGACCCATTCCTGATGTTTTTGCGGCCACAGAAGTCTTGCTTTGCAAGTCTAGCTTCTTGCATGGAGGTGCTATCATGAAAAATCCGGGTGTTGTGAGGATCCAGCTATCATCTGCTGGTCAGGAGGTGAATGAGCTGTTTCAGCGCACGATGTGGATGAGATTTGATGGTGTGTCAGTAAAACATGACAACTATTCAACCCTTGAGTACGTCCACTTGTAGCGTGGATAATACTCAGCTGCGTTTCAAGGCCATCTGATGCGCGATGCCCACGTGCCCGGGCAGGGCTGTTACAGTCATTGTGAAAGCGAAGGGAGAAAAATTGTATTTGTTTGGTGTATCACAGGACGGCTGCACTGAGTCCTGTCTTGGCCCGGCCCTCCGGCATCCCTTGCTTGCTCTTGGATGTGGGTGGGAGGCTCCGGTGGCACTTGGGAGAAGGAAATTCCAGCCTGATATGACCAAAAGCAGTTAGCTGGCCTTTCACACCCTTTCACACTTCCTCCAAGGGGTGATTTAATCCTGCACATCCCCTCTGCCCTAAGTCTTCTGCCTCCCCCTTCCCCAAATGCTCCCACTAAAGCTGATAATGTACTGAAAAGGTTTCAATTAATGTAATTTCCTTCTTACTTAGAAATCTGTGGTTAGTTAAGGAGCCGGGGAGAAGGGGAAGAAAGATGTAAAAAGAAGCAATTCCTTGAGCCAAAAAGCAGCACAAGGGTCAGCGGAGTTTACGTTTGCTTCTATACACTCATGTCATAAAACTCGGAGACTGGCTTATAAAATGTTTTCTGGTGAATGCCATAGCTGCAGCGGAGGAAGGTTTTGGCAGGGTTATATCCTATTCGTGGCCAGCAAGTTGTATTGTGTTTGGGCCCTTGAAGTCTTATGTGCTCCTTAAAGATACCCAAGAGGCAGTGGGGAGCTTTTTTTTATAGTCAATATGGGCTTGGTTAAAGCTTCAGCATACATCAGCAGGTCCAAAACTTTGTTGTTAAGCAAAGGGAAAGAGAGCTTGCCTTGCTTTGTGGATTATCTTCAAGTGGGAGATGCTGAGGTCTGCCAGGGTTCCCTTCTGGTGGCCTCGCCTTACAGCTTGGCCCTGGAAAGTGAGTGACCGGGTCAGGGTGATACTCCTGCTCCCGGAGCAAGGGAAGGGACAACTCTTTTCTAGGTGCATGACCACAAAGTGACTGGTGTGTTGGGTTGCTTGGTGCTGCACATTTGCGCCTTGATTCAGGGGTCCTTTATTAGGGGCCCTGTGATGGGAGCAGGCAGCATGTTCATCACCTTACAGTGGAAAAACTGAGGCATTAACGTGCCTCCTCTCTGAGTAATGCTCTGTATCAGCAAGAGCTGAAAGTGAAGTCCCCAGCTCATTCAGTCACCAAACCATCCTCCTGCCTTTAAATCACGGGTCTGTCTTGACCTTCCCGTACCCCCCTCAGTTGCTGCCTGGGTTGCACAAGTGAGAACAAAGTGACACTTGTTTGCCTCGTCCAAAGCGCTCACTCAAGCAGGTGATTGTCTTGCCTCCTTTTTCAGTCCCAAAACAAAGTGTTGAAAGTGTTGTCCTGGGATGTAAAACATCCCGTGTATTGCCCCGGGACTGGATTTTTGCTTTCCGAGTGCAAGTGGCACTGAAAGGAAAAGAGGTCAAAATTGCAAGATACAGGAGAATAATTCCCAGGTGCTGAAATTAGGAGAAAGATGTGAGCACTCATCCCCTGTGCTCCTCACAGGGCAGGGAGCAAGGGAGCTTTAACAGCTCTAGCTGCAATTGTTAAAGAGCTGATCCTTCATTTGCAACCCTGCCAGAAAAAACTGAGCAAGAGGATGAGAAGTCAATCAAAATCAGTTAAAAACACTTCATTGTTTATTTGGCTTGGGGATGTCGAGAGGCCAGCAGGTCTGAGACCAACACGAAACCATATCTTGCAGCAAACACCATAGTTCCCAGCCGTGAACCCCTGTTCACCTCCAAAAGGGAAGTTTCTCCCTTCTGTGTTCAGCAAGGGGGGTTTGGTTTTATTTAATCATGTATATTTTCAGCACATGTGCTGCATCACATTTGCATGAAGATTTGGGGCTTAAACTCCAAAGGGATTTGGACCTCAAAACCCAGGTGCATCCAATACGCAAGCCAAGGAATTGGAAACACGGATTTTGTGCTTAAAATGAAAATATCAAGCCATTAAATTTCCTCTGTTTTGATTTCCCTCTCTCCAATAAGGGATATGACAGCACACACCATCCTCTATGATAAAGGAGGTCGTTCCTAAGGTCTACAAAGCATTTTGAACCCCAAAGTGATATCTAAGCGTCATTTCATTTTATTTGGCCTGCTCTGGTTACTAGTCAAAACGAGAGAAATACAAAAAGATATTGAGTCAGCGATGCTTTTGGGTTTTGTTTAAATTTGAAGCCCCAAAAATGAAATGGAGGGGGGGAATGAGACAGGAACTACAAACTGAAACTAAAAAGGAGACTTGAAGAAGCTGAAGAGAAATGGAAACTCTGAGCGTTTCCGGGGTGTCTTCAGCTGTAACGATCTGAAGGTTGAGCTCACCCCAGAGTGGGAAATCGTACATTTTCATTTAACAAAAAGAGAAGAGCTTCCCTCAGGGGACTGGTGAGTCTGGCCACCTCAAAGGTTTTAGTTTCTAAAATAATACGCATAATACTGGCCTCTTTTAGTTGAGCTTTTTTTTGTGAGGAGAGCCAGACTGCTTTGGAAATAATTTTTCAGGGGAAACTGAGGCTCACAGCTGTAATCTGAGTTGCCACAGGTTATTCATACATGACATTGCTATTCCAAAAAGCTTAAATTTCACAATTTCCAGGCTAGTGCTTTATCCTCCAGGCCATAATGTTTGCATAATACTGGCCTCTTTTAGTTGAGCTTTTTTTTGTGAGGAGAGCCAGACTGCTTTGGAAATAATTTTTCAGGGGAAACTGAGGCTCACAGCTGTAATCTGAGTTGCCACAGGTTATTCATACATGACATTGCTATTCCAAAAAGCTTAAATTTCACAATTTCCAGGCTAGTGCTTTATCCTCCAGGCCATAATGTTTCTCCAGGGTCATCTACTCAGTTGCTCAGGATTTTATGTTGAGAAGAACCAGCTTCTGACCAGAAGTTTAGAAACTTGCCCCATTCACAAAGCAAATGTATTTATTTATTTTCCTCCCCACATGTGGTTTCTGGTTCTCAGCGGCTTATTTCTCTGGAAGAGGTTAAAAGAGCCTCCTGCCAGCTCCATGACACAGAGTTTCAGTGAAGAAGTGACCGAAAACAAGTCTGGGTAAATGTCTTGTTTGGGTGTTTGTAATCTGACTCAGCAGCCCAGACCTTGATTTTTATCTTCTCAAATGAGTGGGTGGGAGGGATGAGTGATAACAGTTCAAAGCGACGCAGTTCCTAGCATCTGGGACTGAAAGGAGGGATGGTACTTTACAGTAAGGGTGTAACATCGTGATGTTATTAATTCAGTCACTTGCCCCATTGCTGTAGCATTTTGCGACCAGGATAGTGGCTCAGTTCGTTCCCATTTCTTACAGGACACTTTGCTTCTTTGGAATATTTTAGGTATTATAGATATACTTCATCCTTCCCTTGTTGACTTTTCTTGTTACACCTGAGGCAAATACAATGAGCGAGTGTAGGTGAAAGTGAACATCGAATGTGAAAAAGATGGTGAAGTAACACGGGTAGGAGTTGAAGAAAAGGAAAAGTTTGGTAAAGTTTGATAAGTTTGGTTGGAAAGATCCCCCTCAGACTTTGAACGCAAAAAACTTGTCCTTGCCTTCCCTGAAAGTATAATTCTTTTGTCAAACAAAGAAATTGGAGCGTTTTTCAGGCTTCAGACATACAAAGAAAAATCTACAATGCCTTTGGGGAATTTAAATGAAAATAAACATGCTTTTTTTTGGCCACATTTAGCTAAACAGGAGAGAGCATTGGGCTTTTTTTTTTTAATTGACACCATTATTAAACCAAGTCCAAACTTCCAAACTGAAGATTTATAAACATTCAAGTTCCTCCCGCTCATTTGATTTAGGCCTTTGAAACTCCAGGCAGGCCAGGGAGGAGGTTGGCTCTGGCAGGCAGGAGCCGCGGCCGCTGTGGTGCTGCCCTGGCCCTGCTGCTCCGCCTGGGCTGCCCCCGGCCTCTCCTGGGAATTAAGGGCCTTTCGGTCATGCTTTGTCTCCTTTGCCACAAATTAGGTTGCCTGGCCGGCTGCTGGCTACCTCCTTGTGCTCGCCACTAATTTGCCTATTACCACTCTGATTCCTGTAATTTTAGGTCCAGCTCTTGTAGCAGCATGAAGGCGTAGGCTTAGGTCCGGTCTTAAATAGTGTATTTGCGGCCCACTGCGACTCAAAGCCTTGGGGATTTTTTGACTTTCCAAACTGGGTGCTGAGACAGCTGATACAGGGAGTTAGGGAAGGGAAATAGCCTTAAAACACCCCTAAGGGGGTAAAATGAGAACCACCAGCTAAGACAAACATTGCAGCCTTGCAATGCTCCGCTTCGTGGCTGGGAGATGTGGACTCTCAGGATGGAGGGGCTCAGATCTTCAGGCTGCTCTCACATCTTTGGCTCCTCATACTAGTGATGTTGTTGGGCTTCCTTGGCCAACGAGTGGCAACATGCCGCAGCAATAGTCCCTGAGTGTGTTCCCCTTCTTGCTGGCATGGTTAGGCATGATATGGCACTGAGGAATCTCCTCTTTAAGGGTAACAAAAGTCCTTTGGCCTTTGTGAGGCCAAGATGGGCAAACACAATCCCTTGAGTTTCACTACTAGTAGTCTTGTACCTGCTGGAGGTTGAATTATCTGGATCTTGAACAGATCCAGTATGCCTGGATTAGTCCAATATTTGGATGGGAGAGCTTTTGAAGGCCTTAGGTTGGCATAAATTAAATTGGCCTGTTGGCATAAGTCAAGGAGTCACGGCTGAACACCTCAGGTATGCTAGACTAGAGATGATCCTAATATTGTTTTGAAAAACTTCTCTCAGGATCATTGGAGAAGTCCTATAATGAAAAGATTTCTTACCCTTAAACATGGGAGGAGGGAAAAAAAAATCACAGAGAGTTAAAGGGACTTTCCAAATACAAAAAACTTGCAGAGGGAAAGCAAGTCAAGGACCCCAAAATTTCTCAGCGTCACACCGATAGTGTAGTCATGAGAGGACAGCATCTTCCCTTCTCCCAACATGCAGATGCAAAGTGGTTTGGAACCTCACTATAGAAAGTGAAAATGTGAAATGATGTGTTTCTGAAGTGGCTTGGTGCTTAAAAGCTGCAGTCAGAAATGTGAAAGACGGTACCTGCTGCTCCTTCACCTGCTGCAGATGTCATCCTGAGAGTGGGCACATTGGGGGATCTCCTGGGGCTTTCACTACCCGCTACAAAATGGGGAACATCCTCATTCTCTTCATAGGATGAACTGGTTGGTTTTGTGAGAAGCTGAGACCCCAGAGGGGTGCACAGTATCCAGGAATCAACTTGGATGCCATTAGCTCAGTGTTGGTCACTCCCAGCTCCCACATCTCAAAAAAAACCCCACAAAAAAACTAACCCCCGCCCCCCTTCCCAGTTTTCCATACTGCACCCCCTTCCCTTTGACTTTATTGCGGTTCATTGTTATCCCTAACTGGGGAATTCTGATTTAATGGTGTATTGGACAGATTGCGCTTGACATGGTTCCTCTTTCCTTGCGTCCTGTTTCCGTAGAATAATGTAAGATGATCTTTGGCAAGTCCCCTTTTGTTTAAAAGAAAATCCAAACAGGGGAATCAGATTGATTGTTGGCTCCGTGTGCTTTTCTGTTCACTGGAACATCTTCCCATTGTAGTAACATCAAATGTAAAGACTGAGGAACTTGACCCGGCAGGTGCCAACTCTTGGGAATACAAATGTTCAGCTGTAGGAAATATCTCTGTTGCAGCGGCGCTGTGGAAGCAATTAGGTAGAGGATAATGGATGGGCTGCAGTAAGATAGGAGGGAATGACTCCACGGAGGTGCTTCATGGTGAGATCATAAACCACAAGAGCGGAGCGTGGATGGGCTCGGTGATGTCAGCCGAAACCTGCGGTGGAATTCGTCTCCTCACAGAGGACTTCTCTCTGGCTCTTGTTGTTGTTGTTGCTGCTTTTAACAGTTCCCAAAGTAGGAGGCCCCGCTGTGGAGTGACTGCAGCAGCGATAAAGTCGGAAATGCTGCTGTGTTTCGGTTTTAGCGAACTTCTGGTTTCTGTTTCCAATGTCACAAAGTATTTTGCATTCACAAAACATTTCTTCCTTTCCGAAGGCTGCAAGCAGGCTGCTTGGATGAGGAAACAGTCATTCTCTATTAGTAAGGACCACAAGCTCAACTGCTGGAAAAATCAACGCAGCCTTTGCTTTGGGGCACCCGTTACGACACTCTGCATATTACCTATCTACATGTGCAGATGCAGTTGTAGAAAAATGGGGAGCCTAAGACAGGCAACATTCATTTTGCTCAGTGGCTGCAAGCAGAGGAATGATCATGCGTGAAAACATTCAACCTGCACAGTTTTGCTCTGTTGTAGAGTCAGGCTGCAACGGGAAAACATACGTGTGAATCAGAAGGTGCTGTCTTCAGGCAGGATCATCTCTTCTCCTCTGTGTTTGTGAAGGACTCAGGTGTAGGCACACGGTTAATGGAAGGGCTCTTTCCCTAATGGTCCGTGCAGCAACACCTTTCCTTCTGGGAAGCACCTGGGGCTTCTCTGTGCTCGCACGCAACCCCTGCTGCCTCAGAAAGAGGAGGTCTGCTCTTCCTCCCTGGTTGCCTTTCCCAGCAGGGGCTTCCCCACCATGATCTCATGGAGCTCTAATGGTAATTATCGTCGTCTCATCGCTCAGTGGTGTCTGCCTTGAGATGAACCAGCCGCATGGCTTTTGATACCTATCTCAGTGCGAGGCACGTGTTTTCACGCACACGCTTCTGTGCTACCCGCAGTTTGCACTCTGCAGACGAACCCAGGCTGAATTCTGCTCCCGTTTCTTGGAGGTAAATACATGCAAAACTAGGTAAGAGGACTGGAACGCAATTAAATTCCTTATCACTGCATGCACCAGCCTTTGCACGTGTATGCAATGTCTCATTGCAAATTAAAAAAAAAAGAAAGAAAAAGCAGTAAAAGGTATTGAAAAAGCAGTTTTCTTACCCCCTTTTCATTCTGCTGAGTAAATGGCTTAGTAGTTGTCCTGTTTAGAAAACTATTTTTCAAGTTAATCCATTTTATTTTAATCTTGAGGTTTTCATTTCAGCTTGAAAAACAAACATAACTTCTGTTACTCCCACAGCTCCACTCCCAGACTTTCTCCCCAGCCTGGCACAAATGTTTAGTGATGGTGAGCCATGCAGTTTCTTGAGCTACCCTTTTTTCTTTTTCCTTTTTAAAAAAAAACAATCTCTGTGCTTAGCACCTTGCAGGGCTGAAAACTTTTCTGTGTTTAGAGAAGCAGCATGGAAATAACCAGGTGTTTGGAGATCATTTTGCTTTTTCGCTTCTGGTTTCGTTCTTTTCTTTTTTCTTTCCTTTCCTCTGGTTTTGCAGGGTCGGGAGCTTTAGAAATCAGTGTGCATCAAAACCAGGGCAGACCTGCAACTCCCCCAACACCCAGTCACATCTCTCCTTGCTCTTCTGCTTGTGCTGAAGTATAAAAAAATAAAGTGATTTGGAAAGTTAAGGAGAACCTCAGCCCAGCAGCACAGCTGTGCTCTGGAGAATCTGGGTTTTTTTCTCCAGCCTGGTTGAGGAGATGAGGATCTCTTTTTGCCTCCTCCGGCTGGAGGTTTCTCAGTGGGAAGTTCCTTGCTGGAGTATGGTGCCTCCTTGCCAGGGGAGCAGCACATGAGCTGATCTCTCTGAACAGGTTAAATAAACAGGACTGTGTTTGGGTTAATTGTCACTGGTTCTGCTGCTCTCCATTACTGATCTATCTGGGAGCCTGGCCAAGGAGCAGATGCGAGAGACAGCATCATCACCTCCCTCCTCGTCCTCATTGTGTCTGGCTTTATCCTTCTTCTTCTTCTTCTTCCCCCCCCCCTTTTTTTTCCCTTTGGCTGAGCAAATAGGCCAGATGGTAGTGAGGGGAACAGACAACAAGTGAGCCATGGCATATGGGCAGCCTGTTTAATTTCGACTCCTGTTGGGAAGTAGTTTGCAGGGAGATAAGTTACAAAAGCAGAAGAGGAGGAGGAGTGTGTGTTGGAGGGGAGGGACAGGAGGAAGGGGCGACCCCTTTTGGGATCAAGCAGTCCAGCTGAGGGAGTCCGGGGCGCAGGGGACCAAAGCCCTGGCCGCATTCCTGACACAAAGCAGTAAATTAGCTGTTTCCGTGTCAGTTTGTGTAGGAAGTCTTGTCGGCTGCACACGGGGAGGAAAGATGGAGATGTCTGCCCTCAAAAGAGGAGGAGGAGGAGGATGTGTCTCCGATTTCCCGCTCGCCCACCCTCCTCCAGGCAAGCTCCAGCCAGGCTTAGGAGGAGGGATGAGGAGAAGTTTGCCCAGCTGCAGGAGAGGAATCATGTTGCCCATGATGATTTTTATCTGTGCATATGATTGTGTATGTTTTGCTCATACATTGCTATGGGTATCGACATGAGGTCATCCACGGTAGACTTCTTTGAAGCAAAAGGCATGAGTTTTAAAGTTTTGTTACAAAACTAAGTAAAAAGTTGACGCAAAACAAAATGAAAGGCAGCTTAGTAATAATGTAGTTTACAGCTACTGGCTTCCCCCCTCCCTTTTCTTTTCACACTCATTTTTCTCTCTTCTGTTTTGCTTTTTGGATTCAATATGTTAGCTATCAACTTCTTGCTATCTATTCACATCATTCATGCATTTTGGATTTTGCTGACTGAGACCAAAGTGGGTCTTGCCTTGAATGTGTCTTAGTGATTTAGGGACAAAATTAGAGTTAATTGCACTAAATTATATAGATGTGAGGCTTCCTGGCTTCATTTTGATGAACTGGGACTTTAGGAGATTGGGGGGGGTAGGTGTACTTTTCTTAGTCTTTATAAATGTGTTGATTTTGCCTCAGAACTTCATTGAAATGTAGTTGATGCTCAATGAGGTTTGGGGTTCCCTGGTACCGGTTCTCACCTCCTTCACCCCAGAGGCATTTTTAAAAATATCTCATTTTGGCCAACAACATCCGAATTTTTTTCTATTTGCTCCTCTTTGATGGGAACAAGCATGGAATCCCAATACAATTATCACCCACGTGGACCGTTCAGAGCTCTGTGAATATTATCAGCATCCTGACCAGCGGAGTGGGACTCCTGCTCGACGCGCCCGTGGATGGGATTCAGCTGTGAGCTCCATGCTTGTGCTTGGCAGGGTGGGAAAACTCTACAAACCAATTAGCTCTGGAAATCTCAAGCCCTGTTGGCAGGATGCAGACGATCCTGGACTGCAGTTGTGCTCTACACCTGCACAAAGAACTTTTTATACAACATTAATTCTGCAGAGAAGGTTTTATTCACCAGAGAGTCTGTGGAGAAATGATTATGCATCGCTGGCTTGGTGGAGCAGAATTTTAACTTCCAGCTCAGGCATTCCTCCACTGATTAATTTTAACATGAAATAGAAACACAAGCCTGTGATTTATTGGTGAAATATTTAAGATAGATTGTTAAATTATTCAAATAGCAGAGTTTAAAGCAGGCAAGCAAGCAAAAAAAAAAAAAAAAAAAAGGCAGCTCATCCAAATAAGAGCTCGGTTTTCCTGAATTTGAAAAACGTACATTTGGACTCGCTAGATATCTGAAACAAAAAGTGTTATTTCAGTGCAAAGAAAAACATATTTTAAAATGAAAGTTTTCAACCTTATTATCTTCCCAACAAACTTAACCTTGAATCTTTCTCCATCTGATCCCCGCAGACTCTGTCTCATCTGCAGTGCTAGGAATTGTTGCAGCCCTCCATCTTTTCCTACCACTCAACTACCGCATCTTTGGTCACTCGCCCAACCTGGCTGCAGTTTTCCTCTTTCTACGAATGCTAATTGAGAGGCTTTTTGTCTTACTGTTGATCAACCAGGCGGGGATCTCTCCAGTCTTCCTACCTGGGGTTTGAATATCACCTCATCTTGCAAGTAGAGTTGATCTTCCATCTTACCTTGTGCTGGAGAAAAAGCCTGTTGAATCTGCTATACTTGTCTTTGCCCAGTTGCCCTCTGATATCTGGATAACATGCTCACAAGGTAAAACTAGAGCTGTCTTCTCAGAGGAGGAGATAGGGATCGTGCTCATAGTCTCGAAGGACTCCAGAGTTGTGGCAATAGTAGGTAGGCTCAGTGAAGTAAAGGATGAGTAAAGAATAAAGTTTTTTTGTGGAGCCTTAATGCTAAATTCCCTATTTTTTGAGAATAAAATATGTTGAAATTGCTGCGTCCTAGGGAACCTTTACTCTTGTTTTCAGTTTCTGTGCACCTAAGTTTCTCCAAATTTGAGGAAGGTTACTAGCTCCCACAGCCATACCTGTTCTGAACATAAGATCAGTGTGACGCTTTAAAAGCAAAGTTCATTGGACTTTGACACGTCTTCAGTTAAAATGCATGGGAAATGTGCATCAAAATCTGTAGACGGCTTTGAAAAATTCAGCCCTTTTTCTTCATCTACTTCCATGTCAGCACAAAAAAGAAGCATTTTTCAAGTCTGACCTCCTCTAGCAAGCACTCTGTCTTGGGCTGTGCAGCTGAGGAGGAGAAAACTTGCGAGGTCTGACTCTTTCAAACATGTGGCAGCTGAAAAGAAGATAATTAGGACAGGCAAATCCAAACAGTACTTTTGCAAATGGTATTTATCTTTGTGTGTGTGTGTGTGTGTGTGTCTATATTCTACTTCTCCACCTGCCTTCAAAGGCAAGCTGATAAAAAGGATTTGCTTGGCCTTTTTGTTGCTGTAGGGGGAAGGGTGCCATTTGTGTGTGGTGCTACAAGACAGATGCTGCAGGTGAAACTACCCCAGAGGGGACAATCCTACCCGGAGGGGGCAACTCCTGGGATCGAAGCACTTCTTTTTCTCCTCTTTGTGGGTTTGTTGTGCTGTGGGACCAGGTCCTTTATGGCATGTAGGAGCGGGCAAGGGTTTATGGAGCAATCAACTCCAGCAGCAGCAGCGGCAATCGCATAATGCTTCAGCCTTTTGTAATAGATTTTGTGTGTGTGTGAACTGAAAGTATGGCCAGGAGGGAAGGCGATGTGAAACGTTGGGCTTTTTTTTTTACTTGGAAAGAGCCTGTCTGAGTTCTTTTATGCTTTCAGGCTCAGGGATGAGAGAGAGCGTGCGTATGTGCGAGGGCGTGCGCACGTCTGTGCCCATACAGTCGCTCAAGTGGGAAAAAACCCCGTTTGTGGTTCACACAGGAGGAATTTCTGATGGAGACAACAGTGCTAAGCAGAAAGGCACATCCTGATCTCTAGCAAGTGAAGGGCATGCTCACGCACACACGCACACACACATACTCTCCGGGCGCTCTGCATAATACGTGCAAAGCGCTGCCCTTTAATGAACGTAACCTATGGTGGCTGGGATGCAGCCGGCCAGACCTCGCCATTAATAAACTGGGAACATTCTTCTCCTTTTTAGTCCCTTTCAATGCCAGCCCTGCGGTTTGATCTCCCTTGAATGCTGCTCCCCCTCATTTGGGGCTCCAATTCTGAGAAGATTTGGCGCATTGTTTGAGGTCGCAGGATGTCGGATTGATTTCGAAGCTTTTGTATTGACTCCGGGCTCCTGAATGAAGCTGTCATGTGTGTCTGTGGTTGGCTAGCAGGCTGTCCGGCTGCAAGCTGTGCCTTCCTTTGTTGTTTAGGCCTCATTGAGCTGAGGGAAGAGGCTCATTTCAGGGTGATTTACCACCACCCAAACACCAGCTGTCTGTTGTACTGCCGCTTGCCTCCACCTTGGATTCAGTTCTCGTTTCCCTTCATTTCCCCCCTTCTCCTCTCCCACTCTACCACTGTAGGCACTTGGGCACCGGTTCTTCAAGACGCATGGATCACCCTGACAGAACAGCATAAAAAAACATAAACACCGAATACATTGTTCTTCCCAATGTCATTTAGGCACCCGTGGGGATTTTTTTTTAGGGTTCACTGTTGCAGTGCTATACACATGTTTTCTTCTTGGTGAAAGACTGAACTATGTCCCTAGGGGGAAAAAAAAAAAACCAATAAAAACACCATGTTCTTCTTGGTTTGTTACTAAGTAGCCCATAGTGAAAAACAGTAATGATTTTATTTAAAAATCACTATTAAGCTCAGTGGCAGGACAGCAGACTGAATCGCACAGCCTGCCTGGTGCATGATGTCAGGGGAGGTGGCTGCAAATGTGCTCTCCAGTCCTGGAAATGTTGGGATATTTGGATGGATGGAGAAGGAGCCAGAGAAGGATGGCATCACCTCCCTACACACTTGTCATTCCTAAGCAGGCACAATCTCTGTGTTTATGTGGGTATCATGCTGGAGAGCTATGTTGGTGGCGTAAGACAGGAGAGGAAGAAAAGGGAAGAGGCTGTGAAGCGCTGCTCAGCTCAGCTTCACAAAGCTCTTTCAGAAAAGTATTTCTCCATGAAGAGCCAGGCTGCTTCAGCAGCTGAAATACTGATAAACACCTTGGAAAGGCCATGCTGGAAGCTGTGCTCTTCCCCAGGTTGCCATGGGCCAAGGCTCAGTTATCCTTTCTGCACCTCACGTTTTCGTCTGTTGGTGGGGGATATTTTGAGGGTATTGCAAGGCAGGAGAGATGGAGAGAGCTTGAACAGCTGAAATCCAGGGATGGGTTTGGCCAGTGAGACCTTCCAGGGGCCAAGTGGAGGCGGGTTGCGGCAGCTCCTTGGGGGTGAGGCTACTGCCAGTATTTTTGATGGCTGTTGCTCAAAACCAAGCAAGGCTGATGGGAACCGAGCAGGTCAGAGCCCAGCTGGACCTGCCAGCGGCTGCAAGGTGCATGGCACGGTGCTGCTAAGCCGAGCCCACATCTCGAGCCGATCTTTCCAGCCGCAGACTTGGGAGAGCAGGAGGAAGACGGGATCCCCTGGTTAATCCCAGCCAGCTCCTCCAGAGCACGGAGCCTGGCAGCTCCACGGAGGCCCGCCGGTGCCATGTGCGTCACGTCTGACTCTTTTAAACAGGGCTGGCAGCTCTCTGAGCAACGCGCAGCACCGGGGCTGACCGCAGCCTCCGGGGCTGCCCCGGCGGTGGTGATTTGTGTGTGCCTCCGCGCCTCCCCCCAGAGCCGCTGGCGTGAAGTGAGTTGTGACCGGCCCTCATTTGACTTCTGGGTGATGCAGTTTGGTGTTTCTCAACCACAGGCTGGGGAAAA
>NW_008795477.1:2066656-2077069 GCF_000699145.1 Aptenodytes forsteri
GCGCCCCCCGGGGCTGCCCCGGCGGTGGTGATTTGTGTGTGCCTCCGCGCCTCCCCCCAGAGCCGCTGGCGTGAAGTGAGTTGTGACCGGCCCTCATTTGACTTCTGGGTGATGCAGTTTGGTGTTTCTCAACCACAGGCTGTTAAAACTGGTGACTGATCAGCTCCTGTCACCCGTGTAGCTGAGATAATTAAGCCTGTTACTATTACTATTGTCATTTTTCTTCTTTTTCTGCAAACTTTGGCCAACTGCTGGAGCCCGTGGTACAAGGAGGAGGGTGAGGCCAGCGAGACTCCCTGTAAGAGGTGGGATAACGGGACCTATGTGCTTTGCTCTTCAGTGCTCGCTGAGGAGCCTCCTTGCTCTTTGCCTTGGGAAGGGGGATGTCTGACGATGGGTGGGAGCCAGTAGAAGGCAAAGCAAGCTCCTCTGTTGGAAATGCTTGTGCCTACCTACTTCTAAACCAGAGCATCACATCAAGAGCAGGCGGCACAAGAGCATTTAGTAGCAATACATCTGTGAGCTTTCAAGACCACTGTGCTCCTCCCCAGTCCTGTTATTAAAAGGCCACGTAACATGGAAATGATGCTCCATAAATTAGGTCCAAACGTCTCTAGTACTCGGTGAGATGAGGCTCCTCTCTCTGCAGTGTTTTTCTCTCCCTCCCCTGCAAGCATCAGGCACTGCTGGATGGAGGAGGGAGGGATATATTAGGGGGCAACAACCACAGCAGGATAGCCCCAGCGAGGTGTTTTAATTTCTTAACAAACTCCTTGGGCACTAGAAACTGCAAAATAACATACAGATAAACAAACAAAAACTCACTGACCCTTAGCACCCTGGAGGGCTCTGTTTCAGATCGCTGAATAAAAGCTGAAGTTGCATATGCATGTTTAATGTAACACAAGGCGTGTGCTGCGGAAAAGCGTGCTTTCTTCTAATCTGGTTCCAGACAGAAGCATCCAAACAGAAGCCCCTTTCCCTATCCCCACTGAACTGCTTGGTGTATGTGAGGAAACCCCTGAATGACAAGGCCTCCATCTGCTCTTGAACGGAGTTGCGACTGGCTGCAAATGTTGCCCATATGCTTTTTTTTTTTTTTTGCCTTTCAACTTAGCTGCCTAATGTTAGACACCTATCCCCAAATTAAGCATCTGCTCAGAGTAGGCTTTCTAAAAAAAGGTGGAGGTAGTAGCTAATTCAGGCAATGCACATTAGGAGAGGTGCATCTGCAGTTGGAAAAGAGATGGGATTATTCATCCAGTGCATGGCTTTCGTTTGCCTTTTTAGGGAATGGAAATTCTTGTACTGTCAGGGAAAAAGAAAAAACTATCAAGTTTTGGATTCATATTTCCCCTCTGCTCTTGATTTTCCAGGTGATTATGGGCAACACCTTGCAATTTCTCTCTGTTAAATAAAGCTGGTGATACTTCCAGCCAGACAGGAGAACATGGCCATGGTTTGCCAGGAGCTCAGGCTGCATGACAGTATGTCCTAGAAGCCAGAGAAGGGTCTAAAAATGGGAGTTTTTCCTTGGTTTGTGGTGTAAAAAGGGCTGGAGTAACTTTTTCAACATAATGACTTTGCAGTAGATACTGGGACAAGTTGACCATCAGCAAGTCACGTATGGATCCAGTTTCCTAAACACAGGTGTATGTTGCTGCTATAGGTACCTTAAGGTATCCTGGCTGTCCATCAGCTGCCTGTTAGGAAATACGTGGGACTCCCTTAGGTCCTTTTTTTATCTCTAACTTGTATCAGATACTCTGGGGTGTCTAAAAAGTCTCCTTTGGTTAGACAAATAAGTCTTTGTGCCTCAGTTTCCTATCTCTGACGTAATAACTTAATGCAATTGCTTTAAATTTAGCTTAGTCACGTCTTTCTGGGGAACAGTTTTAGAATTTAAGAGATTACAGACTAATTGCTGAAGGACTGTAGTAATGGGGCAAGAGCAAAATACCTTTGATAGATGGGAGTTGCAGGCAAAGGATGGCAGTTGCAAGTAGTCCCGTGAAAACCTTGAAGTTTGACAGGTTGCAATCAGCAGCCCAAACATTGAGTGTTTTGGTTAGGTATCAGGTATAGGTACAGCCTTTTCAGCGTCTTTTTTTTTTCCCAGCGTCTCTTTTGGAAAGAGGAGAAAAGATAATTCTTGCACATTATCTGACCTTGCTGGGACTTATGAGATGCTGGGGTCACCAAGTAAGAGACCTCACCACACCTGGTAGGTTGCAGGCTCTCCCGAGGTGACCAGAAGTTTATCTGCCTGTTTATAATTCCTGCCACCAAGGGTCATCTCTCTGCTGTGCCCTGACATTGAGCAATGGCTGCAATTCCTTTTAATCGTGCCCTTTCCCTTCCTCATCATTTAGGGCAGAGCGCTTCCACTTGGCTAAACTCATTAACTGCTTTAATGTTGAGGTTTCCTTTTCCATATAAATTCATCCAGCTGAAATCTCATGACTCTCCATGGATGCACGCGAGCAGATTCTCCCTCTGTTGCCCAGCAGATGCTGAGAGTGTTTATTTTTCAGCTGCGGACAGTAAAAGTCTGAAAAAAGGCAATGTCTGTGTGTGTGTGTCTATGGGAAAGCAAGTAATTGTGATGGGTTTGTGGGGACTCAGTCAGCTGTGTTACTGTTTGAGCTCAAGGAGCATTTTGACCAAACCTGGAATCCCAGCCCCTTTCTGCCATGGTGATTTATCAAGACGCCCAGGTCTGATAAGCTCCAAAAATGCTTTGGTGAAGATCCAAAGCGACTCAAATAATTCCCGGAAAAGAATCAGGTTAACGTGAGGGACCTTGCTGCTCGGATCACGTTCAGCCAACTTGATGGGTTGTCAATGAAAAGAAGGTGGTTGAGCTCAGCTTATTTCCCAAACTGTTGCTGTAGGCAAAAGGAGGGAGAGATGACCCTGTTTCTCTGGAAATCTCTGTTGGCCCTAGCGTGTTATCGATGCTGCAGGGTCTGCGTGAGCAAACTCCAGTACTGAGTGAGGGTGGTCTGTTGAATTCCTGGCAAGGACTTGGCAGTGGTTATATGGATCAGTTGTCCAAATGTGGACAACTCACACCTGTAGACTTTGTTTCACCAAATCTAGCTACACTAGAAGCAAGTAAGCACTAACTTGGTAATGGTGAACAGAAATGCTGGTGTATGAGCTTTACCTCAAGTCACTCCAGTTTGGTAATTGTACTCCCTGAGTGTGGTAGACTTGTTCTTGTTCATGTATGTGTATGAAAACATTGGGTTAAAATAACCTGTTCCTTTTCAGTTTGGCTTGCCCGAATTCCCACTGTGTTTTTCTGCCCACCTTGCTTTCCTTCTGCTCCTGTCCATGTGACATCCCTGATTCTGTGATATTTGGCCTTTGGGGAAGTCTCCCTGGCAGTTTGGGAGCTACCCCTCTGTGGAAGGGTATCTCCCAGCAATGCAGGATGAGTCCACAGGCTTCCCTAATGCCCTTTCTTCCCCTGCTTCTGGTCATAAATACAAGCCTCTTGGTCTTTGGTGGTTCAGATTGTGCTGATGTTTTTCTTGCCTTGTCTCTTGTAGGGAAAAGTCATTGGAGATGCAAAACTGCTCATGAGTTGTGGTTGCAGAAAAGGGAAAAATGCTCAAGTGAAAGACTCAGATCAGGTCAGTCAATATGTACCTTAACTGGTGGAAATAAAAGAATGTGTTAACACCCGATTGATTTGAACTGTGCTGTTGCATATCGGGGTTCCTGGACACAAACAGAATCTTTGGCGTGGCTGAAAATGATACAGCGTTAATGTTTTTGTATTTGTTATTCGTAGAAAAACCCTCGAGCAAGATCAGCGATTCATTGCAGTAGGAGCTGCTAATGCCCTAGCCTGACTTATTCCCATCTGGTTTATTTATTCATGAATTCTGTTCCTTTATAAAAATCCACTCCAGGCAATGTCTTTCTTAAAGAATATTGCACTTCCTTGCCGACTAAATGCATGCAACCTTTGGTCTCATACTGTAGCTGCCTGGATGGGCGATAGTTACAGAGAAACGTGCCATTCGTTGCATGCTTTTGTTCTGAAGTGACACCATAACAAGAACATTCTTTACTGAGGTTCCCCATGATAGACATGTAAAAACTTGTTCACAAACCGATGGCCAGGTTTCAATATTCATTACTTGGAATGAATGGCCCCTTATTCTAAAATTGGTCAAACTGACGTCAGTGGGACCACTTCTAGGGTTCAGTAATTGCAAGCGAGGTGGACTGCGCTCTGAACGACAGCCAGCTGGTGGTCTTTTCCTACCTCCTACCATTTTGCACTTATTCAGACCAGCCGAGTTTGTCCCTGTCAAAATTTTCAGCTATTATGGCCTTCTGGCGTTGTAGCTAAAGAGAAGTTTGAATCCTGAGATCATTCGTTCCAAAGATGGAACAGAATTTGGTTTGAGCAGAAACGTGTTATAAATATTGGGTCATCCAATGTTAAATGTGGTAGAGTGAAGCAGTTGATCTCAAATATCAAATAACTTTGCTCTTTAATGTACCTTGTGAACAACCTGTGACCAGGTATAGACCCGAAGGAGATTCAATGTCCGCAAAGCTCCAGGAACTCCTGATAATTTACTGATGGGAAAAGAGATGAATTCTCAGGAGGAAAAATGTTTTTCATTTTCAACATGCATGTTCATCAACCCTAATTAGTAACGATGTCTCTGAGCCTTGTTTTGTTAATGTCTGAAAAGATCTGACAACAGATCTTTCTATCCTGCGGTGGGCTCTGTTATGAGGAATGTTGGTCACATTTATAAATGCTTTGTAGGATTGAGTCCTTCACTGATGTTGGGTTTTTTTCTTTAATTAGTATTTTCAAAATAACAAATTCATTGTCATGAGCTGTACTATCAATTCACCATCGAGACAAGAATTCATATTACTTTTCTTTAAAGAATATCTTCCCATTCTCTCAAATACAAGATTAATTTTCTCATGTTGAGGTTCTAACACACCAGGAGAAAATTAATTTAGAAACGAAACACAAAATTTGTAAAATTTTAGTCTTTTGTATTTTGATGTACTCTGGTTGAATCACTCTTGATTTACAACAGGACTAGAGCAGGGTCAGACTGCTTGTAGTAGAGATTAAAAAAGAAATGGGAACATCTTGATTGCAGAGAGGTTTTACAAAATGCCATCTCTCACAAACCCTGAGTGTTGGACCTAAAACTCATTGATGGCAGTACCTTAATTATAGAGTAGGCAATAGTTTTTGGAGGGAAAAAAAATCCCATTCTGTTTTATGTTTTCTGGGACAGTGATAAATTATTCTTTACGTTTGGTTACTTTCTGAAATCTAATTTTTGATATCTAGTGATGTATTGACCATCTCAGTAACTTTTTCTGCTGCATCAGCATGAACTATTGGGCAAGTACTTGCTCCAGAGGTTGTAAAGCTCATTCGTCGTGCCCCTCACAGGGTCCTGTCAGTATTTCAGGGGACAGGAGGTGGATGGGGAGGAAACTAGTACAGGAGGGTGGGTGGCAGCGTGGAACATTTGTCTGTGAATGCAGGACCTCAGCTCAGCTTATAAATTATCCCCTGGGCCTTGTAGATAAACACAGACTTCTACGGTGACATCGGCTGGGAAAGGCAAACACTTGCCGACGATTGTAGGCTAATCCTTCAGGACACTAATTGCCAGAAAACCAAGGAAGCATTATTTTAGGAACAGCTTGTTTCACTTTGTGAAGGGGAAAAATACTGCACTGGATTTAGTTTTGTTTGCTGAGCTTTACCCCCTCCTCCCATGCCCTGTCTCAGATTTTAAAGATTTACCTTCATCATTGTTGGGGGCTTTTTCTTTTTTCAGTCTTGCTTTGTTTTTTCCTGTGATGCCTCTGTAAAGTTGTGTGAAAATGCAACTTAGTTTTCATTTTCATGAAAGTACACATAAATAGGTATGTGGGTTTTATACCATTAACTATTTAAAAGTTTGGGACTAACCAGCTACATTTTGGCTGAATTTTTGTGACAGGTGATGCTTTGCAAAGATTTTAATTTTTTTCATTCTTTCAAGTCAATTTGGAAACTTGCAGAAAGTCCTAGACACACTGCCCCACCAGTGAAAATCCCCAGCTGAACCAAGCCACTACCCCATTGCTGAGGATTTAATTTACTGGCATTTCTCCAGTATGCCTCTAGAAGAGAAGGTACCTTAACCTCCTTGACCTGAAATCTGCTTCTCTGAGTCTGACATCCAAAGGCACCTATCTGCATGGTATTTTCCATGGTGCAAGTCACCAGTGTGTAAATCCTGGCCCCGTCACTGTCGAGGGCAGAAGTCCAAATAGGCTCACATGGGGCTGGGATTTCATAATACTCACAAGGAACCCAACCTTCATGTTGGCTTTGCACCAGAGCAGGAGAGGGACTGGTGGTCTACATTGTGTGGCCTCCCAGTCCAAATCAAACCCTACAAGATGAGGTGGAAGGCTAAGCAGTGCAATATAAATCCCACAAAAGCTTTGAAAACCTCAAAGGAAATACAGCTGAGCACACTGAAGAACTAGAGTCCCATCCTCCATGGATGGTCTTGATGAAGCTTTGGGTCAGTGAAGCAGGATGACTGAGAGGAGTCCCGAAATAGGGCCACCTCTTGGCAGCAAAACCCCTGTGTCCTTGGCTGCCATTGGCACCGTTGCCAGTTGCTTGTGTGCTTTGTGGGAGTGCAATTCATCCGTGCTCCAAGGCCCAGAACCAAGTCTCTGCACTACAAACATCCTACTGTAATTGTAAGGTTCATATATGCTTTTCAGAGTGGTTATTAGTTTCCCAGAAATTTATGCCTCCCCATAAATTATTATACTGTTGCTTATTATTTGAGGTGCGTTGTTGGATAAGAATGGCAATCCTGGACTAGGATTTCCTTGTGCTAAGTGGTATATTAACATAAAGCCAGAAAGATGGTTCCTGGGGAGTGACTTCATTTGTGTACTTTCTGAGGAAAGCAAAATGTCATTTAAAAACAGGGGGAAATTGTGTGGGTGGACAAATAATGTGCATATTAGAGGCATGCATAAGGTTGAGAACCCGAAGTAGCAGAGCGCTCCATATTGTCAGCACATGCAGCTCTGCCTTCTCAGGGTTTAGTTTTATTTGTTTTCCGCTGCTTCTCCCAAAAGGTAGGTGGCTCATCAATGTTTAACTGCTCTTACCCTTTGATTTTTTTCTTTTTTCTCTTTGCTTAACTTTTCTGGTGGCTCGTGTGAGCTCAAGTGTTACTGAGAAGTCAGATCCTCCTGTCCTTCCGTGTGTTTGTTTTTGGTTTTAATATGACAAATGTATGCCTCCTCTGGAAACGGTATCCATGCTGCAGAGTAATTATTTAGTGAATGGTGGATCCAGTTCATGTTGGCAAGGATCAGATTAATCATTATTAATCATGAACCCTCCGACAGTAACCTCATCCCTTGCCTAAGTGCTGCTCTTTATTGAGAAGTAATAGCTATTAGGGGATGGCTGGGCCGCTGCTCTCGTTGCACCGGCACAGGGCTCAGGACTTCTGGCAGGAGGCAGAGGAACTTGGTTCAAAATTAAAAATAGACGCACATGGTCCACGTTCCAGAAATGAAATAGGCAGCTTCCCCTGTGGGCTTCTTCGGCCTCATCTAAGTGTCCTCTTTTCCCCTGAAGCCTCCTGAGAGTTTTCTTCTTTCCAAAGGTTGAATTCAGTGTTGGGGATGAAATAGTCTCCTTGATGCTTTCTTATTTGTCCGCTTGATTTTTTTTTTTTTTAAACTTAGGTAGATCCCAGTATAACCTAATGCACGTGCAGTCTTTGCAAGGATAAGATTTTAAGGTCTAATCTAGTGGTTGTAGCAGGTTTCAACAGCAGATGAGACTGCGGGTGGGCTTAGCTCTCTGGGACTCCAGTTGTCCCAAGTAGACCACAAAATAACCACCTTTTTGAGGATTTCTGGATTCCTTGAAGAAACACTGCACTGTTGAGGCGAGGCGTGCAGCACTGTTCACCTCGTGCAGAAAGTTGTGAGGTGTCCAGCTTCTCTTTCCAGGTCACGGGGCTGGGGATTGCAGGCCTGTATATATATACATATCTCTCTCTCTCAAAATATATCTCCTTACCGCTTGTGTCACCAGAAATCTGCTGAGAGTAGACAGTACTTTAATTCATAATTATTCTGGTTTTCCTAGCACTACAGGTTCTTTTTAAGAAGGTGAGGCAGTGCTATCAATGGAAGTCATCATTATTTCAGCAAAAGCACAATGACTGAGGTACTGGATTGAAACCAATCTCCCCACCCCACCCCCCAGCCCCCAAAATCCACCTTAACTACGTTTTAAAGTGTTTTCATTGACTGTATGGAAATCCAAGACACAACCCTTTAGAAGAGAGCAAAGGAAAGAAAAACACCCTTTGTCTCCATCTAGCTCTTCGATACCTGGAAGCAGTAGAAACTTGGAGTAAACCTGCCACGCTCTTTTGATCTCTGCCAAAGTTGTTGTGGGAGTAACATTGTTTAATGGTTGAAGGAATTTACTGAAGAATAAAAGTACCAGCAAAGACAAAGGGCCCAATACAAATTATCTGGTAAACCGCTGTCAAATTTTACATGCTTAGGGCTACTGGTAATTTCCCGTCTTAAAAAACAGGGGGGGAGTTTGGAGGGGAGGGAAGGAGGGTAAAAAGTATATAAATAAACCGACCTCTTTAAATAGCTAACTGGCCTGGCCTGAACTGTGTTGGAGCTAAGTTCCTTTGGCAGCCAGAGCTGCAATATCTGTTGAGGGTGTAGCAGAGGGTTGAGACCAGGTTTCGGAGAATCTGCCTTAGTTTTGCTGGCTCTCCCTTGCATTCTTCCACTTGTCAGCAAGAAATGCACTGAAGCACGAAATGAGGGAGTGCAAAGGCTCCTGCACTCCATCTGAGCAAGTCTGGATCACACCTCCACGGTTAATGTTTCTCTCTGCTAAAAGAAACAAGAGTAATAAAAAAAAATGAAGGCATCGGCTAACTTGGAAATACATGGGTGGAATGAAGCAGGAGGAGAGAATTGGAGGAGTGAAGGTACGCTGTCCACCGTCTCCTGCTCTGAGTTTATGGCAGAGTTTGAATCTCTGCTTGAAAAACCATTGGATTCTGCACAGGTTATAAAAAGCTAAAACAAGAAGTAAAATACAAAGAGAGAGGATGTTGAATGTCTGAGGTGTCTGGGCAGTAAAGCACCCTTAAAAATATTTTGTTGATTGAATAAAGCAGGCTAGGTGATCACACAAGGAACATGGGACTATAGGAAACTGTCCTAGATCACCCAGTCCTTTGAGATCTCAGGGAACTGTTACATATAGCACCACCGATAAACACATCCCTTCTGGCACTGGTACCTGTTAAAAGCAAACCTTGTAGCTCTGTCATTATGCTCATCCCACCAATTAATCTTTTACTTTCCAAAATACTCACTCATATAATACTTCTGCATCTTGTTCCTGCTGCCAGATCAGAGTGGTTTTCCCCCCATGATATGAGTGTTGGTCTCAGCAAGGTGGATGACCTTTGCTTTTCCATTCATCCACCACAAATTTCTTGCTGCTGGTGGTGCTGTAGGGGGAAACAGTTCCACTTGGTGAACGAAAATGCTGTAGAAAATTTAATCTCAGAAAACTTTTTTAAAAGCTGGAAATCTCTTCCTCTCAATGGGATCTGACTGGGGACAAGAGGTATTTGAATGAGAGACTCACCAGCTGCCTTTTCTCTGGACCTCCCAAATTCATACAGCAGTTGTGCTTTGGTAATTGCTGAATCTGGTGCTAAGCATCTGTGTTCCTGGTGGCTGGGAAAGTTTTTTGGTTTCATTCATCTGTTGTGTGGAATTGAAGCAGTTGTGAAGTGGAAGTTGGGTGGATAAGTCCCCATTCTTTGGATTTATGTAAGTTTTGGAGGGATGATGTTATGAAAGAAACTTCCTAAATGTAAGCCTCCGAACAAAAGACATTGAGGTTATGGGTGTCCTTTGCAAGTTCAGCTGTAATAGGTTTGTGTTGCAGTGGGTTACACCTCCGTTCATACAATGCCATTGGTAAGCTGACATTTCTAATGACCTTTTATAATCACCTATTTCCTTTTCTCACTCATTTTATGAATAGTCTTGTACTCACTTCAAGAGTTTCCCACCTTGTGGTCTCCTCTTACAGTTCATAATCATTTCAAAATGGGTTGGGCTTCCTGTAAAGTGTAGCACAGTGTAGACTGAAGTTCAATAGAGCCTTTCCTTTCTACTTGAAGGGGGGGACCAAAAAACTCATAGTGCCCTTTTTTGCAGGAAAGGCTTTGGAAATGGCAGTCAGCAAATTGCTTTTTTTTTTTTTTTTTTTTTTTTTTTTTTTTTTTTTTTTTTTTTTTTTTTTTTTTTTTTTTTTTT
>NW_008795477.1:2077350-2137413 GCF_000699145.1 Aptenodytes forsteri
TTTTCTTTTTTTTTTTTTTTTTCTTCTTTTGAGGCAGTTCTGAATGCGTGCTTTAACACAGTGCCCTGCCCCTGTTCAAGATGTAAAACTTAGGGCTCTGACCTTTTCTAGTGAGTGATGATCCCATGGCACTTTCCCTCCTGAGTTGGAGCGTGCGAGGCCTCGCGATGATGTTTTGTCCAGGCTCTCATTCAGGATATGTGTTCTGCCAACTTGACTTGACCCTGTGCCTTCAGTGGGACACGTTACTCTTCACTTCCTGCCCTAAATTACTGTGTACTGCCACCTTGCATTGATGGGTCCTTTGTACCGCCTTGGAGGTAGGTGGTGGATGAAGGGAAGCTATACGGTTTTGAAAAGCAATCTGAGAGCCCTCTGAATGAAAAGTGCTTCACAGATGAAAAAATTAGTGCTATCAATTGTCATCGTCAGCCTCAAAGCCTGAATTTGAAAGGGTCATTTATACTCCTCAAAGGCAAACACGCAGTAGCATGCTAAAAGAGAACTAAAGCAGCCAAAGAAAATGCTGCCTCATGTCATTTCAGGCTCTGCAATCCCAGGGAGCATTAATAACTGTTTTGTTGTTTTCACTGATCTCTCTACACGGGCAGAGAGGGAAAGAGTCGGAAGAGAGAAGCCGCACTGCTGAGGTGCTCCAGGCAGTCCCATGCCCTCCACATCAGCAGCTTACCTGCTGCGAGAAGACTCAACCAGGGCAGGGACAACATGCAGGTGAATGAGGAAAAGGCATAGGTGAAGATTTGGACTTGTCCATTTGACTGATATAGTAAGGACCATCTTTCCCCGTCGCTCTCTGGCATTCTGGCTGCCTTTTCTGCCTTTCCCACTCTGTCTTGTTCCCATTTCCCCTTAGCAGGTGCCAATGTGTGAAGACACCATGGCAGGGTCAGTATCAGTCAGCCACTTTTTAGATGACAGATGCCACATGAATCCAGATCCCATCTACTCTGAGGTTCATGAAAACTGAACGGCCCTGCTCAGAGCTGCTGAGAGCAGTGAGGTGCAAGGAAAGTGCAGAGGCTTTGTGGAGGATGGCAGATGGAGAGAAGGACCCGCTCGTTGGTTGGAGTGTTGTGCTTGCAACTTTGTGGAGCACTTCACGCCTATCTCAGCATGGGTGCAAAATGCTACCTAAGCAGAATGGTGGCAGTTTGCACCCTCCTTTTACTCACATTGTACCAGAGTCAATGTCAAGACAAGATGAAATTCAGATCCTAAATCTCAGCAGGTCGTCTGTCTGGAATTGTACCCAATATGGTTGTTCTGCATTCAGCAAATATTCAGTCATGACATTGGTTATTCATGGAAAATGTATTCAGTTGAATTTTCCAGCAGCTCAGGCGATGACTCTTCCTGATTTTCTCGTGGGAGCCTGTTCTGCTGTTGGGTTGACCATGCTGATAGGAACATTTTTGCATTGCTCCATCTAAACAGTCTTTGTTCCCTATGTCCTTTTACTCTTTGTTATAACCCACTTTGTGAGTTTCTTGTTCGTGCATACGAGTCTGGTTTGGTGAGAGACAGTAGCAGTCTAAGATACATGTGTACCTTGGGTTTAAAGTTTCCTTATATAGGTCAAAATCAGTTTTTAAAACATTACCTCCTGGAAACCACTCAGAAAACTCTGTCAAATAAAACTGTAACCAAAGTGGTCTTTGTAGAAGAAAAAAAATCCCTTGTGCAGGGGATAAATCATTCAAGCTATAGTTTGAAAGTCTTTATAGCAGGTGGAAGGAGAAGTGGTTCAGTGTCTATGGAGTCAGCTCACCCTTCAGAGAGGCTGGTTCAGTCCCTCAGTCTGCCACAGGTTTCTTATACAACCAGGCATGTGATTTAATTCCCGCAAGACCTCAGCTCTCTTTATAAAGAAGTGAAAGCAGCACGGATATCCTTCATGTTAAAGACTGGGGAGTACTTGGATATTAGCGTGGTGTAGGCCTTGCCTGAGGTAGGTTAACACCAGCTTGAAATATAGCATGGCTCCTACTAGCATCCTGACAGAGGGATGTTTTATTCTTTTTTTATGTTGTATCTTAAAAAGAACCAGACAAAAATCTGATATAAAGTAGGAAAAAAATAAAAGAAAAAGCCATACGATCCGCTGCAGGACTAAATCCCCTCAGCAACTGGTTCCAGCCTGGAGAATATATTCACAGCTGGGTTATAAACCCTCAAAACCAGACAACATAACCTTAACTAACACAACATTACTAAGGCACTGCTGTAATGGGATCATTCTGCTATGGCTCATGGGCACATTTTAAGTGTCATCAATTTAGTCTACAACTGGAGGCTGTTAAGTGCAAAACCATTTTAGCAACTGCATCTTACATGCAGGAATGATCGAATATTAATGGATTTTCTTTTGTTGAGAAAAAATTTGGAGAGGAAAATGAAAAGCCGCAGGAAACCTCACTGTCCTTCCTCAGGTAGTGGAGTTTGTTTTTGGAGGGCAGCAGGATCAGCCTAGCAGCTGAGTATTGGTGTAGGCGGCCGGGAAATCGGCTCTCATTCTCCAACGCTGATCTGTTCTACAAACTTAGCCAAGTTATTTCACCTTAGTTTTCCTTCTTAGTCTTATCTCTTCAAGGATGTAAGTTATTTGACAGAGTAGTTATTTCACTCCACTGCTGGAACAGGTTAGACTCTATTTGCACGACATTGAGACTGAGTAAATAGGAAAAAGCTATGAGTGATGAGGCCCTGTGTTTTGTCCCACCAAAGATGCTCATCATGACTATTTTGGTAGTTGGTGTCAAGCCCTTTAAAAAGAGCTCAAAATATTTTGCAACTGAGTGGGAAATGTGATTACCTTACCCCGAAGCTGAGGTCAGAAAAGATTATAAAATTAACTTTCCCAACCCTATGTCCTCAATACGCCCTGGGCTGCTTGGTCTTTTACCTTGTCACGTTGTAGGCATGGGAAAACGTGTGATGATGAGGTGGTGCAAAAGTTTCCATTTGGATATGGATACTTGTGTTGTCTATAGGTGTTATGGGCCAAGACTTGGGTAAGTGTCCTGACCTGCCTGAGTATCCATGTGAACAGGATGACAAGGAGGTGCTAGCCTCTTTCCATGAACGCTGTGTTCCCCGGTGTTGCAAGGTTGGAGTTGTTATAGGCTTTTTGCAGGGCACTCCTATGGTTTGACTTTAGAGGACTGACTGACTGACGTGTTGTTGAGATATCCATACCTCCCTCCACTGCCTGCGTCGGGAATGGAGGCTCTGAGTTGAACCACCGCTATCTTCATAAGGAAGTCAATTGAAATATCTCTCTCAACATCCTCCCTAGAGGTCAGTGGTTGTACTTAGGAAACAAGGGAATGATTCCTGACGAATAACAGCCTACAAAGGTTTTATATTCTCTTTTTATCATTATCAAATCATTCTGAAGAGGCTGCAAGGCGAAGAAACTCTCAAGCTTCATTTTCGAGAAGCTGCTAGGATGAAGACAGGGCATTTCAAAATCAATACTGAAGCTTGTATTCCAAAGAGCAAATGGGAGAGTCATTATAAGCTGCTTTACTTCTCATCTCTAATTCCCCATATTCATAACTTAAGCCCTGTCATTTGGATTTATCCTCTGTGGCCTGCAGTGACACCAGGAAAAGTCCTTCTTTTTAATGCTGTGGCAAAAAAATAACAACACTGCAGGGTAGGATCATATCCCCACAGAAGTTTAGGGCTTAAATGTTTCATGTTGGGCACCAGATTTTGCTGTTTTCTCCCTCTCCCATTTGTCCCTCTCCTCCCTCCTCTGCTGTTATACATCAATCATCCTCTTTCCTAGAGGTTAGGATACAAACAGTGTAATCCCAGGGAGAAAGGACACTGATACAGCCAATCCTGCACATGACTTGCTCTGTCCTTGGAGATGCCATCGCTAAATCTAACGATAGGCTTTTGCTGATGGGACTGTTTCAGCTAGACTGGAGAAAGCAATAGGGACTGTAATCTAAGAACCCAGCTTTGCCATCGTTGGGTGATCTGTTGTATCTCCATCCACTTCTATTTTAAGTGACTTTCTAAACTTCTCTTTCCTTTCTTACGTCTTGGTTTGTCTTATCTTGGCACTTACAGCATCATAAATACAGTTTCCTCACCAGCAAAATTTTTAATTACGACCTGGAAATGAACCTTAGACCTGACTCAGCCAGCCCAGCTGAACTATTCATAACACATAAAGGATTGGTATTGAATTAACTAATGACTTTAAAATAAGGAAGGCTTCCTGTATAGGCTGCTTTTTGAAGAAAATACCACAAGCTCAAATGCTATTCTGTTAAGCAGCCTTCAGAAGAGATTTTTGGGTTTGTTGGTTGTTTTTTTTTTTTGGTTTGGAAGTCAGGAATGTGTTTAGAGGAGGTGGTGTTACTCACCTCCAAGAAAAATCCCACAACAGTATATTCAGGAGAAGCTGGTGAACAACGGTTGACTTCTGGCAAGTCCAGGCAGTGACAGCTTGTTCCAGCAGCACCATCTCCCTGCTCCCGTGTTTATTGAACTGGACTTGAGATCACGTGGTATTCTGCTGGCAAGTTTGGGAATGAACTTTGGTGGGAACCCAGTACTTTCTCTCATCTGCTAAGCCCTTATTAAACCCCACTATTACTTTTTCTAACTCCCCTCTGGACTTTGAATTACACTGCAGTGAACATAGCACACGTGAGTAAGAGCTTACGGTCTTTCTCACTTGGGTGGTCCCATTAAAAAAGACCAGGTTTGCTGTCTTGGCTGCAGAGCCATTCCAAACATTGCTGCTATTTTTCTTCCCCAAGCATTTCTCACCTGCCTTTTTTTTTTTTTCTTCTTTTTTTTTCCATGCTCAATCTATTAATATTTAATATGCATGCCCAATCTATTAATATGCATTTTAACCAGTTAACTTTGGAACCAAAATATTAACTGCATCGGAGGCAGCTTTTCTGAAGGTTCATAAAATATGTATCGGAGCTGGGAATATAAAATGCTCCCATTTTGTAGCAGACAAAATGTATAAAGTGCTGAGTGAAAATTGAGAGGGACCCAACTTAAACCTTTGAAAATCACTGCCAGTTCCAATATGCTGTATTTATTTTGACTTGGAAGGCTCAATCCGGTCCAGATGAGGTCATTTGGTTGGGAGCACACGTGTCCGCACAGAGCCGGGAGGGAGGGAAGCCTGCAGGATGCTTCGGCTCCGAGGTGTTGAGCTGTCAGGGAGCAGCGGTGGGAGCGGGGCGGGCAGCCCGTCTACGTGTTGATCCTGGCATCAGAGCGTAACGCTGGGGTGGAGGTGTTGTAACGTTTAAGTCGATTTCTTTTAAGGCAGGCGGGACAGTGTAGCTTTTGTATCCTCAGCTGTTTGCTGGGTAGGGTAAGTGGAGGCAAAGCTGGGCGTGCTCTAAGAATTTGGGGACAGGGAAATACGTTTAGGTAGGGGTGTCTGTAATTACTCGTTCCTATGACTCCACATGGCAGAGAGCCTGTTATTTCGTTTGCACGGCTCTATCTTTCAGCTTGCCGTCTTTAACCCTTGCCCTCTCAGCACCTGATACCTGCTCAGCACCATTTTACTTTCCCCTCCTTCTGCTCCTGCATCTTCCCTTACTCCTCTCGTCAACAAGATTAATAGCTCAGCCATTTGTCTCTATGAAATTTCACTTTTCTCTCCTGGAGCTCCATCTCCACCGCTCGCTGCTCCATCCCAGCAGGTGGGAAAGGCTCCTCTGCCCTCCCCAAGAAGCCCCGTCCTCCCCGCTCCCCCCTCCCTGCCTCCCTGCCAGCAGCCTGTTTGCCAACACTTTGCACGAGGAAGCTGCCTCTATAAAAATAAACCGTGCTGAAATCTGAGAGACAGAAACCACGCCAACCTCACACTTCATTATTGGTAATGGCAACCTATTTGATTTCCATTTGCAAACAGTAGCCTGCATATGTTCCTCACCATGGAGCCCTTCTCCCTGCGCCGTTTTCTGCGCAAATTCAGGTTCCCCCGTGCCTGGTGCTTAGTCTGCTTTGTGGTTTGCTTGCTCGGAGCCACAGACACCCTTGCTTCACAATTAAAGTATGGAAAAAGCTTGTTAAGTCACTGACTTAATTGCCTGGTTACTCACTGCCAACACAAGGTTGCCATCTGCAACGGGCTTGAGCCTCTTCTCTCACCTCTTTTACCTTTATAAGATTTTTTTCCTTGCAGACAGCTTTTATTGTTGATTTACACCAGAGAAAGCCAGCAGAGACAGACCTGTATTTCCTTTTCTTATCCCCAACGTGCACTGCCACATGGGCATTGCTTGGGGTCGGCTGGCCATGCAGACACCGCACTCCTGCACCTCCGATGCTGCCCAGCTGTTACGGCATAAGTCTGGGCTGAGGATTTAGGATGAAACTTGATTTTCCAGGAGATGTCTCTATTAAAAAAATAAAAAGGAAAAAGGTGAAGGGGGAGAAGTGAGATAAACCAAGCTTTGCATCAGCAGGGTGAACACTGCATTGCTGCCCTTGAAGCCCGTGTGAGCTGCAGGTCCATTTCTCCATAGCACACAGGGATGGGTCCTACAAGAGGTGGCAGCGGCGAGGGGCCCCCAGGAGGGCTCGAGGAGGGGGGACGCACCCAGGGCCCAAGGAGGAGCTGCCTGTATTGACTTTCACTCGATTTACTGGAGCAATTGAGTTTGTCAGTGAAATGCGAGACAGGCTCAATCAGCTGTCATACTGAGACACTCCTGTCACTACTGTCAATAGCGTCAAGTTTCTGATCCTTTCTCAGATTAGCTCTGCACCAGAACATCAAATGAAAAGCTGTTTGGGGCGCGGGGAGGGGAGAAACTCTAAGCAGTTACCTAGGAATCGGTTTACAGACTTCAAAGCACTGTCAGGTTTATTCTGATGGCCTATAGCAATGCGCGGGGAGCAGTAATGCGTTTGGAGTGTAATGTAGACTCTCCTCTTCAGCCCCGCGTTGGCTCACGGACTGGGAGGCAGGGATGGGAGAAGAATAGAGGCATCTCTCCCGGCGAACCCAAATGGCAAATGGCCTGCCTCCCCTGGAAGAGCTGCTCTTTAGCTGGATGGAATAAGTTGCTTTTCTTATCTTTCATCCTGAAGGACTCTTCTACATTTCTCTTGGCACTGAAATGAAGCCTTTTTCTGGTAGAGCTGGGTCACGAAAAGGCATCACCCCAAAAATAGGACAGGGGTGAAAAGAAGGGGGACATGTTTGTCATGCAGAAATGATGAAGGGGGTGTGTGGGGGTCCAACCAGCCCATCTGAGCAGTTTTTGGCAGTGCTGAGCCTCAAGCGTGGTTTTTTTTTTTTTTTTTTTATAACAAGGCAAGAGCTTTGTAGACCATTAAGTTCTTCCAAGACCTTTTTCTTGAAGTTTAACTGGTTGGACCTGGGACAGCCTTTATCGAGAATGTTTCCATCATGAGGGATGCCAATATGAATGTTTCTATTTGTGGGAAGAATAACACATCAGGAGACCTTTTTTTTTTAAAAAAAAAAAAAAAAAACCTTCAAGGATTTGAGAAACCTCTTTTCTCTGTTCCAGCTGAAACAGCTTATGGCAAGGTGAACTCACCCATTTATACAGAAGCCAAGAGGGTAATGTTAATCCTATTAGAAAAATAATCTACCACCAAAAAATAATAATAATAGGGGTGGAGAAGGAATCCTTTTAAGGCAAATTCAGAGTAATTCCTGTGAATTTGCTCTTTTCTTCTCAGGGTTGAGATGTTAAACATTTTGCTATCAATACGTGAATTATAAAGATTACTATTTTCTTTCCATTTTCGTAAAGAAATTAAGCAAGGGAAAAGCCACATTCCAGCATTATTGCTAGAGGGTTGTGTCCTTCAGAGAATACTCCTGGGTTTTGATGAATGCTGTCCCAAAGAGTGAGGCAGTGTCCATAGAGAGGATTACCCTGCACAGCACTAATCTAGATTTTTTCCTTGAATGCAATTTTAAGATTTCTAATTTTTTCCCTGTCACCCGATTCCATTATTAGGTTGCTTTTGACCTCAAAACATCAAAAAGTTCATCTCTTACTCATTGAAGATCACCACTATCCTTCCCGAGTAGCAGCTGCAACTACATTTCACTGCTTAATATTTAAGCAGCTCCCTGTCCAAAACAAATCATACCTTCCCTCATCCTTGAATGCTCAAAAAAAGAAACCCCAACCCAGTTCAAAGGACTATATAAGTGATCTTTAATATCAGAGGCAACCCTGTTTGCTTCTCTTGGTGACATGAATGTGAAAGGGCCATGGAGAAGTATGGGAAAGACAACAGAAAGGAAAAAACCCATCACGTTCTCCTTATAGAGTATTTCAAAGCAAATGCTGAATACATACCTTTCTTTGACCTTTTCCTTAGATTAGTGGTATAGGCAGCTGCTGTGCTTGTATTACACATTCCAGCGCAGGGACTGACTCGCGAGCAAGGTAGGTGTGTGCGTGCGTGTGTACACGCGCGTGTGTTTGTTATTCAACCTGTCAGCCAAAGGTCTTCAGTGCTGGGTTTAGCTCTTTCTGTTTTTCCATAGTTTCCAAGGGGAGGTGTGGTTGTTTGTGGGCTTTGTTTATGTTCACCGGGTGACAGGAAACCTAAGAGCTTTTAGTGAATTCAGATATACGCTGGGTGCGAGGTGTGAATCTCCAGCCATTTGTGTTTAAAAGCTTTCATTAAGTCTGAGAAAAGAGGAAGAAAATAAACATCTCGCTGCTTTCTAGCTGCAGAGGGATGAAAGGTTTTCAGCCTGTGGGCCTCGCCAGGAGAGTATAGATGCCTACAGAGGGAGAAATTGGAGGAGAGATAAAAAAGGCTGGAGTGGCAAAAAAAATACAAATAAAAATCTTAAAGCTACTGCTCAAGTTGGATTTGGTCTTTATTATACTGAGCCCCTGTTGAGCTGGCTGGCCTTGGTAAGACCCTGACGGAAAGGAGCGTGCCTATCATCCACAGGATAGGCTTCATGGGAGGGGTGATGGCTCTAACGAAGGTATGAAGGCAGCTCTAACGACTCCAGCTAATTGCATCCAACCCAGCAGAAAGGGACGCGGCCAGGGGATGGGCTTACCCCCTCGGTGCTTGACCTCCATCGCCTGGGAAGCCAGATGGGCGATTGCCACCGCAGGCGGATGCTGCAGGCAGTAGAGAGATGGGCGCATGGCTGCTCTGTGTCACCTCAGGAGGGGTTTAGTGTCACCAAGCTGAGAGCTGGCCCATACACCCGGCTCTGCCTCGTGACATGCTTCCCCTGCCTCTGCCCATCTGTGGGCTCCTTGGGGCAGGTACTTCCCTCCGATCGCGTGTTTGTGCAGTGCCTAATTGCAGATGCAAGGGTAATATAAATAATAAGGTTAAAAGTCACTCTTCTTGAGGGGAGGTGAAAAGGGAACGGAAATGGAGCTGCTACTCAGCTTCCCGGCTTTTCCTGGAGTCAAAAAGAGAGTGCAAAGGGTACCGCAGGATATGTCGGAGTATTTAGTCTTGAATCATTTGCCATCCTGTTTTTATTCCCCTGCAAGATATATTTCAAAGAAAGTGTTTAGATGGAGCTGATGACCTCACTTATAGTTGAGGTTGCCTGTCACTTCCCATGATAAGTCCCTGATTTGGTTGTTTGGGCTGTGGCAACTTGCAGTGTACGAGCTGAAACTTCCCCTCCTACATGCCAGACTCGCACCAAGTTCATTTCAGAGGAGGGAGATTTTCAGTGCATCACTAAAACCATGCTGGTTTTTATCATTTGGGAAGATGATTCTTACTTCTTCATCTTTTAATCTTTAAAATGCCCAAACTATTCCAGTTATGCCATTATACACCAGCCCTTAAAAGTGACAGGAAGCTCTGAGATGAAGTGGCTTCACGTGCTGGGCACTACCCAGGGTGCTGTCTCCTCTCCTCCTCGGCACGAGCTTTCCCTGAGTGGTAGTCCAGCCATCTTTCCAGAGTCAGCAATATCATGGAGAGAAACCAAATGAACGGGAAAGGCAACAAGTGAGTTGCAATGTCAGGACATGAGTGGAGGTGAAGGCCTTTGTGTGTTATGTTGTGTTGTTAATAGACACAATCTCAGGGTGTGGTGTGTTGTGTTGTTAATAGACACAATCTCAGGTCCAAGTGAAGTACTGGCGTAGATGTGTGTTTAGCTTTTCCTTTCTGTTCCAGTGCTTTCAGGTGATGATGAAGCAGGCTTGTGGATGAGTTTTCCGGGAGAGTGAATCATCCATTTTTCTTTGGGTTTTTGCGGTGGTTTTTGGTTTGTTTGTTTGTTTGTTTTTTTGTTTTGCGGTGGTTTTTGGTTTGTTTGTTGGTTTTTTTTTAAATGTGTGTAGGATTACATGAAAGTTTTTGGGTTTTGTTCAGTCCGCATACCATTATTGGCAATTCATTAACAATTGATTCCCAGAAGAGCGAGTCACTGGCCCCATGGACAGGTACGGCAGTTCCAGAAATGATCGGTGGCTGAACAGCAGCATGTCAATATTGCCATTACTTGGGTTTTGACGCAGGAGTGGTGTTGTCTCTGATCCAATGTGTGCACCACCTGGGTGTTAAAGAAGTTACACCCAGTAACTGGGAGTTAGAAGTAGATTACTATTTCTAGTCTTCAGCTCCTCCAAGTCTCTTGACCTGTATTTCTTCAGGACCTGGTACAGTGGCATCTCAGTTGAACAAGGGCCCTTATGTTTCTTCCATAATAATTATGAAGTTATTTGTTTCATATTAATTTTCACTTTTCGTGTTCTACCTAAGATTATGAGCCAAATCGTCCCCTGCTTAAATCAAGTCTTTCCTGGACCACTGAAAATCATGTTTGAATTCTGTTCATCTCCAGCCTTGCTGGGTCACCCTGGAGCTTGTCTCTAAGTGAGTTCTTTCATCTGATAACAGGGGAAGAACAACTTCTTTATCTCAGAGACTGGTGCCAGGAGAAATCCATTAGTGATCATGATAACAGATTACAGTTATTCCAATAATCCAGGTCGTACAGCTATTGAAAATAAAGTTTGCATCTACACGTGGACATATTTACATACAAACATGATTGTGCCTATGAGATTTAAGACTAAAAGTAAATGAATTTAGATCTTTCTCTTAAATAACGTAGTTGCTCTTGAATTGTCTAATGAGTGTTTCCTCTCCAGTTAGAATTTTTTTCTCCCAGTATTGTATTTGCTGCTATGAAAAGGATGCTCACAGCATAGCTTAAGTAAAGATCATATCTCATACTGGAGAGTCCCATTTACCGCTAAAGCATCATTCTCAGCTGTTCCCTTTTGTACAATGTACTTCTCTCTTCCTCTCTCACTTCTCTTCTTCACTCCATCTCCAGCAATAGAAGCAAATTGTCCTTCTATATCAGCTGTCATTTACCCAGTACTGAAAAAGGCGGTGGAGCACAGTTTCCATTTAGTCTCCCCAGACTCGGTATGCAGCAATGAAAAGCTTTCATTCTTGCCGTGCCAAAGTTCCTAACTTTGCCGATTCATTTCAGTTTGCTCGAGCATCAACATTTGAATCTTTACCTCCTGCCTACGTTATCCACTTAGCACTCAGCTGGATCCAGGAGTGGAAGGATGGCTGGTTTGCATGGGCTGAGTTTTGTTTTGGGACCTGCATAGCCAACTCTTGTGATTTTTAAGAGTGTTATGATGTGAGGTGTGCGGTGGTTTGGTTTTTTCCCTGTTTTTTTTTTTTTTCCTTTTAAACATCTGCAGCAGCATCAATGAGTGATGAGGCTTAAATTATAAAGTCCCTGAAACTCAGAATGTACATAAATAGGATCTAATTTGTATGATTTTAAAGCTAATACAGTGTTTCTAAGGAGCCTGGCCCACAATCTTCAAATATTTTGACTTTAGCAGTATTAGCAACTCCAATTATAACGCTGCTGATAGTGGCTCACATATAGGTATGATCTTTATTCCTAAAGCAGGTATGATTCACTGCCAAATAACTATCACTTCCATGTTGGCAGCTGCAACACACTTCCCTTGCAAAAGCTGGGTCCCCTTCCTAAATCTGTGATAGGTATACTGGCCCATCTCTCTGCCTCCTTACAACACTCCCAAGACTAAATGTCTAAAAACTAAACTACAAATTTTTATGCTTAGTGGTTCTGATGACCCGACTGCTCTTTCGAGTTACATACAAATGGAGGCTTTAGACTATGTGGCTGCCTTTTCCAATAAAAAGAGACAACTATGTTTTTCATTTTTACATTCTAAAATAGCTGTAAAAAATGAACACTAGGCTCTAAGACACTATTTACAGTAGGAGTGACCCCAGATTTTTTTTTTTTTCATTCAGTAGCTCCAAAAGTACTTCCCTGATTTAAAAATTGGGCTTAAATTTGAATTGAGGGAACCACAGAAGGGTCTTTCAGTTTTCCTGCTGGATTCTGCTAGAAAATACTGGAGCTGCATTTTGAAGATTTTATCTTCAGCAGCAAGCTGACAAATTATCGCTTGACGCAGGCAATGGGACTGTAGGCGCAAGAAATTGGAAATTTGCGGGAATCCCACGCATTTGTGAGAATAAACAGTAATGCATATTATTTCTAAAAAAATGCCTGCCTGTTGAGCATGTACCAGCTCTACCAAACGAGATGGAGCATCCTCAAGCCAGGTGCTGACAAGACTTTCCTGATCTCCCTGTGACCCCCGTTGCAGGAGGTGAGCTGGCAAGAGGAATTAGCAGGGACAGGGAGGAGAAGATGGTTTGTTTGTTTCTTCTTGCTTGGAAAATGTGTGTGGCTGTCAGGGTTGAAGTGTTTTTGTGACACTCGAGCTACACCTCTGGCACCGCTCCTTGTGGGCTACATACTCATCTTTTATCAGGAGGATGCTGGCGTGGTGAGAGACAGCCTCTTCATAGAAAGTCAGCTGGGCATTTCTGCACAAACATTCAGAGGACTCAACTCTTTTTTCCCCCCTCTCTGAAGAACCCTTTGCCTATATTTCCTTTTTTTTTTCCCCCCTCTTCTCTTTTCTGAAGGCTGAGAAATGCCTCAGGAATGCACTTGCTCACTCTCCTTTTGCAGGCCGGCTCTCCCAGTGATATATTAATTAGCTGGAGCACTGCACACTAACGAGCAACTGCAGGCTGATCTCGTTAAACATTAATGCTTAACTAGAAAAGCAAGAGCTGTTAAAGATACGCCACTCAATGTCATCCGTGTCCAAATGTAAAAGAAGTCAGCGGCTGAGCTACTGGCGCTTGTGTTTCCAGAGGGAGAGAGAAGGGCCGAGTAGCTCAGATCCCTTTTCCAGAGCCAGCTGGGAACACCTCAACCACAGATGGGTTTCCATGCTCCTCTGATTGCTTTTAGGATCGATCCCAGCCCTTTCACAGCGAGCAGCCCTCTCTCAAGGAGATAAATGAGCAAGTCCTTGTGCCCACACTGCTTTTTCAGCCTTTTTCATGCCTTGTTTTTAGTGGTTAAGTCCAAAAACCAACACAGGTCTGCTCCTTATCCTCCCTTTAACCATGAGCAAATGGTTCTGGCTGATGTTTTCAAACATGAAAGTTTCAAGTGGTGTAGTTACACCCCAATGGAGTCATCCAAATTAGTGGTTGTCTTGATTATTATTGTCTTTGCTGGATATTTTAGGCAACCCCATTTGAAAATATTGACCTTATCACCACTTGGCTTCAGTTTACCCTTGGAGGAACTTGCTGGGACAGCTCATTATATCATGAGGCTTGACTAGGAAAAATATCTTGACTACCTCATGAGAAAGTTTCAGAGTGTTTATTTGTTCATTAAACAGCTGGAAATGCTGCTGATGAAAGTGGATCAAGCAAGAGCCTCCTGCCTGAGAAGCCCCGCTCTTACTCTTCTTCTTCAGGCATGTACCGTTGCAGCCTGGCTTTGCATGAGCACACGCTGGCAGCTCTTCTACCCTTTCATTTGCATAGGCAAAGATGGGATTTTGTATGCATTGTCTTAATAACTGTCTACATGCAAATCAAGTACAGAGTTTTGCATGCGTTTTTATGCTCGGCTTTCCAAAGAGTTACCCGGCATGGCCAGCGTATAGGATACATTTCAGGATCATAGCAGCCTTCTAACCTACTTTCTGCCTCCACCTTCTCCCCAATATAATGACAGCAGCCAGTACTTTTCCTTACCCTCCAACTGTTTGCATTATGCAATTTGATTGTAATTGATAATTCATTAATCATTTCCTATCACGGTTAATATTTACCCAGCTTGCTACTGTGCAGCAAGGGTGATGGGAGGGGCAGGAGCAGGGAGGTGGAAGATACAGTCAGGGAAGCACAAAATGTATGGGAACACCAAATCTTCAGAAACAGTCTCTGGGTTTTTTTCTTTGTTTTTTTTTTTAAGACGGATGTTTCCGTGGTGTTGCCACCAGCAGTTCTGTAGGGCTTGTCTTGATTTTCTTAAGCCAAGCGCTCCTTGGTTGTCATTGTGGCAGCCTCACTTCTATAGAAAAGTTTTTTTCTGGACCTCCAAGCACTGCCTTTTTCTGCCCGAGGAAGCGAAAGCGAAAGGGTTACTGCTGCCCTGTTGGGGTTTTGTTGTTGTTGTTGGGGATTTTTTTTGGTCTCCTAGTGTGATGCTTCCTCAGACCGTGCTTAAAAGCTACCGTGCTTGATTTCCCCTCTAATGACGTTAAGACTGGAACTGGAGCTGCCTCTGCTGCCTGGTCCTCCTCCTGCCTGTGTCTTCAGACGTTATGTCACAGCTCCCAGGGTTGCTTGCTGACTCCAGCCAGCCTCCCCGGGGGACGGAATCCAGGTTCCCTTCCCTGTGGCAGCAGCAGTGCCCACATTTAAGAAGCTGCAGTGCTGAGCCGTGACTGCATTAGTTCTGCTACATTAGAACAGAAGCAAAGAGCTTAATTTAATTCACTGGCCTGTATACCGACACCTGAGGGCCACTAATTCACTGTCACGTATTCTCAGTGAAACCAAGCTCTTTAGCGGTCAGATTTTTTATTGCAAGAGCAGAGTCTTGCAAGGCAAATGTTCATTTTCTAGGGCTGGAGAAAAATATCTCTTTGCAAGGATCACGGTAGGTCAGGATGACTCACTTTTGCCAGTGTCCACAAGGGATGGAAGATCACATGTATCTTTTTTTTTGCTTCGAAATATATGAATTGATCGCTGTTTTATGATTAGCACCGTCAATAAAAAAGTTGATTCACAGTGACATGTGATTGGCCGTAAAACATTTATTCACCGCAGGCTGTATTTGGACATCATTCAAGGGCTTTGAGCCTATCAGATACTGCAACCCGCTCTGTCTTCACAAATGATAGGATCAAGTCCTGTAGTAGCATTTGCTATGCCGTAACTTCCAAGAATCAAACCTTGCCTGTGTTGTTTGTGCATGAAGACCCATTAGGCTAAATTAATCCCTAGGGTAAACGTACAGACTTCAACAGAATGTTATCAGGGATAAATTAGGCCTATTGATTTTTAATGAGGCTCTTACCTGAATAAAGAAAATAGAGTTTCTCTTCTGTTCGGGTCTATTGTTCTTCTAGTGTAAGCGTCACCATAAGCACCTGCTTTGACCCTGAATTTTTAAACCTGGAAATTTTGCATTTCTAAAAGGATTAGAAAAGATACTCTTTTTTCTCCCCACAACTTTGGGCAATGCCATTACACACTGGGATATGTTTCCCAGAATTTACACATCTCCAAACGTCCGTTTTTGAAAAACAAGTGCCAGAAAAATTACAGGCTTCCCATATTTCAAGGCTGATCTCCTCCTCCAGAGACCATCCTCATCACAAGGGGTTTTCTCCATGATAATCAATTCTAGAGAAATAATTATGAGAAGTACAAACTGATTTGTTTTTTTGAGCTGATCTGGCTGAGATAATCCATGCCTTGTTGTTTCACGGCAAGGATTTCTAGCATCACCCCATCCTCCGAGGCCTCAGGTGGGTAATTTGGAGTTACTCCACATCCCCAGGAGACACGTCCACGGACCAGCTGGTTAGTGGCATGGCTTTTGAGAAAAGGGGGATGTGATGAATCCTGTGCTGTTCCCTGGGAGGGTGGGACATAGCTCCCGGGAATGGAGAGGCATAGCCAGGTATCCGTTGCCACAGATGGTTTCTCTCCATCATCGCAGTGCCCCTCATGACCATGGGAGGAGAGGGAAAGGCAAGCCTTTAGAAAGAAGTCTCTATGCCTAGAGGTTTGAAAAGAAATCAGAGACCTCAGGTTGTACCCAGGCTTCACTGGAGAGTCACTGTGTTGCTTAGGCAATATTCTTGAAATGTTTTGACCTCCTTGCTGTTATTCCTTCCTGACCTACCTGGGGCTTCTCTTGTGCCTCCCATCCTGGGTGCAAGTTTCAAACAAGTGTAAACAGCAGATGCTTTTGAGCGCTTGGTCTCCATGTCTTTGTAAAGAGCAACCATCACCTTTAGAAGGTGAATTTGGGGGCTTTTGCTGTGACCTGTGATGTTCATTTAGGAGGTGAATTTGGGGGGCTTTTGCTGTGACCTGTGATGTTCAGGTAGTGGTCAGTTTTAGCCTGACTTCCAAAGGGTGCTACTCCCTCAGCAGGTGCCCCAGCTGAGGTCTGGGTCTGCAGAGATGGGACTATTTCTCTGGTTCATCAGTGGTGTTCAAAACCAAGTGTGACCTGAGGTGTCACAACACTGCAGTGTCATGCATGTCTGCAGGGGGTACACGTGAGTGTCCGGGTGCCCTTTTGGGTGTCACTTCACTGTATGTTCTAGCGTGACCAGAGATGTTTGTGTTCTGGGCTGCATGGTTAAGGAAACTTTGCCATTAAACCCCTGATCTCTTTGAATGCACCAAATCCTGGTTAATTTGCATCCTTTCTAGTGTTTGATTTAAATTTTCATAGTTAGAAATTAAGAAGCATCCATTCGTTCCTTAAAAAACATCAGATAGCTATCGGCTGGGAATAGACTTAGCTTAATAACTGGCTGGCTTGGCTTTAACCACTGATCTAAATGGCAACATGTCTACAGACTCCTGAGTCATCGTTTTGTGTTTCCAAATGTACTTTGCCAGTGGAAGAAATATTTATATTTACTAAGAAACGCCAACAGAGGATCTCTGTGCCCTTCTAGCACACGTGGTGGAGGTCAAGGGACTGAACACAAGCAATACTAACTTCAGGTATAAACCTGTCGTACTTCTTGAATATTTCTTGAAGTGTGTTTCTTTTGCAGGACTCTATTTATTTGTTAGATTTAATGTATTTTGGCCTTTTTCGCTACATACATCAACATGTAGAGGGATGGATGGATCATTTGCAGAATATAGCTATATGGGATTTCCTCCCCCTCCCCATTCAAGATTTCAGGTCTGTGCCTTTAACTTTTCTATATCTTGGTAATCACTATAATTCCTGCACTTCCCTGGGCTGTGGTAGGGTACTACAATTCTCTAGAGCTTTGCGTTGCGATGCTTTCTGTAGCATTTCATAGCAAAACTGAAAGGAAATCCAAAATGTTTAAACTGGAATTTTACTTTGGAAAAGCAATAATATAGGAATATTCATATGGTGCCTGGCGCAAGCCTTTATTTAAGTAATACAAAACACCAGATGTAAACTTCTTATAGGCTCAAATGCGGGATTTGCGATGTGATTCTTCTTTTTCATACGCACGTCTTCCTTGCCAGAAAATGCTACAAAACCCTCCACAGAACCTATCATCGGCAGCAGAGATAAGGAATGCTCCAATGTAGAAACATACCCTAAAAAGGGAAAGGCCAATATTGACTTGCAGTGAAGTTTAAGCCCTTTAAACTCACCCCTGGACAAGAAGAATCAATGTCTCTCTTAAAAAAAGTGCTGCTGCTGTTATATAGCAGACCATTAAACTATATTAACAGTCGTATCTTTTCTATTCAAAACTGTGCCGCTGTGTATATAAACACAGGAAGGTTTTGTAGCTGTATATGTCCAGATTTTTGACATGCGTAGGTGGAGCCGGCGTAGGAAAGCCTATTCAGGAGTTAGGAGCAGCTGCCCTAATGGAATACTATTGACTTTAGTTACATCAGGGGCTAAATATAGATCGGGCAGAAACGTACGCAGGGCCACGTCTGACAGCCAGGACAGAATGTGCTGCTTGACAGACAGACGGATGGATGTTGTTCCTGCGCAGATGCTCCTTTTAGATCGGGGAGCTTTCCCGGGCTCTATCGCCCAGCGTTGCTGCCCCCGTGGGAATCCTGCCGCTGGCCGCCCAGGGCTGCAGAACCGCCCCCGAGGGGAGAGGTGGGGCTGGTCTGGACACAGGTCTCCTGCCGGCACCCCAGTGACAGTGGTGTTGCGCCGGTTTATATCTGGTGAGGTGCTGATCCCAGGAGTTACAGTCAAAGCTGCGAGGAATATTTATACTTTAGACATTTTGCCCTGACCTTCCTCTATTGCCATCCCCCACCCCTCTGTTCCTCCCTCACTCCTTCCCCGTTACACTTTCTTATGCGCTATTTAGAATTTGAGATGGAACTCCCCTTCCGACATTGCATCCCCCCAGAGTTGTGCTTTTGAAGGTAAAATCTGCATTTCCAGCAGCATTCTTCAAAAGCCCTTTCCCAGCCTGGACCCAAAAAAGGTGGTCCACATGTGCCACATCTGTGCCGTCAACACGAGGGTCTGTCCCTCTGCTCGACTTCGTGGAGAAGGAGCATGGAGTGATCACTTCTGAGGATTTTATCTTGATTGTTTGGGGCTGGAAAAGCTAGAAAGGAGCCTGTTCTTTCTCTTACTGTGAACGAGGATGAAGCCTTTCGAGGTAATTGGATTTGAATCTTTTTTTTCTTTCTCCTTCCAAGCCTTGACTGCTATTTTTAAGCCGGGAGAGCACCATTGTTGAAAGGGATGTGCTCATCCTGACAGGCTCTATGGAGGAGCATCACAGGGTTACAGTGCATCTCAGTGCAGAGGCGTTAAGGAACTCTGAAGACTTGGCAAGCCACAGGGATGCCGAAGGCAATGCTCTAGGTGCCCAGAAGTTCAGACAGCCTTTTTTGTTTTTCATTCCTGGGAAGGAAAGCCCAAGGCTCTTGTATCGTAGGAAGTGACGGTTCTGAAGTGAAGCAGGCTTGATAGTCCGAATGCGCCAGATTTGTGATTCTTTGGGAGAAAAGAGTGTGCGCGTCCCCTTGTCGCTGTGTGCTCCTGTGGGTTTAAATCTAGCTAATGTGCACAGACAGGACCTGTGCAGTGTCCCAAATGATTTATGGATGCACAAACCATTAAGGACAGACTTCTCATCCTCTACGCTTTCTCCAGAGTACAAGTTACAGAGAATCATCTAGTCATACATACAGTGGTTAATAGGAACCAATATTTTTTATGAAAAATCATTTAAAGACTTTGGGGTAATAATGAACCCTCTAGCAACACACAGCAGGGAATGATCCAGGTTCCCTGACTCTATTTGCTTTCTGCTTTATAATCTGTAAGAGATCTAGAACATTGTACCTTTGCTTTTTCTCTTATCTCTAGTCCTTCCACATTCACCGAGCATACACACAATCAAGCAAACCCTGGCTATGTGGGAAAGGACTGCACATTATTCCATTTGGTAAATTATAGTTACAGCCCCTTTACAGTGCTCTGAGCATTACAGATTGTACATTTTTGATACTTGATTCTCATTGCTTATAGAGAAAAATTGCCCGTTCCCTTCCCATTCACTCTTTGGACAATCATTTTTTGGTTTAGAGTATGAGGAGCGAAGCAGAGCGAGTACATTGTCCTCTTAGATTTATAGTCCAGGAGATAGGTCACAACCCTTAGCCACTCTAAAAATGATCTATACTTCAGGGGCCTGGGGGACAAACCTGGAATATATATCCTAGTATGTCTCGAGCCACCCTGGGCTGTGAATGTGGTGCTGGCTTGAGCCAGTCATTAAGCACTGGCATCGCACCATGGGGTAGGGAGCATGTGAACAGGAGGGTTGTCATCTCTGGGAAGATGATATTGCGATGACAGCAGGGATTGATGGTCTCAAGTCCCAGTGGCACTGCTGATCCCATCGGGAACATCTCCCATCTCTATAATGAGTTGTACAGGAGTAGGGAGACACATTTGATTCTGTGTGAGGCTCCTCCAGCAGCGTTACAATCAGTTAACGCAATTTCAGTGCCATGGAGTGGGACTAGGAGCTTTATCCGTGCGAGGCGCTGTGCCGTCCTCCTCCATGGCCTCAGCAGAGCATTGCTGCCAGCTCCACCACGAAGGCTGGACCCCCAGATGAGCCTCGCAAGTGAAGCCACTTCACTCCTTAACCCAATTTTTTTATATCTGCACAGTCAGCTGCAGCAAGGCGTGCTTTGAACCGCCAAAAGTGGAGTTTGAGCCGTTCGGTTCAGAGGCAAAAATCTACCCTTCCTCCTCCTCCAAGTGCTGAAGTTGGACTCAGGGAAGCCCTGCTGTGACTCTGTAGTCAGACTGCCAGGAGTGAGCGAGCCCTGCACCATGCCGGGGAGGTCCCTTCGAGTCCTGCGGTCCGTGAGCAAGTCCTCTGAGGCTTGAAAACATCCACCATGTTGAACACAGGATATCAAGCATCTTCATCTCCTGCTGAAATCATTTGGCAAGCACCAAGCTCCATCAGGACTGGCCCTTGCATGCCCCAGCCCAGTATATTGTGGGAGCACCCATATAACCTCAGGATTGGATTTTTTCCTCTCCTGGAAGCAAGGAAAACACTATTTAGACATGGAATTGGAAAAAAACAGCGATGAAAAGTTTGGATTTGTTACTAGATACAGAGCGATTTTTTGCTTGCTCGTCAGGTGTTCTGAGACGTGAGAAAGTATTACAAAGAGTCCTTTCCTTGCAGAAGTTGTGCTTATCCTGTGATCTGTATTTCTTTCCCCATCTCTCTTATGTTGCTCTTATCATCCTGTTATCAAAGGCTTCAAAAGAGACCAGCAGAGCTTGGCTCTTGTATCCCCTTGAAATTCAGTGAAAGGGTTACATTTGGGTTTCTAGGAATGTCAGAGAGGGCTTAAGGCAGAAATAAACCACTAAGGGTTTCTTTTTTCCGGTCTTCTAAGGTTTTTTCTGTATAGGTGGAGTGAGATTTTCAGAAGGGCTTGGTATTGTCTGTCACTGCTGATGGATGAGGTGAAGCTCCCATGTTCCCTGGCAGTGGGAGCAGGCTCATGCAGGACACTCCTGAATATCCCGCTCTCATCTTTCTCCTTCAAAACCTAACCCTCGGGCAAGATTGTCTCATAGAGGCTTCTATACTTGCATCAACACCCTTCATCACAACAACAACTGTATATAAACTTCATAGTTATACCCTCCACTATGCCCAACAACACATACACACTCTTTTTGTTCTTTTCCTCTCCCATATCCATTCTTGCTGGCTCCCTCAGCCCCAGGCCATGTGCCCTCCTGCAAAGAAAAATGCAGGGATGATTTGGCTACAGACCCTACGCTGGAAGAAGAGAAACAAGAAAGTGATTTGAGGAGGGACCTGTGGGTGCTGCTGGTGTCACCGGGATGCTCTTGCGGTTTAGTTCTGTCTATTCTCCATCGCCTCATTCTCTCTTTGTTTTCCCTTCCCACTAATCCCCTCCTCAGATGACCCCACTGTTAAACTGGGCTGAATGGGACCAAGACGTCAGGGAACAACATAATATCTACAGCTGTCACAGTGTTCATCCTACTTAGAGACTGCATCTCAGCCCTACCTTGTGCCTGCTTTAGGCCTTCAGAGTGCACACACTTTAAGATGCCCTGCAAGTTTTTATTGCACCTTGTTCAAAAGGACATTTTATTGACTTTAGGCACCTGTGTCATAAGGAAAGCATTTGTAAAAATTAAGATATGATCTTACTGCTGTGTTGTGGGTTGCTCCGCTTTGCTTTGCAGATTATATGCTGAAAATCATTCCCTGACAGTCGTGAAACCAGTGCAGCTCACAAGGGCTTTCCCAGTCTTAAGTACTGGGCATACTGCTGGAACACAGCTAAAGCTGGAATGAATTGAAGTGTGCCCGTTGTATGGAAATATCTGTGGCCTGTGGACTGATGCAATATGAATTTTGAGATGTTCCAGATGCCCCTTAATGGTTAGAGCACCCTTAATGCTCTGCAGCTGCTGCATTTTGGAATAGCTCTTGTTGCTGAATTCCTTCATGAATAAAAGCAAGGATGCTTATCTGATGTACAGGGAGAAACCAAATATTGCAAGTGAAAGTATGAACATGAAGGGATTGTGAATCACCATCCACTTTTACTTAATGTTTGATTATTATTTTTGCTTTTCTATGTGCCCAGTTACTATCTTTCTAAAGCAATCCATGCTCATGTTCCTCCAATGCTCAGAATTAAATAAATGCAGCAGACCCCTCCCCACCCCACCAAAGCTCCACAGCTGGGTGCTCCCACTTTTAAATGTGTGGGCAGCCTTTGTGTCCATTTGCCATCATTTCCACTCTCCATCACGTTTGGCTTGCTCCAGAGACAAGGCCTGGTGCCAGGATTTCTGCTGGCTGAAACAAGGGTGAAGTTCTGGCCTGATTAAATTCAATGGCAAAGCTCCCAGGGACGAGTAGGAGAGCAAACTGTGTTTTGGAGTACTTGGAGGATATACACAAAGCAATCATACATAGCAATATAATTGTGGCCTTTCGACGGATACTAAAGTTAGAGATCAACAAGCTAGCAGCTATTAATAGCAGTGATTTCTGCTGATTCCTAGTTCTGTTTTTTTAACCACTATTGAAAATCAATTCCTTTCCTGCCTTTCAGGATAGGTAAAAGCACGTTACCTGCTCTACTGTAGTAGAACTTGAGCGTTTTGTTATCTTAGAATAAATATTATCCTCCTAACCATACTGTTGTGTTGGCGTGCTTAATATTTTCCACACGTACACACAAAACCTGTTAACATGTTAATGGATTTGTTTGCTTGTCAAGGAAAATTTTGCCCCCTGCAATGACAGCTTCAAACTCACGCTGCAAAAGGGCAGGGCAAGCAGTCGCTCAATGGACAAGCACAACACGCTTCTCCCAGCAATAAAGGCTTCAGACTCGAGTCGGGTGCCTTGCCATTCTGATCCGCAGCACTGGTTTAATCATGTTAATGCGCTGTCTAATTATGGTAAACACTGCAAATTATTCAAATTAAAAATGTATATTGCCATTCACGTAGTCGGTCTGCAGAGGTTTTTACGCATTAGTGTTTTCTAAGCTGAATGCCCTCTGGTAGGCACCGGCAGCTCTGTATCACCCCATTAGCTAAAAAGGGAGGTGGATGATCATATATAGTGGCCGCCCAACTTGGAAAGTGTTTTACTTGGCACGATGCTGGGAGGCAAATGGTTTCTCTGAAGCAAAGTTGTCCCTGCAATATCCTCTGTGAGATGCAAATCTAAAAGCAGCCCTGCTGCCTTCCTCATTAATAGAGCAATCGTGACCGACATGGTCTTGGTTGTGTGAGTTTGCCTGCCTGGCGTCACACCCACCTTGAGAAAAGAGAGATTTCCAGAATCAACAGCTGAGCAAGGAGCTACAGGTTTGGTGATTCAGGCTCTGATCCTTCCCTTTATGGTGCTCACCAGTTCTTTCCTTCCCAAAAGGTGTCCTTGCCTGGGGGCATCTCCAATGGCTGGTGGGCAACCCTTAGGTGGGTTTCAACAGATGCAAGAGGCTGCCGCTGTAGTGAAAAGCAATCCCAGTGCCTGTTACTGTGCTGGCGGACCTGCAAGTATATATCAAGGATGCCTAATTAGATGCAGAAGTTTCTGAGATGGGCCTAAGCTGGAAAGTATTTCCCTAAATCGAGATCTGTGGTTCCTCTTTGTGTGGGATTGTTGGGATCATATCCTGATATGCTGGATCCAATGACAGTGTCAGTAAATAAACTTGTGATTTTGCAATCTTGTCAATGATAAGAAAGGAAATTAACATGATATATAATAGTAATAGTAATAATAATAATAATAATAATAATGCCATATTGCCTTTCTGTGCTATCAAATATCCAGTGTGGCTTCTCTTGTAAGAGTAGGATCACATTCAAACTATTCCATATGACTATATAACATAAAAAGGTTTACTTGGATATTTCAGTGCATGCCACGTTTTTATACCACAGTTGTGGGTTACGGAGGAAGCTACTGGGCAGAGTAAAACATAAGAGTACTTTACAGAACTGCTTAGCAAGTGGACAATCCAGAAAAGGCTGGACAATGCAATGTATATCAGTAAACAGATGGATTTTACTGGCAGACAGGGGTTTTTGTGTTCAGAAATGGGAGTCATGCATGCAGTTGGCTCCACAGTTATGTAATTGGGCCCATAAAATTCTATCTTTTTCATTGTATTAGGCATTTATAGTTTCCTTTGAGGAGGTTTCTTTATTCCTTTTTTTTTTTCTTCTGGGATGCAAGGGTAGATGCTTAGACTTGTATACTTAGCGTGCTTTATTATTCCTTTGATTGCCTCCCCATGCTTCATTCACTATGGTTCAAGCTGGAAAATTACAGTGGAAAGGACTTCTTTGCCTTGGGATTTAATACTTTTAGGGAACAGAAAGGGTTCCTTGAGACAAATTATATTATGTTTCAACTATGCCAGGTAGTTTGTTTGTTTTTCCCTGTTTGATTTGTTTCTGGGAATGGTTCCCAGTCACCATCGCCTCGTAGAGCTGGACTAGATAGGAGGAGCTGGAGAAAGAAGGATTTTCAGCTGTACTAATGAATTCTGAATTTTAACTCAGCAATTATCCTCCACTGGTTTTGAAATGGCTTGGAACTAAGTATTTTGTAGAGGCGAATGTGAGGAAATGGCTGTTCTTGAGTTCGTGTGTTGGGGGAATGCAGCTAGTAATCATAAATAGGTGGTGACGCCTCGACTGGCTGTAGGTACTGGTTTGTATACAAAGAGCTTCAGGAAAAAGCTCTCTGGGTGGTTTAACATGATTGTTTGTCGTAGATAATCAGAGTCAGAGCAGATAGCTCGCAAGTAGCCTGTTGGCTTCTGTATTTATATCCTGCTTGAATTTTAAAGATACTGAATGTATTGATAAATCAATTATTTGATCAAACTTTACAAATCTATTTCAATAGATTTGACCGCATGTGGTGGAGGTCAAATTTAGGATTGATGGTGGAGAAGAAATTCAGGATTAAATGGCACAAGAAAAGTGCTGGGTAATGTTGAGATCTTCAGACAATAAGAAAACAAAAGGTGCTGTTTAAGCAAATAAATTAAGGATCTGTGATGAAAGCATTTCATGCTGAATACAACCTTTATGCAGAGCAGAGGGTAAGAGGTTGCTGGAGGTGTATATTGAGGGCTTTGCAGGATGTGTGAGATACAGCATCGTAACAGATGTATCGTAAAGGGAAAGCAAGGGCATCTGTTCACCCGCGCCAGCCCTGGGCTGTATGGGGCCGTTCCCTTTGCTGTACTTCCCCAGGGAAGGGGAAAAGGGAAAGCCATCCTGCCATGTGGTTCATGCACCTTGTTGCAGCCCTGCTCCATATCATTACATCCAGATCACCAGCACTTTGAAAAAAGCATGAGTTCAGAGATTTTTTTTTTAGCCCGCAGCCTTTTGCTCCCCGTCTTGACAAGTGGCAACAAACCAGTCACCAAAAAGGAGTCGGGGGGGATGCCAGCAGGCTGCCCCTCTCCGTCACCAGTGCCTTTGGCAGCCTCCATCTCCCATGCTCCCTTCCCCATCCCTCCATTTCCTTGGTACTGGACCCATGGTCGAATAGGTGCTGTGTGGCTGGGGTGCTGATCAAGGGACTGTGCTGGGCTTTGTTCTGCCTGGGGACCTCTGGCCATTGATCAGGGCGGACAATAACAGGTGCCCTGTGCTCCAGGGAGGAGCAGCTGCCTTTTTCTCCAACAGCCCTGGCTGTGGCCGGGGAGGACAAGCTGTAAATTTAACCCATCTCCTGTAGCAAGAGGTTGGAGGCTTAGTCACACTTGAGCGCCTGGTAGAGTGCTGAGGTCCCATTTGATAATGTAATACTTATTACAATAGATATGGCTAAGAGGTATTCGTTACCGTGTAAACAGGGCTTGCGGGAGGCAGGTCCCTCCTCTCCCCCCACCTCCGCCCTGAGGTATGGGACCAGCTGGCTTAATCCATCCCAGGGACCAGGGGACTGAGGACACCAGTGCCACAGGAGGCACCTGAACACCAGCAAAAAGCAAAACAAATGACAAGTGCCGTTGGTTTCCATCACATTTCCAAAAAGCCAGGGTGGCTCAGGGGCGCTTGCTGTGCCCCCATCCTTGAGCTGAGATCTTATGGCCATGGTCCCTCCATCTCCAAGGAGGAAGGGCTGGTGGGGTCACTCGCTGGAGACCTCAACTGGCTCCCAGCAGCAGAGGCTGTAGATGGCTGCAGCCACCTGCAGACTACCTCTGCTTGAGGATTTTATAATAATACTTAAACAAACCCAAGTCTCAACTCACAACTAGGATGAGAAGAGACGTCTGTAGGAGGGGTCTTGCCCTTGACATGGTTGGCTGGACATTTTTGGGAAGAAAAAGGAGAAGTGGAACCAAGTGGGAGGTGGGAAAAGGAGCTGCCATCCATGGCAGTTATGCTTTGCTTCTTCCAGGAGACTGTTCAGGATTGTGTCTCATGTTGGAAGTAAGCCTATTAAAATGGAGACGCTGAGCAGCGTGGATGCTCTGGTGGGTATGCACATATCTGGGTCTATGGCCTGAAAACCAGGATGAAAAATACACCTGTAAAGATGAACCTGAAGCATGGTCCAAACAGGGGACAAAGGGAATGCAGGTGAGACCACGTGTCCTGCTTTGGCCCTGATCCAGAGCCAAATGCTGCATCTAAACCCCTCACTCCCCTCATGAGTATGGTGTTGGATAAAAATAAGGGAAATATGAGCTTTGTGACTGTGAAAACTGTTTGGTAGCATCCTGCAGTGCTTGAGCAGGGGGAGAAGGACCATAGCCTTGGAGATAGGAGGCAGGTGGGGGTGTCCGTGCAACCTTGCTCGGTTTCTGGTTGGGTTTCTGGAGGACCCACTGGTCCCCCACCTCCTTGGGGTCCTTGGCAGAGAAAACTTTCTCTATGCATAGGTTTTTATTATTTCATCTTTTTGGGGGTATATGTGGTTTGGTTTGGTTTCTAGAGTTGGTGTCCTCACTGGTTTTTGATTATTTTGTCTATTTAACCAGGCTGATTGGTACGGCAGCCTCCAAGAGTTTCTTCAACACACTTCGTAAGCAAACCATTTCCCTTGTTCTGGTTACTGCTGCCAGGTAGTGCAGGGGAAAATTAAAAAAAAAAAAAAAAGAAAATCAGGAAACAAATCACTAGTAAGGTGGGAGAGGAAGGGAAAAAAATGGGAAATTCGGACTAGATCATTAAGAAATGGGGAGAAAAACAGTGACCAAAGAGCAGCCAGGCACTTGGGGCAAGGACAAGCAAGTCTGGCAAAGACAATGGGCTTGGAGGGAGGGTGAGGGAGAGTCCAGGGTGCCCTTTACATCCAAATGCATCATTTGTGTCCATCCCTGCCTGCATCACTGTGATGCAGGCAGGAGTGAGACCCCCTGCAGTTGCATCCACAAAGCACCCTGCTGGCACCCTGCAAGGGCTGGAGGTCTCTGTGGGGACCCTAGGGCAGGAGCTGGAGAGAGATAAGCACCCCATGCCCTTCTCTGACCCACTCACCCCATCTGAGGCTTTGCTCTCGGCGCGAGCACTGAGTGCGGGCAGCCTCCAGTACTCGATGCTCACGCCAAGAGCAAAGCCTCCTGGTACGGGAAAGCCCCTCCAGATGATGCCTCGGTCTCTGGGAATAATAGATGGTGTTTTTACAACCTCTCAGAGGCCTGTTCCTGGGTAGATGGTGAAAGGCAATACCTCAGGACCACTGGGTTACAGGAGGCTGTAAAATTGCTCCTCCCCATATATATATTTTTGACAATGCTTTCACTGAGGAGTGTTTCCTCTTTTTTTTTTTTTATTTTATTGCTGTGGCAATCAGTCTGTCTTTTTTTTTTTTTCTTCTTCCCCCCTCCTTTCCTCCCCTTTTCACTTTGACCTATCAAACTGTAAGTCTTATGTCGAGCTGACGGGGAGGCGTTAAATGAGTAGCTGGGCCACCAATTTAAGGGAATTGATGATCTTTGGGGCTTACACTCTCACGGGTCAAATGATAATGTTGCCCTTCAGGTTAAATTCATATGTTACATAGGGAAAACCAGGAGCTTTCACTGAACTCAGGGCCAGTGGGACACAGACCAACTTTGGTCATAAACAATCGTTTAAAAGCTGTTTTTGAAGAGGACAATGCAGGGATGCATAATCTTTCGTTTGTCTCTTTTTGTCATGTTTTTTCCCCTCTAAATTTCAGTGCCGTCCTTCAGGCAGCCATTTTCTGTTTGTCTTCTGTAAAATTTAAATAAAAATCATGGTCCTAAAGTAAGTATAGATAAATATAGATATAGAGATAGAGATAGGTATGGAAATAGAGATAGATATGGAGATAAATAGATATATAGGTATATGTATAGATATAGATATAGATAGATACAGATATGAATATAGATATAGATATGGATACATATATAAATACAGTTATAGCTATAGATACTTATATCCATTTTAGTGTGTCCTGTACCATGGATACAACCAGCAGTCAAAGGCATGAGGTTCATGGGGCTTGGAGTCTGATTTATTGGCACTCCAGGGCAAGGCCTACAGATGATGCCATGCTACTAATTATTAATAAGATTTTCTGCCTTCCATGTTTATTACAATCTCCTTTCTTCCCCATCTTGTTCTCCTTATGTAAACCCCTCCAACCCACCGCTATCTTGTCTTCCCTTTGCTTCATAGCTCTGCTGCCACATAAAAATAGCCAATTGCATTTTGTTCAAAACCAAGTATCTCAAGCTATTCAATAAATGGGGAGAAATTACTATCTCCCCCGCCCTTTTTTTTCATCCTGTATTGCATTCTCTGTGGAATCCAAAACAAATCATAAACAAATCATTTGGGTAATGGATTTATTCCTCCCTGCACCCATGAAAAATGACATTGACATTATGGGTCCTCAGCTGCTGGTGGTTACAAAATGGTTTAAAACCTATTGGGTCCGTTCAGAGCAAAGCCTGCAGTTGTGTTTAATGGGCATAGATTTTGATAAATCCATCCTTTTTTTTTTTTTTTTTTTTTTCCATGGGGGAGATTCCAGTGATTCCACAAGTAAAAAATCATTAGAAATTTTAGCTCGCAGATGCAAAGAGGAATTGTCTGTAGGATGAATATGAGGAGAGGAAGGAGAACTGACCCCAGTGTGTTTACAGTCACTTCTCCACCTTCATCCATGCAGAGGAACATTTACATATACACCATTTATAGAGTCTTGTGTAAGTTAGTTCTTAAGTAAGAGCCTCTCCCAAGTTAGTTCTTGGGAGACAGAAGCAAGAAAGCAGCATCCTCACAGAACAGCACCTAAATTAATTAGCAGAGCATCACCAATGGGATTTTGGGCAACCCTTACAGTCCTCCTAATGGGACAGGGATGTGGTGTGCAGGGGAGGTGGCATTAGTCGGAGGTAAGGGGCTGATCTCCAGTAGTACTTTGGCTGAATTTGCATCTGAATCTAAGTCAAAGATGGGGACTTACCCGCATGCTTGACTAAACAAAAAGTGGACATCCCTCCCACTGCAGTGTATAAGGCTTAGTTCACATCTCTCTCATCCAAGAAAACATTGAATTGGTTGGGCTTTCTTGCAGGGGTAGGCTCAGTCCGTGAAACGGTGCCTGTCTGAGGGAGAACAAGAGTACTTTGACAGATACTTAAATTGATAGTGTTCAAGGAAAAAAAAAAAGACATCTGTGGAAACTATAAACCCGTACCGCTTCCGAATATGTGGCTTGAAATTGTTTGTAGTGGCCTCACATTCAAGAGCAACAAGAGGTCTGGAAAGAAGATACCAGATAAGCATTGCTACCACCGACAGATCCAGGAGGTTTCCCCCCTCTCCACCCAAAGTGTAGGGTTGCCACTTAGCAGCCCCCTGTTCAGGGCCCAGTGGGGATGAATTCCTCACGTTGGCACCCCTGGGAGATCAAATCCCTGCAGCTGAGCCCACCGAGGGATTGCTTGAACGCGGATGAGCGACTGCCGGCTCTGGGCCGTGTTTCCAGGATCAAAAGCTGCCGCTGCCTGCTGGCAACCCTCACCGGGAAGGCTTCATCAGGTAGTGGGGCAGCAAAGAGTTGTGTCTCACTTTCCTTACCCAGTATTTTGCAGTATTTAAACTGGAAAGGCCATATTATAAATGCAGCAGCAGGTGCGGCAAAAAAAGTGAAATTAATTGGTAGCTGAGACCACCCAATGTTTTGAGATGGGACATGAGCAGTTCTGTGTCGAGGACATTTTGGGGAGCTTGATGATAATTTCTTCACCTCAGGCTCCCGAGTGATCTTTGGGGAGCTCAGAAATCAAGAGCTTACTATTTTCTCTGAAAACAATTGAGTCTGCCGGTCTTTACACGATCAGGCTTCAGATACCAATGAATTGTTTGTGAAGGTCATGTTGGATTTGTGGGACAACATTAGCACTTGCCTCCAAGGGAAGCAAGCCTTCTGTCGGGAAATTTCTTTGAAAAATGGATTATTATCGCTATTATTTTCATGGGATATGTCATTCAGTGATGCCAGGTGAGTGCTGGGTTGGTAGGCTGGATGTTTGTGTTGGATATTTCACCTCTGGTAATTACCGGCTTTGTACTAGGAGACCTTCAGCGTGGACACATCTGACAAGGAAATACATTGGAGATCTCCCAATAGCATGTTAGAGTTGTTTCAGATAAATAAATGAGGACTTATCTTCCCCAGATCCTGATGAGGTAGTCAGCAGCTTGCAGCAGATAGATAGATTGCTACCTACACAGAAACGCCAAATATCCTCCGGGCCCAGGAGAGGGAGGTCACTTACTGCAAGGCCACTGAGATTTTAATGAGCTAACAAGGAATAAATTTTCAATACGGAGTTTTCCCAGGTGTTATTGACATGATGGTCTTTTGCTTTGATTTAAAAAAAGAGGAAAAAAAAAATCAGCTTGCTGATTATTATGATTTGTTTTCAACTTATTGAGGTTTAAATGTAACTTCTTTTAAACGCCAGTGACTTGTTTATTTTACTTTGAATTATCATGTCAGAGAAACCTACCTTTCATTTTCAGGCAGAGCCTCAAAACTCAGTATCTTGATTAATAAAATATGAAGAGTTTATGCTATCTGTTTCTCCTGGTTTGAAATAGCAGTTTTTCTGTTACTGAGAAGACAGGTAGCATTGCTAAGAAAAATAGATATTTTTTTCTCTCTCTCTTTGCTAAGGCGCTGGACTAGGGAATGAGATATGTGGACAGAAATCTCAGCTCTGTCAGAGACTTTCTGGGTGGCATTGGCTGGATTAAAATGACATAACTTTGCATATCCTAAAGTCATGTCACATCTGAGACAGTCACTTGAGGTCTTTCTTAGACAACTCTCTGGAGATGCTGGTTTGTTGGCCTGGAATCAGTAGACACTTGGATGTCAAAGTTAGACAAAATGAACCCTTCTCTTCATAATTTGGGCCTTCTCCAGACTCCTCTGTTAAATGGGGGTAACAATCTTTCCTTTTTACCCATCCTTCTGGAACCTCCTCAGGGCTTCTCTGTCTCAGCACATGCTGCCCAGTGCAATGATGCTCTGATCCTGATACAGGCCCTGAGGTCTTACCTGCATTTCAGATGATAATAGTAACGATAATAAAGTTTTAAGTCACTAATTTAATGGGAGTTTGTTACGTGTAGTACATGTGTATCGTACATATATACTAGACATATACTATATACAATGCTGAAATAACATAACCTGAAGATTAATTTTAATGAGTTTCATGCCTGAAACCCAAATTATAAAGTGAATGTGAAAATCAAATCAGAATCTAGATATTAACATGGCATCCTGTGGATACTTTGAGAACTATGAAAACAGGATTTTTATATATATGTACAAACATAATGCACAATGAAACGACACATAGAATTAGATATGTTTTTTGATTCTGAAGTGTAAGGTGTTAGGACTTATGTTGTCTAGCCTCTTTCCACTGTTGGAAAGAAAAATATAGTTTTATTTATTTTTAAATGGAGGCCAAGATTTTCAAGTAAATGAATGGCTCCAGAAGGTGTGAATTTAAGACAACAAACTCATTCATCATGATGGCATCACGAGAAGTTAGAAGCTCTGCACAAACCTACTCTTCGGGCCACAAAATGCAAAACAACAGAACAAAGCTTTCCACTCACTTTTTCATGGCAAACAGAGAATTGGGAGCATGCAGAGGAACTGCTTTTAATTTGTTTGTTTGCTTTGGACCTGTCCTAATCAAGGGCTTTTCCGAGCAGCTCCCTTTCCCCCGCTGCAAAACTTTGCAGACTCCCTTGTGCTTCTCTCCTCTTTCCTTTTATTTATTTAATTGGTGAAAAGAACCGAAGGGGGTCCCCAACGTCCCATTGCCTAGGAGAGCTGGTTTCCCTACAGGGCTACAGATGCCGGGCAGAAAGGACTCAAACAGGCAGCGGTGAGGCGAGGCGAGCGTTATCAATCATTCAGCGTCTTAAAAGAGAAGAAGGAACAAGAAAAAGAGGGAGAGTGAAGGCGGGGAGCGGGGTGGGGGGAAAGAGCCTGGGCTGAATTGGAGGAATTTCCTCCCCCCGGTTGCCGAAGGGAGGTTTTTTGGACATCTGCCCAGACACATGCCGAGTTAAAGAAGCGGGATAAATTCTGGAAGAATGAATGGAGGGAGAGGAGGGGTCGGGAAGACAGAGGGGAGTGCAGGCTACAGGGGGTGATGGCAGCTACGGGGACAAAGGAGGTCTGTGAGGGGAGACCGCAACGGCAGCGTGTGTGTGTGTCTGTGTCTGTGTGTCTCTGTGTCTGTGTGTGTCTTTTTTTTCTTCTTTTTCCTGCTGGATATTTCAGACATTCGTTCCTTGTAGGGCATTTTCATATAGCAGCGAGTCCTTTCTGATGGACGGTGAGAGGCAGCTTGTTGTCTCTTGAATCTTCTTCTATATTGCCTGGAAGAGACAGGTACACGAGCGAATGGGAGTTATAACCAGGCAGGCTACATCACGGCTGGTAAACACATTTTAAACAGTGAGAGCGATACAATTGTTTGAGCAAAACTCGTTGTAGGCTCTCTCCATCTCCTGATGTCTCCAGGCAAGGTTACGTGACCTTCTGAAAGATTCATGGAGCCAGGCAATTTCTGAGCGTGATTCAGAGGGTAGATAGGCAAAATTGTGTGGTCAGCTTGGATAACCCGGACGAAAGGTCAGATAAATTGTTCTGTCTGCAGCAGACCTGGGATGCACAGGTCACGCTCTGGACGGCTTGTTCCCATGCTTTCTCAGTCCCCGCAGTTTCAGGATGTCACTCCCTCGTCTCTCTCTCTTTAGGTGTTCATCCGAAAGATCTCTAGCCCTGTTGGAGAACAGATGTGGGTTAGGACCCACTCAGATGACAAGGCAGCCAGCAAAACTGGGCCGGCAGCAATCCCTGTCCAGAAGATCCAGCTGGACAAGGATTGGTAGCAGCAACTCCTTCCTCATATCTAATGAAGCCAAAAAAGTTTGTCTGTCCACCCTCTCAGGTCTCTGCTGGCCTTAAGAGCTATGAATCTGTGACTTACTCTGAATTTCCTAAAGGGTCTGCGTAGCATCTTGTGTACCCCAGGTAGATAGCCACAAGGTATTTCTGCAAATGTCCTTCCAAAGACAATGGTTATGAGCCCAGCTTCTTGAACCCTACCTGAAAGAGAATCACAGTCTCATGCTCTTGACACAGCTTCTTCCAGTCTTTCTATGGATTGATCTTGCTCTGGTTGTGCCACCGTTTTCTTGTGTTCCTTCGCTAAGTTTCTGAATATTTTGAAACTTTAAGAGTTCCCTATTGTACATATGTAGTGTGACCAAATCTTACCCAAAGCTTGAATTGGTAGGGCCAAATAAAGTACTGTGGTGTAAAACCTGTACTCAGATGAGAGCCTACACCCATAAAGCTGTTTTTTTCAGCTGCTGCTGAAAAACTTGCTACTCATGTGAGAAAGGACTTCAGATTTGAGCAAGCTCACTTTACCAACGTAACACATAACTATGCAACAGCAGATGAGACCTCCCAACGTGAAGAGTTGAGACTTACTAAATAGGACTGGGGAACTCACCTCGGTTATGCTGATTTTTCAGTACAGAAGAAAGTCTAAGCATATTCTCTCCACCATCACACTACTTTCACACAATAGCAATGGCGTTCACTCATGCCAGTGCAATACATAGATTTCTCAAATGATAAGTCTTTGGTAAATGCACTGACTAACTAACTCATTGAAAGTCCATATTGCCTGGAAGCTGATTTTGGCCAGATCCCAAACTGAAGTTTGATCTGTTGTGATGTATTTTATCATCTCTACGTTCATCGCGTTGTCTGCTCTCTTCTGGTCCAAAAAAATGCTCTGGTCATCTGCTACCAAGGCTTGCCTGCAAGTTTCATGTTGTCTTTTCCAGTGACTACTACAAGGCTGTTTAAAGTAGAAATTTTCTCCTTCTGAGATTTTAGTAAGTCGAAGACTCAAGAGTACGCTTGATCCGTTTGTTATAATTGTTGTCATTGTCACCCACTTACTGTAACTAAAAATATTTCTGTTTCTACAAATTGTAGTTAAATTGGCCTGATGGAAGTAGAGAGAATCCTTCTTCCCATCTCAAGAAACAAATAAACAGAGAGGTATCCCCAGAGCAGTTTAAAATATAATATTTTGATTGTTCACATAGAACAAACATTGGTTTAATTCTTTTCTGGGTAAGTTGTTCTAACGCCTAAGCTAAGCTTGGAGGGGCTAAGCTTAGAATAGAATAGAATAGAATAGAATAGAATAGAACTATTTCAGTTGGAATGGACCTACAACGATCATCTAGTCCAACTGCCTGACCAACTCAGGGCTGACCAAAAGTTAAAGCACGTTGTTAAGGGCATTGTCCAAATGCCTCTTAAACACTGACAGGCTTGGGGCATTGGTCCAGTCTAAACCTCCCCTGGCACAGCTTTGAACCATTCCCACGCGTCCTGTCACTGGATCCCAGGGAGAAGAGAGCAGCACCTCCCTCTCCACTTCCCCTGCTCAGGAAGCCGTGGAGAGCAATGAGGTCAACCCTCAGCCTTCTTTTCTCCAAACTAGACAAGCCCAAAGTCCTCAGTCACTCCTCATAGGACATTCCTTCCAGCCCTTTCATCAGCTTTGTTGCCCTCCTCTGGACACATTCAAGGACCTTCACATCCTTCTTAAATGGTGGGGCCCAGAACTGCACACAGTATTCAAGGTGAGGCTGCACCAACGCTGAACGCAGTGAGATAATCACCTTTTTTGACCAGCTGTTTATGCTGTGTTTGATACAAAAGGAAACATGAACAAACAGGGTTCACATCTGGAATAATCATTATCATAGCTTTGTATTGGGTTGCAGTGGCTTAAAAAGAAGTAGTGGAAGGCAATACTTACATTTTGACTGCACTTAGCCTCTGCTGAAGCTTGCACAGGTGTATTAATTCAGTTGTTTCATTTATCTTCACTGTAATAACCCTTGCTTGGTAACAAAAGGTCTAATTAGGCATTCAAATTAGTTCATGCTTTGCACAACTGAAATGCGGTTGAGCTGCAAAATACAAAATCTGAACTTAAAAATAGTCCCCAGCTGTGGTAATATTGGGAATTTTGGGGATCCAGACAAGCCAGACATTGGCCAGATGTCAATAGGTAATGTTTAAAAAGGCCAAAAATACAGTCTAAGCTTTTAAATGATGTAAACTGGAAAAGTTGTAGGAAAAGCTTCTTCTGCTCCCAGGAAACGAGGACATTTAAAGCTAATCTAGTCCAAGGGCTGGACTGGAAAACTTGGGAGAAGTGTGAGTCAAAGAAATGGATAAAACACTTAAGTGAAACCTTTGCATGAAATCTGGGACTTAAGAAGATTCCAACTTGTATTTTTCCTCCAAGGCAAATCAATCCTCTGTTTCTCACAGCCATCGCAAATTAGATTTTAAGAGCATTGGCTTCACTTTCATAAAGGTTATGAAAATTGTTCCATCAGATTTTACAAGTTTTATTATTTTTGTGGGTAAAATCAGGTTGGTGAAGGACAATTTGTATTTGAACATGGAGACTTGCACATTGAGTTTATTAATTGAGCATCCCTCCTTGGTGTTGTGCTTGCCAGTCTGCGTAGAGGTAGGACTCCGAGTCTGGTTCCTCCTGCTGTCACACTCCCAATAAGCAGGGTTTTAAAATTTGGTTTTGCTTCTGTTTTGAATGGACATGAGAAAAGGCTTGCTCCCTCACTGCTGGAGCTGTTCAGGTTGAAAGTTGGGAAGCACCTTGTGGTTTGCACAGCTGTGCTGTACCACCTGCTGCAGACCTGGGGGAAGATTTTAGCCTCCAGGCTTCCTGGCCCTTTCATACCTGGCTTTATATTCACTTCAATATTATAGATAAAATAAGTGGGAAAATAGAGGAAAGCATTCAGAAAAGGCAACTTAGCTTTAAAAAATCACTTATATTAGCCATCTGATGTCAAAGTTTTAGTGCACCTAGGACATACAGTGTTTTTCACAGGTAACACTTGGAGGGCTGGTCTATATAGACCGGTATACATTTTGTGCCAGGACAACACTCCATGTTTTATCAATGTAATATAACAATAATAAGTCATATAATATCTAGATTACACACAGTTCTGTGAATTAGGATGCCTTTAAAGATAATTTCTTCCCATTCTCACATAACTGCACTCTAAAAGCATTTTTTACCTTAGTATAATTCTATCCATGTAGTAAAAGCAGTGTAACTTCTGCACGGTGACTAATCCTTGCCTATATAAGTTTAAGGCAAAGTGACCAATTGGTGTCCCAAGGCTATGTTACGTTGCACGGTGTGTTGTTTATCTGGTGCCAAAGAATTCTGGGTGGTCAGTGAGTCAATCCACCAAGTATTTTGTGTGTGTGCAAGGGAGTATAGATCCAGATTGCATCTGTCTAAGGTTTACTAATTCATTAGAGCTCTAGGCATGCCCATCTGGGAATAAAGGTGGCCCCTAGCATAGAAAAGTTGGTCACTCCTTCAGAGCATTGACACAATGTACCTCCTCTGTCCAGAGAGGTGGAAGAATACTGGTCCTTGAGTAGAGGTGAGTGTTTCCAAACCAGAATGGTACTATAATCATAAATGAGGGTGTACATTTATTTTTCCTCCATGTTTTCATATGGGCTGGTTTTGTCTCACAAAGTCAGTATCCAGCTCTATTTAGACAAATACATATTACATTATGGCCCGCTCCCAGAATGGATCAAATCATATACACATCCCTGCTGGCTCTTTTTCTGATAATGGTTGACTCAATGACTGAGCCCCAACCCCATGTTTACTAGCTACTACTGATATTTAGCTTAGGTATAGGTATTCAGCGTAAAGAATGAGCTGGCTTCTTTGACCAGCCATGAGGTTGACCTGCCTGCCCAGAGAGTGGGGTTGACAGTGCCCTTTGTCGAGCTCCGATTACAACAACGCTGGCAAAGCCACCGTTGTGTTTGGTGCTTGTTGGCTTCTGATTTGCTCCGCAGTGCTGTACACTGAAATGAAAAACATCTGGTCGACTCACACGCTCTGTTTAGACTGGTTACACAAATGCATGATATTATGCAACCCAGAACTGCTATCCTATTTCTCCCTCTTCTGAAGCATTTCATAGTTTGCTTTTAATCACATCAGACAGACGGCTGGACAGCTTCCAGGTGCCGTTTCTCATATGGTGAGCCTTGTTGCTTGACCCGTCAGCACTGGTCAGCCTGTGTCCTGGTTTCGGCTGGGACAGAGTTAATTTCCTTCCTAGTAGCTGGCACAGTGCTGTGGTTTGGATTTAGGATGAGAATAATGTTGATAACACACCGATGTTTTAGTTGTTGCTAGGTAGTGCTTACACTAGTCAAGGACTTTCCAGCTTCCCATGCTCTGCCGACTGAGAAGGCTGGAGGTGCACAAGAAGCTGGGAGGGGGCACAGCCAGGACAGCTGACCCAAACTGGCCAAAGGGACATTCCATACCATGGGACGTCATGCCCGGTACATAAACTGGGGAAAGCTGGCCAAGGGGGCCGCTGCTCGGGGACTGGCTGGGCATCGGTCAGCGGGTGGTGAGCAATTATTATTATTATTATTATTATTATTATTATTATTATTTCACTTTAATTTATTTCAATTATTAAATCATTCTTATCTCAACCCACGAGTTTTCTCACTTTTACTTTTCCAATTCTCTCCCCCACCCCACCAGGGGCGGGCAGTGAGCGAGCAGCTGTGAGGTGCTCAGTTGCCGGCTGGGGTTAAACCACGACAGCCTGCCACCACCTCATTGTTTGGCAAGAACGCCTTGTGTCTTTTTTGCTTCCCTACCCGTGAAGCCCAGCAGCACTAGCTCATGCCAAGAGACCAGCTGTGGAAGCTGGTGAAGTTCTTCCTGAAGCACAACGAGCTGGTTCAGCCAGGGTGTTTAGCTCGCTTACTCCTTGGGCTTTTCCCATCTGACAGTGCAGGCTTTCCAGCAGGCAGGGCAGAGCTGATAACCTTCATCCCCCAGCTCCAGGCAAGTCTGCCCGTCCCCTAACACTTGCAGGAGACGATCCACCTGGGGGAAGCAGTACGATGCATCGCGGCAGAAGGAGTTCAGCACAGGATTTCTGATGGCTTTGCTCCTGTTGTCCTCTTCGGTGTGCTTTTGGGAAATCGTTCCAATGTGCTTTTCAGCTCCGAAGGGAGCAAGTTTTCTGAGCGGAGCGACTGTGGAAAGCTCAACAACGGAAAATGGCAGCGCTGCCCACTGGCTTTCCACCAGGCCCACGGCAGTTGAAAATCAAGTTTAGTAGCTCAAGCTCTGTAAGTTCAGCTTTTAATTAAAATACATAATTTAATGTTAGAGACCTCATTCTCCGAGAAGGGTACCATTATAAATGCCCGCATCCGACCTGGATTGCTGAAAATTGGCATATTGCCTCTATTATGTTAGAGATAGCAAAACCAAACTGACTTATCATTGTAACCGTTTGCCAAGCAGACAGAGGCACTGTCTTCATCCCAGATATAAAAAAATGAACTAACGCTCATTGGAGTTGACTTATTTTATGTGTAAACTGATGCAACAGCATAGCGTGACCATAGGAAGAGCTGTTGAACGTGAGCCTCCACACTGTCACATCAAATCGTGCAAGGCTGTCTGCAAAGAGCTAGGTGGGGACAGTGCTCGGTGGGCTGTCCTAAACTCCATCTCTGGAGGGTCCCGCAAATTACTGCCACTGTCTATGGATTAGGTGGTGTCTGATCAGAATTCCTCCTTCTTTATATATGTGTATGCTTCTATGTCTGCACACGCAAACACACAAGCAGCACTTAATACATGGAAGGGAGGTTAATGAAAAGAAACTAGTTAGTGCCTGTTATCTCAGGAGCTCATGCTGGTTTTTTTCCACTGCCCAGTTCATGCCTCCCTTATAAGGATTTCCTCTTTATCCTGTGGTAGATTTTGCTATAATCCTGGGCTTCGCCAGCTGCGATGGAGGGATGGCTCCTTTAATTTGCTTGGAAGTGGTCCAGTCTTGGGAGTCTGGATAGCTCTGGTTCATATCTTAATAATTTTCATGCCTTCACATGAATTTTTAAAATGGGAAATACCCTGGTGAACCCCTGGATCTTTCTCTCTTGGCTGGCAGCTTCCCTGCTCCATTGAGGCAGCCAAGGGAACCTCATACTCCAAGCCACGAGGACCTCCTCTTCCATTCAGGAGAGGAGCCTGGGTTTTAGATCGGAGGTGCGTACACGTACGTGCGTGCACAGGCGCAGGCACACCCCGCTTGATTCACTATTTCTCTCGTCCCCCTTTCACCTATTAGTGTCCTTTGAAGGATCAGGTTACCTTGCCAGTGGAAATATATGAGCTCGCTGTGTGATATAGCATAACTGCAACAGCAGATCATATAATTTTCCCCCGAAGGCTTGTTGCAGACTATGTCGAGTCATTTGTATTTATGACAGCTTGGGGGTGATTTAGTGCAACCTCACTTTGATAAAAGCCATTTAGAGCTCATAAATATGGGTGACACACTGCCTTCTTGGCTGGGATTTTAAACGGAGCGCTGCATTTGCATTCCCATTGAGCTTTTATTGTTTGGGGGGTAAGAAAGGGAAGGAGCAAGAGAAAACAGGAAACGGAAGGAATGTGCGAAATGCAAAAGGGCCCTTGAGAAACGAAGGATGCTGCTGTGCTTAGAGCATCTCTGGTTCGAAGCACCCATGATGCCACCTCCTCTCCGCATCTCCTCCCGGGCATGGGGCGAGGTGAAGCTCCGCTCACCCCAAGCGGGTCAGCTGGTGGGAGAAGCGGATTCTCCAGCTTGGGGAGAACATGAATTTAGCACTTAGTTTCCACAATAATAATAAAAAAAGCTTCCATATGCCAGCAGGTTTTCTTTTAGCTTGGGTCTTACTATTGTGTGCTGTATTTTTTACTTAATTTCAAGGAGACATTTCCCGAGTATATTTATATTCTGTTACTAGATTTATAAGGAGGTAGACAATTTATGGCCAACAATAAAAAATACTTAAGCCCAGCATAGAGTTGTCAGATTTTATGCACTAGGCTTAAATTGATCATTGATGGAAGCAAGTAGGAAGATTGTTCTCGGAAAATTATAATTTTTTCATAATATTTAATGCCCAAAGGAATCTAAGCATCACAGCCCATTGAATTTCACACGGAGATGAATATCCTTATTTTATAAATGAGGATTCAAACGATGAAGTGTTTCTCATCTTTGTAGTCACTAGCAGAGGCAGGGCCTGAGCCTAGGTAGGTGTCTTGACCATCAGGTCTCAAATCAATCCACTCCCTGCAGCCTTGACTTCCCATGTTCTCTGGTTTTCCTTTCTCTTACGCAATCAGTGCAGGTCAATAGGAATGACTGGAAGCTCTTCTTGGTGGCTGGGAAACTTATCTAACACATTCACACCTTTAATGGTATAATTATTTATTGCAGGGAGGTGAGGACCAGGATACTTAGTTTTGTGTGTAAAGCTATCCTGCTCATGGGCTTGATGTTCAGGGCTTGATGTTCAGGGCTGTGGGATACCAAATAAAACTAAACCAAAGGCTTTTTAACAGCATCTGCCTCTAGCACTAATACAGGTCTTTTTCGGAGTTTTAAGTGTGTAAAAACTTCAGATCATGATTTAAAAACTTGAACGTCACTTGTGAAAGTTACCTCTGAAATCTGTACAGCAAACACATTTTAACATATACATGTACGTTTGAAATACAGAAAAAAGATTTAAGCTGATCAGTTTTTAAGACCTTTTTTAGCTTTTTTGGGCTTTATAAGTTATAGTGATTTTATTGAACATTATTATTAATTTTTGAGATCTAACAAGATAAAGCTATCACAAAGGCAAAATAAATCTTGCCTGCCTTTCAAATCATTCCTACAGTGTGATATATCATTAGCACGCTGTACCCATTTATTTAATTTTATACCTAAACTAATCAATCAACCAGTTTTCCATTATTATTGTTCTTTGGGTTGGATAGTGTTTATATGTTGCACTGTCGGTTAAGCTTGATGTTTGCAGCAGCAAACCCAATGATTTCTTTAAACTCTTTTATTACTAAAAATCGTTCATGTCACAACCTGATCGGGCTTTATATACACTTAAAGAGTTTTCAGAATAGCATTGTGCATGGTGGTGGACCAGCACTACCCAGGCATGGATTCAGAGAGGGGATCGAATATAGAGAAAGGCTCTGAAGCTGCAGTTCAGGTCTTCTGCATTAGCCTCAGCTGGTTCGTGCACACCACATGGCACCGCCGCATGGCTGTATCCCTCTGCGTTTACATCGGGGCTCCCACCTAATACCTAGGCAACCAAATCCAGAGGAATTAAAAGGCAGTGTGCTTTTCATTAAGCAAATGAAAAGAAAATCACAGTCCCTGCCCCGAAGATTGTACACTGTAATCAATGGCAGCATTAATGGGAAATTTCACTGCACTCGGAGGAACAGTAAAACATGCATGATGGGGCCCTGAAGACGAGACAACCAGTAAACTACTTACTCTGCTTCGGCTTCATTAGCCATTAGAGCAGGATAATGGCACTTACCTTACCCCACCGGAGATTAGTCAGTCATTGCTAGCACAAAGTTATGGAGGGAAAAAAGAAAAAAAAAAAAAGAAACATCCTTCCAATTCTTCCCTTAGTGAGGTTGGCAGCAGGTGAGGACAGGACCCTGGTCATGCCGCATCGCCATCCTGGTTCTTGAGCACAGGGATGCTTGTGCGTGGGCTCTTGGCTTGTGGAAGAGCAGCGATGTTGGGTGCGTGCAAGCTCTGGGCTGCTCCGGCACACGCTTCCCAGCAAAAGGGGAAGGAAGGAATTAATTTACCAGCCCGGTCTTTCACATTTGGGGTTCAAGTGTGGTTTAGCTCCCAAGCAAGCATGTTCAGAGATCGCCATCGGCTGTCCTGCAGACATTTAGCTGCTCTGCCAAAAGCCCCGCACGGCTGAAACCTCGCTCAGCAATCTGCACCGCAGGACCTGTCCAAGGCTGACAAAACAGAGGCGCGAAGCAGAATTGATACCGCTGTGCAGAGAATCTTGTGCAACACCTGTCCGCACCGTGCCTGGCACAAGCCAATGCCATTTATCTTTATAAGCATTTTTATTAAAAGTGGGTTCTAAAGCAAACAGACTTTACAGTGTGGCTTTTTTCATTAAGTGGGCTGATTCGGTCTCTGCTGACTCAAAAAGCCAATCAACAAGACCTCTGAATCTTTGATCCATTTTTCTACTTAGCTGTTCTCTAAAGGCTCAATTTCCTCTCCTGTCATGCTTTAGAGAGGGGAAAAATACACAGCCTAGTCCCCAAGTTATAATACAATTATTTGGTGCAAGGGATTTTTTTTTTTTTCTCTTGAATAAATTAGTTGTTAATTAAAGCTTTTTGATGTAGTGCAAAAGGAGTTATATTTGATACCAACAGCTGTATGCTGTTTGATTTATATAGTCCTTTGGTGTTGTTGGTTACAACGATCCATTTCTCCCCCTTCCCCCACGAAACACACACACCTTTAAAGATCATTAACTGGTTCTTTTTTCAATTAGAAGGAGACTATTTTTGCTGTTGTTGTTGTTTTCACTTTTCTATACATCGCTTGAAAACAGAAGAGCAGCATTTCACCACCTCGGCTGTTTCCCCCAGTGTTAATTAAAGCTTTTTGATGTAGTGCAAAAGGAGTTATATTTGATACCAACAGCTGTATGCTGTTTGATTTATAGTCCTTTGGGGTGTTGTTGGTTACAGCGATCCATTTCTCCCCCTTCCCCCACGAAACACACACACAACACACACACTCACTTTAAAGATCATTAACTGGTACTGTTTTCAATTAGAAGGAGACTATTTTTGCTGTTGTTGTTGTTTTCACTTTTCTATACATCGCTTGAAAACAGAAGAGCAGCATTTCACCACCTCGGCTGTTTCCCCCAGGGTAAAGTCTTGTACCACTGGCACGAAGACATTTGCGACACTGCCAGGGTAAAGGCTCCGCTTTGGGCTGATGGGTTGCTCCTGAACATGGTTCCCTAGCTGAGCGTGTTGCATCTGCAAGTAGTAGGCATTGGCAGAGGATTTCCTCCAGTTTCCACCTTAAGCAGGTTAAATTCCCACTGTGGGAACTGAGTCAAACTTCCAGGTAACGCATAAGCTGTTTGGAAGCTGTGTGATGCGTTTGGGTTAAAGTATCACCGTAGTCTTCAGTCTGGGCAGAATTAGGTAGCTGGGCAAGTTTGAAGGCCTTGGGTTAGATTTCTAGCTGGGAAATTGGAGAATACAATGGAAAATGGTGGCAGAGTGGGGTGGATTATATACAATTCCTTTTCTTCTAATCCTTTCCGAAGAGTAGATCAAATTTGATGTACATTTGGTTCTCTTACTTAATGGATTGATTTGCTTATCTCTCATTTCTCAGAAATTACTCAGCTTTCATCTGCTTAACTATGACTGTTTCTCAGCTGGCCAGGGACCATATGCCAGGGGTATTTCCAGGAGGACGTGGCATCCCAAAGGGCTGTCCTATAAGGCCCTCTCTCCCCTTCCTCACCATCGAGGAGGAGAGTGGCCTTGGAAGAGCACTGGTGGCTTTTGGCTATTTAACGTGGCAGTCACACACAGGTTAAGGAGGAGCATTTCCGTACATAACGCTGTTTTCAGTCGATCTCTAGCACAGTGTTCATTAACTGTAATGGAAATGGTTGAGCAGAAAGTGTGTTTCTTCACACTGGTTTGCAGTTGGGCTTCTGTGCCTGGGAAATGACAGTGGGACTTCCCAGTCTTGTGGACAAGCACGTAGGGCATCTTTTAGACATGATCCAAGCTCAGCTGAGCAAAGTAATAAGCTTCCCGTGCAGAGGAGAGAGAAAGCCCTGCTTCTCCAAGAATCCCTATCCCAGGCAAGGCTGTCCTACTGCTGCCATTTAATTTGTTTTAATCCGATAGGGGGGGAAAAATGGGTTTTAATTAATTGCCTTCTACTCCAGGCTCAAGAGGAAAACCTGCTTCGGAACAAATTAATGCAATCAAAATCTGCAGGTTGTAAGGCTGCTGGCAGAGTTCCCTGTTTGTGAGTAAATGAGTGCAGGTTTCCAGCTCTCAAGGATAGGAGCGGTATTTCTGAAAGACGGTAGCTGGAGGTATGGGCTTTTGGCAAACATGAAGAGCTGGAAAGTAGGGTGGCTTCCTCCTGTTCCCTGCTTCCCTCCAGGGAGCACGACTGTCATCGTGGCCTCAAATCCTTTCCCTCACTGTTGAGTCTGAGTCAGAGTTTAAGGAACTGGATGGTGGTGGAGATCAGCCCTGTTGGAGATGGGTGGCTGGAGAGGCGCAGAGATGTCCATGTCATGTCACCACGCTCTTTCTCTGCTCTCGCTGCGACTGTGTTTCACCCTTTCCCTGCTATCTATCTATCTGTCTATTTATTTAGACAGCTAGCATTATTTTTCCCTTCCTGCTATCTCTGCAGTAGCGATGGGGGCAGAAATGCCTGCCTACTTAACCCAATATCTGGAGTCCCACATGTATTACATTGTTAGTAATACTGTTCTGGTATGCACACGTGGCGCTTTGTACAGTTGCGCATTGTGGACTTGCTGGGAGGGGTTCTAGGCCACTGAGATTGGCAGGTGACTTGGGGTATGCCTGTACATCTCGGTGTGATGGTAAATACCTTCCAGTTTTAGTATTGCCTTGCTTGTTCCAATGACCTGTTCTGGGAAGGGCTTATTTATCTAAGGATCACTTTAATATTCTAGTTCTCAGGGCTGTAGAAAATATTTTTTCTGCATCGCTGAGGGACTTTCTATTTGTTCTATAATGTGTTGTTTTAGTAGGACCTACAGAAATACAGTATTTCAAGCTTCATAAATAGATTTGGTAGCGAAGAACAAAAAGAGAAAGATTGTTCAAGAAGAGTTTTATTTATGTAATTTTGACAGTTATTTTGCAACTTTTGTCTATTTTCTAATTTGCCTATTTGGGTTTAGTCAAAGAGGGGAAAAAAAGTGGCTATCAAATGAGGAAATTAAAATTTTGCATATATATGGAAGAAAACACATATTTTCAGTTGTGTGCATGTCATCTGCTCTCTGGAAACCAGGGTGGATATCTTATGGATGTCTCATTTTGCCTCATTTCTGCATGACTAATTGAGGACTTTGAACCAAGAATATCTAGCTTTAAGTTAATAAAAAGCAGTATGTGCTCAAGAACTGGAATAACATCTCTGCCAAGCATCCAGAAAAGCTATACTGAGCATCTCTTTGCATGACACACTCTTATGATGCTTCATACAAGTTCCCAGCAAGGTGCTGTATTCTTCTGAACTAGCTGAAGAGGTGATACTATTCTACTGTTGCTACTATGCAGCCGTCCTAAAATATTGGCTTCTGAATTATTCAGGCGTTTGGAGAGAAGGGAGAGAATAAAAAACATGCATTAGCTGTGCATGTTTCTGCAGGTATACGGATCCATCAAAAGTTGCAGGTGAAAAAATGAAAAATAAAGTGAGGGAAGTGAAGGAAAAGCAAGAAGGGAGAGTATGAATGTCAGCAACGAAGACGGTGAACCCATTAGCACGAGACAAATGCAAGAGAGGACCTGGCCATTAAGGGCCACTGAAGGGGCTGGTGAAAAAGTGTTGGTGCGGTGGGGTAGGTGACAGGGGAGGTCAAGGAGAGAGCCAGGGAGGAGCAAACAGGGATGGGGAGGGAGAAACCACACGGTGAGAACTGGGCCAAACTGCACAGGCACGTCTGCACAAAGCTGTTGGACTTACTTGAGGAGAAACATCTAGGGTCTGTGTTTTTTCTCCTGAATAAATAGCAGGAGCAGTGAGTAGGGTGTGTGTGACAGGGCAGCGGCAGTGACTCCTGTATTTGCGTTGCTTAACATGCTTCACTGTAACATGATTTCACAGACTTTCAGAGACCACCTTGTTTTCTCATCTACAAAGACCAGTGTTTTTACATTCCTAACGTTTTCCATTATCAAAGGTTCTCGTGGGCTCTTTATTATTATTATTTTTTTAAAGAAGCTGTAATATCTCTATTGTTTGAAAAAGAGCCTTTGAATTTTGGCAGGGACAAAAGCTTTGCGGCCGAAGACATGCCTTTCCCTTCTCCCATGAAACTCCCCTCCATTCTGGCTGAGTTATGAGCTGTGCAAGATCGCTGTTCCCCATTTCTCACTTGTGTTTCTCAGGAAAATGTTGGCAGCGGGTCAGAATAATAACTGAACACGAATCTTCCGCAGAGCCAGGCCCGCAGTGCTCCCAAAGCAAAAATAGCAAAGAGACAAGTCCTCGGGGGCTCGTGGGGCAGGTGGAGCTGGTGTCTCACCCTTTGCAATCTCCCACTAGCAGTGGTTGTAGTAAGTCTTGCCAGCCAAAGCAGTGTCTATCTCCGATGATCCTCGATGAAAGGATGGGTCCACTTTTGGACCCACCATAATTTCTGTTTTCTGTGTTCAGGCTGCTGAAGCAACGAGCTAAAAAATTAAGAAACATCCTTGTGGCTCCAGCTATGATGCGGGCTGGGGCACATACATGTTAATCCTGTAGTGACATGCCTTTCCTATCACGTGTAAGAGAGTGCCTCGGTCACGCTGCCAGAGAGACACCCTGTCAAACAGAGATAAGTTTGCACAAATAGCTGTAAAGTTGGGAAATTCCTATTGTTTTGATGCTTGCAGTCTAAACATCTTCCTTATTGCAGCAACTCTGGTGGTGTGGGCATCTGTGGTGTTCTCATCTACAGCTGGGCTAGTTGTCCTGGGCTCCCTTTCTCGCCAACGGAGAGAAATAGGTAACTCCAGTGAGATCCACTTATTTCAGACATCACCTGTGTTAGGAGGAGAGGAATCACTATATTGCACTGAAAGCGTGTATGTCTATACATGCGTACACACGTGAGATGATATACATCTGGATGGCCACGTAAGCATCACCATATGGGATGTATGCACATTTAGACTTATATAAATAGAAATTATGTTTCGCAGTGGTACAATGCAGAGCAGCGGCAGAATCCCAGCCTTTTTTGTGAGGCCAATCTAAGAAAAATACGTCTTTGCTGACAAACACACGAGAAAACTCCGTGTTTACGTACACGCACACAGTGCCAAGCGCATCGGTGATGCTCGTCAAGCAAAGGCGGCCGCACACATCTGCGTTCGCTCCTATACAACCACTTTATTTCCTTTTGAATAACAAGGAGGCTCCCCTTGCCTTCCCTGGAGCTGCGGGCTCCGTTTCTGACAATGCACAACCGCGTTGCTCGTTGGAGTGCCTGTCATTAAGCAATGTGCTGATTATTCTGGCAGCTCCGCTACTCAAGTCCCCGTGGACGGAGTCAGACATGGAGAGAATTGAATTTTGCCAAGGACGGGGCTAAAGGTCGTTCCATGCAGTGGACAGCTGTGTCTAGTCAAATCGAAACTATTGCTCCAAGTGTTACCAACAGAATAGCTGATAGCTCTGTTGTCAGTTCATTTACACTTGCATCCTGTTACAAATTAAACTGAAACTGTGGGTGCAGAAGGAGCGGAAAGTCGGTTTTCTACCAAGTAACAATTCCTTATATCACCAATTTCCAAGTGCAGCCATTAGACATCATTGCTAGGGGTTTTCGTGATTTCCAGAGATGAAGATTTAGGATCCTGATTTTCTGCCGTGGGCAAAATTCCCATTAGCACCTGCTCTCATCTTCTAATCCCATAGGTTGAAAAGGAAATGCAAAGCTCTCGTAACTGGCCTCTTTTCTCAGCTCTGCTCACAAAGAATAACATAAAGTACAGAATTGTTCCTTGACTTCTCCCAGTTTCCAAGTTTTCTTTTTTTTTCTTTTTCTTTTTTCTTTTTTTTTCTTTTTTCTTTTTTTTTCTTCTTTTTTTTTCCCAATCAGGATATTTGAATTCAGACAGGAGGAAAACTATGAAATACCTTGATTCTGCTACAAACTCTTCTGCATGGAGGTAGGGTGTAACAGCAAAAGCAGCTTATCAGCGAGGCTTATATGCCAGTGTTCATCTCAGCCCAGCACAGCATCTTCCCCTGAACCCACTCCTAAGCCATCAGTGGGCCGGAAAATGTGTTCTAGGCAGAAACACAGCCTCTCCCAGGATCCTCAGTGGGTCCTAGCGACTAAGCTGAAAGCCTGGGACTTGGTCACATTTGGAATAAACTTGCCCAAAAACATCAATGCTAATTAGCTCGTGTTATGAATGGATTAAGCGAGACAGCAGCTGCAATGGGGCATTTTGATTTGGGTTGCGGCTCGGTAATTAGATGCACATAAGCTGGCTGGGGAGCTGTCAGTCAGCAAGCAGCAGTTTCCTTTGCAGTGTAAGGAAGAAGAGCTTTTTTCTGTCCCATCATCTGTTTTGCTGTGAACCTTTGGGTGATGTGCCAGTGATCAAACACAGCGTTGAGCGTGAACCGAAATTCTCCCCTGAGCCACAGCCATGCGACTCGGTGACTTCAGAACTTCGCTCCTTGTGTAGCTGAGCAACGTTATTTTATTTATAGTGCAAAATGCTCCTTGTATTGTGGCTGTTAATGTTAACACCATCCTTCCCTTTGATCCGTGCCAGCCTTCCCCTGTTTCCTTATCCATTGGTGCTTGGAATGGAGTTTGGGGGAATATGTGTTCGATTCTGTCATGAAATTGCCTAGAACAACACTGATGATAGAAAAGTATACAAAATTGAAATTGTATATGAGGGAATGTGTGCAACTCTGGTGGTGTGGGCATCTGTGGTGTTCTCATCTACAGCTGGGCTAGTTGTCCTGGGCTTCCTTTCTCACCAGTGGGGAGAAATAGATAACTCCAGTGAGATCCACCTATCTCAGACATCATCTGTGTTAGGAGGAGAGGAATCACTATGGGGAGTCCCTGGTGATCTGTTTGAATGAAGTTGTCTGGTTTTTAGACTATTTTTAATAGATGAGTCAGGAGGTAAATCCTGCTTTTCCTCCCAAATCTGGAGCTTGCATGAGAGTAAAATAACCAGACAGTGGTGTGGGTCTGTGGTGTTCTCATCTACAGCTGGGCTAGTTGTCCTGGGCTTCCTTTCTCACCAGTGGGGAGAAATAGATAACTCCAGTGAGATCCACCTATCTCAGACATCATCTGTGTTAGGAGGAGAGGAATCACTATGGGGAGTCCCTGGTGATCTGTTTGAATGAAGTTGTCTGGTTTTTAGACTATTTTTAATAGATGAGTCAGGAGGTAAATCCTGCTTTTCCTCCCAAATCTGGAGCTTGCATTCCTTTCTCACCAGTGGGGAGAAATAGATAACTCCAGTGAGATCCACCTATCTCAGACATCATCTGTGTTAGGAGGAGAGGAATCACTATGGGGAGTCCCTGGTGATCTGTTTGAATGAAGTTGTCTGGTTTTTAGACTATTTTTAATAGATGAGTCAGGAGGTAAATCCTGCTTTTCCTCCCAAATCTGGAGCTTGCATGAGAGTAAAATAACCAGACAGCAACTTTCTTTAATGTGGGGAAAGGCAGAAAGTAAAAAGGCAGCTTGACTGCTCCTGACGTAGAGCCTTTATCAGCTCCATAAATAAAGGGCATATGCATGTAATGGCTGACTGCATCTCAGATTGCAATACCAATGTTTTAAAAGCCTGCTGACGGAGCATCTGCTTATTTCATTACTCCTCCAATGTCTTTGCAGGTAAGTCATGCATTATATAGTACCATCTCTAGCAATGCATGACCGGAGGGGACAGTCTGTAAAAATTCTGGATGGTCCATCGCTTTCCCTTTCCTTCCAGGAGAGAGAAACATAAGGAATGATGTATTCAGTTAATAGGCAGAATTTGCGAAGTAAAAACCTATTTGCAGTGAACTAGGATTTGCATTTTTTTAAAGAAAGGAGAACAACTGTATCTCGCTATTATGTGAGCTGGCTGCACGCACAGCGGAGCAAAGATCACTTTCAGTAAACTCCTGCTCAGAAAACATACCGAGGGTCTCAGTCAGGTGAAAAAGGAAGCGTCATGCTTTACTGGAAAACAGATACGGTGGTGAGTTGCAAGAGCTTATGGTGAGCCTTGACATTGCAACAGCATTTTGAGGAGCCCAGGTGCAAACTCAGCCTGGCCCTGACCACAGACTAGCCTGTCTTGTGTTATCCTCAGTAGTGTGGCAGAGGAGGTTCACAGTAGTCCCACTGAATTAAAGTTTCCCTTTAGGAGCAGAATTTGGTCCAGAGTTTGTAAAATACAGGTCATGGGAGAAGGAGAGCAAACTATCTCCCCGCATGGGTTTTTCAATGGGCAGGTTCATGTTAACCTTGTGCTGTGTCCCACTGCCATGCATCGCAAATGCTTCCTTTGGTTGTTGTTAACTAAAAATGCTGGATCTCAATGCCTTGGGTTGTTAAGCAGTGTTTGCACTCAGTAAGAGCTGATTTTCTTAGGCACAAATTCCCGCTCACCTGCATGGCATTGACTTGGCTCAGCGTCCACAATTCACCATCCTCAAGCACCCAGACATGTAGACCCAAGGATGTCCACTGGCTTTCCTTGCAGTTCTCCTCCCTTCCCTGGCCATGTGCTTTTGAGCCAACGTCCTGTAGCAGAATGAGCTTGCTGTGTTTCTTTGGGTACCTACTGGGCTTGTTTATAGAAGAAGACCCAATCCAAAAGCTGTATTGTCACTGAAGAAAGAGGCCTGAAGAGAGGATCCGCAGTACTATGTAACACTGTGGTGATTCAATATTGAGCAATAAGACATATTGACCAATCTACATATATATTCATATCTGTTGTAGGTCTTTATTTGGTCAGAGATAGTAAAAAGCTGTTAGCCATCGAGCTGCTTATGTGCAATGAATTTCTGGGCCTCTGTCCAGTAGTTCATAACCTCATCCATTCCATATGCACACAAATAATTTTTAAAAACTGCTTCTGGATCCAGCAGATGTAACGGGGATGAACATGATAAAGAGCCATGAAAGTGGTGTTCAATTCTGGAGTACACGAGGAGGTAGGCATCAAGAGAGTTTTAGCTTTATAGGCTTTCCTAATTAGCATCTGTAGCTGAGGAAATACCGTAAGACATTTTCCACAAGTATTCATTAGCTGTTGGGTTTTTATAAGCTTGGTTAGACTTTGTACACTTTCTCCCACCATCCCGTCGTGTTTGCTCTTGACAAATATTCCAGCAAACATGTTTGCGAGCAGGAGTGTTTGTGGAAGCTGCAAATACTGGAGAATATTCCTGAATAGTGCCTTTAATATTCCCGCTGGAAACCTGCTTCTAGGGATCGTAATGTCCTTCTGTTCGGGAGACAAACATCGCCGTGTCATACAGACATTTAACAGATCATGAATTGGGAATAGATCAAGAAGAGGTTTTAGAAAAGAATTTCAAATACGTATTTTTAGGCAAACAGCAATCTGCTAATAGCTCACAAATCAACACACTGTACATGTCAAATGCCTGTCTCTTCTGTAGTGCCCCATTTCTGGGATTTAAGGTCACCGAGAAATTTCGAAAGCAAACCCAAATATTTTATTTGCTATTCTCCTCAATTTCAACCTGTGGAAGAAAAGAGGTGTTTAAAAAAAAAAAAAATTAGAAAATCTGGTCTGTTTAGAATAGCTTCCATAACATTGTTTCTTATTGACCAATCTCTAAATAAGAGACTCTTGCTCTTGACTCCCACTTAGATGAATGATTTCTAAGGCTTTTCTTTTTGTGACAGCGATGAATTGGTCGATGTTTGTATTAAGCTTTCCTAAGTGCACTATTAAATGGGCAAAACTTCAACAATAAACAGGCTGACTGGCTCAGTGATAAATTGAAAAGAGGGGGAGGTGTGTATTTTTAGACAGAAGAATCATCATGGAAATTGTCTGATTGCCATGCATTTGGAGAAAGGCTACGTGGAAAAATGCTTCAAATAGGTACCAGACATTAGCTGCTTTTAAATCAACGAGATTGTGCTTTGGAAAAAAAATACTCGTCTCGTCACTGCCTATCTTGTCCTAAGGCTTGCCTAGGATCTAAGCATTCCTGATAATGTTGGAAGCAAAACCTTTAGGCTTTCTTTAAAAATCCTCTAAGTTCCTCTTGTCATCATGGCTTGCAAGCAGGCTTGAATATTTTACCTTTCCTCTACATGAGAAAAAGATAAGGGCAATTAAAGATGCAAAGAAAAGGAAAGGAACCCTCCTGGACCTTTGTATTGTTTTGTCCAGAGTTGGTGTTATTATTAAAAACCGAGTAAGGACAGCTGAATTCCCAATTTTCGCTCCTGGTTGCAGTGTCAGAGGATCATATTTGTGAGTGATTGTTTCAGGTGAGGACAGATGGCATATTCATGGTGTTTCTATCCAACAGTAAGTGGGACTTAAGTTCTTTCTATGGGTAGAAGTTCAACCCTCTGTGTTTTCAGCCTGTCAGACATCAGGGCACGCTGGCAGTCCCAAGAGATAATTATAAGGTTCAGAAGTTGCCAGGCACATCACCACATCCATCGAAAGCCTTGCATTATTGAGCTGAAGGTGAGGTTCAGGGTCTAGAGTGGCTTCCCAGCTCCGCCGCTGGCTGGCTCCGACCCTCGGCAAACCTGCACCTCTTCTCCGAGCTGTGCAAATGAGATAGTAGTATCTGTCTCACAGGGGGTGTTAAGAAGCTTAATTCATTAGTGTTTACAAAGTGTTTCTAGATCCTCAGATGGAAGGCTCTATAAACAGACAAAGTATTACTAATTGCTAGCTTATACTGAATTGTAAAGTGAAAATAAAGATCGCTGGAGGAAAGAGAAGGTGAATTTTCTGATGAGCTGCATCAGTCTAGTGGCTTTAAGTTAAACAGTTTAGCAGTTTGATTTCCCGTTACCATCATCTTAAAAATCTCCAGTCTTTTCTATAGGTGTAATATTTGGCCTCCAGTTTACTTTGGGGAAAATCAAGGCACATCTGAGTCTGCAAGTCAGGCCTCCTGTACTAAAGAATAAATCATAGGCTTAATTTGGGTAATCATTCCTGAATGTATACCATGAAGTTACATTATTTTAAATGGAATTAATCCTGATTTACAGAATATGACTTTCAGTGGTGCTGTTCAATTTACACCAAAATATATTAGAAAAACCGTCTCGCACATCTTTACGGCTGAGGAGCACACCATGGTACTAATGTTCAGAGCATTTCAAAGCATATGGGGTGGGTTTTTTTGTTTGTATGGTTTAGTTTCATGTTTTTTGTCCTCTTCATTCAGCCCTGGCAGGAAAAAACAGACTGGTTTATTCAGTCTTTTCCACTTTCTGAATTTCCTGCAATACCACAGCGATGTCGTGCTTGGGTTCCTAGTTAACTTTTTGTTGGCGTTTTGGAAGGTATCAGGAATCGGAATAAGTTGGGTAACTTGTGTTGTTTGTATTTATAAGTTGTGTTATTTATATGCATTTTTCTGCCAAGCCTGATCCTTTAGGACTAAGCTCTGTAATAGGTTTCTTCAAAAATTAATCATAGAAATGGAAAGAAACTTAGTGCTCTTTCACTCTTTAAAATACACCACATTTTATTTTTTTTTCTCAAACCACACTGTTAAAAACGTAGTGGATAGCCATTTCCCACTTGGCCCCCAAAGGGTGAAATCCTCATCTGGTATAAATTGGCGTAGCTCTATTCAAATCAGAGCGACTACATTAATTCACTCCAGCTGAGGCTCCAGCCTTTAAAACACCAGCGAGGAGAGCGAGTTTTGCACAGGATGGATTTTTGGGCTGGGTGGAAGGTTTTGCTGTGTAACTTAGTTATGTGTCCAGGCTCTGGGCTGTGGGAAACTGTCTATTTGACATCTGCAGCATACGCAGCAAATGCTTTGGCAGTTTGAGTTAATGCCTTTTGAATTTGCAGGTTGTTTACTTTCAGCTTGAATGTGGATTTGCTTTCAGCCTCAATGGGAAATCTAACATAAGAAGTAATAGGACCAGCCATCTGTCCGAAAGGGTATGAGAATTCCTGGTTTTGAACCAATAATGGAGATCAGGAACAAGTTCACCCCCTGAGTAATCTCTGGCAAATTATTGACGTGCTCCTTGGATTTCCGACCCGGGACCCAATCCCTCTGGTGCAGTGTGAGCAAGCGTAGACTTAGGAGATCAGACCTGTAAAATGAACGTGGTCAACATCCCTTTCCACTGGTCGCTTCTATAAACAAGCGTTGTTCCAGCCCTTTCTTCCTCCGCTCTGATTTACAACCCATTTTGGCGTATAAACCGTGCACCTGTGAAGCAGTCTGCTCCATCGTCGCTGAAGCCTGTGATCTCGGGGGAGTGGTAAACAACACGAGTGAATGGGAACCCCCATCTCTCGCCAGCGTTTCCTGCAAGTAAATATCAATCCATGTGGTAGTCATAAGCAGAGAATGGTGTAATAACTAGATAGATTGGGTCACTTTTTCAAAAAAGCTCAGGGCCAGATTTCTCAACCGTTCAGCACTCTTGAAAGGGTCCAGATTTTTTACTTTCTTTCTTTCAAGCCAGAAGTTAAACCCATCCCTCCCTCCCACCATCTAAACGAAGAAGCTGCACAAGAGCCAAGTTTTGACAAAAATGATCAGCATCCTGCAGCATTTAGCAGGACACAATGAACAGATTTTGCAAAGAGCACGACTTATGATGCGTGATGGAGCTTCTCCCGATTCACGCATGTGGACACAAATGGGGACTTTGGCCTCCTGTACCTGTCTTGGTCACCCACAAGAAGTGCCATCAGCTTCAGTGAGAAAATGCTTAGACTATATGTAATGTGCTGTCAAGAAGGCTGTGCCCTTGTTTTGGAAGCCTGTGTAGTATAAACTCTTGGTCACACTTTTTCCACTGACTTCGTCCGTCGTTTCTGTTGACTTGGATTGAGTTATTCTGATTTGTACCAGCTAAAGACCCAAGTCTTGGTCTCCAAACCACTTGGATGAGCTGAAGAGCATTGCTTGAGTAATTAATAAATAATAGGAAAGGCAGGAAAAAAGACTACAAAAAATAAATCAGGAAGAACATCATCTGGTCTTTAACAGCAAAACATTCATTCTTTACTACATGTAGAGTAAATGTATGTGCTTTTAACCTTCCCAAGGTGAATAGTCCAGGGACATAGGATATCTGGCAACATCCTTAAAAGCACACTGGTCTGATTCTGGTCTGCCTTACACACTGAGGAACATTACTTGAGATATCCTGGTGTAAATCCAGCCAGAGATCAAAACCAGCCCTGCAACAGCTTTTGTTTGTCCAGAGGACTTAAGCAAAACATACCACTTTCATCCCAACAGCACCATCCCCGGGCTATTTTACCTCAATTACACTCTGATTTAAGAAAACTGGAGGGCACCGGATCGTGTTCAAACTGTTTTCTTTCTTCCTTCTCTGTCAAATTAGGGCTACTGCAGATCTGATGAGTTTCCAGATTGGGTGGGGAAACAAGACTCTCTTCTAAGTCCTTATTTTGTTTATTGATTCAATAGTATTTACTGACTAATAACCACCCAAGGCTAACAGGCTTATTTGAACTGGGAATGCTGTGATCTCGCATCTTATCTATGGGAAGAATAGCCAGCTTACAGATAAGTAGTCTGCTTATGGTGGGAGAAATCAGGGCTTGTAGTCCTTTCTTAGGGAAGCCAGCTTGGTTTTCTGCCAATTTTCAGGGAGTCTTCTTTTCTTTTAAATTTTTCCATACAATCATAGCACTGTTTTTCCTTATTTCCCTCGTATGTGTGCAGTCATGAGAACCAGGATGGCTTGAAATTAAATAAGCACAGTCCAACCTTCAAGTCAAAGACTTTGTGGTTTTAGGTTTTGCTTGGAACCAGAAGCAGAAGAGAAGAAGAAGAAGAAGAAGAAGAAGAAGAAGAAGAAGAAGAAGAAGAAGAAGAAGAAGAAGAAGAAGAAAGCTGTTTTCGTGGTATTTTTGGCATGGGTGACTGCTCTGAGAGATACTGGAAATCATGCAACAAGGGTCTGTTCTTAAGACACTCCCAGCCCTGCTCTGAAGGCTGAGGGCTTTAGATAAGCATCTGCATGTGGGGATCTTTATCCAAAACAAACCACCCAACCTTTTGTAGTTCATCCGTCACTAATAGTGATTTCCCTCTCTGCATCTCTCCCCATGCACTTGCGCACGCACACAAGTTCTTCGAGGCATCCTAAAAGCTTTTCCCTGCCGGTACATTTTAATTGCCTCTTAAGCAAAATTTTCTCCTCGGTGAAGAGAAAGAAGAACGCAATGAAGTGCCCTGTGCTGCCCGAAGGATTTTCTCTCCTCAACCTCACCACACACATCGGGATCGCTTTCCTCCCCCTTCTCCTTTGCCACATCTTCTCCATGTTTTGCACGATTGTTTTCTTTCTTTTCCAGCCTGGAAAAAAACAACATCCCTCCCCCCCCCCAGCAGCATGGGTGACAGAGACAGAGAAATCAGCACAGTGTCAGCAAGAGTTTAGCCCCGCAGCTGGGACCTGAACTTTCAGCGCTGGGTCACTGCACTAAAGCAAGCCAGATTGATACAAAGTGCTTGCTCATCCTGGGAAGGGAAGCATCAGAAGCCAGTTGATAAAAATCTTTAGGCACCATCTATTGTGAGCTTACAGCAGTGAAGGTTGAGTTTTTCCTGGGAAGGATCACCGCGGAGTGTATACTTACTGTCGTAACCCCCAAAATGATACAATATTCAGATGCTCACTGCACTGGGGGGATATAGCGTAGGGGCAGTGTAGATTTTAGAGCTGTTGAAATTGGAGATGGAGCTATGTGGACTCAACGTGCTGCGTACTGTGTGAAGTTTTCAGCTCTGAAGACCTGAACGATCATGTCTGCCAAGAGTTAATGTGCTTAGAAAGAGGATGCTAAAATATTCTTTCCCACTCCAGTTTGCAACTGAGAACTTGTTAGTCTGTAATATCTTTTATTTATAGCGCCTTTTGACTCAAAGGATCTGCAAGTGCCTCTAGCTGGGAGTCACTTCAATGAGCTACAGATACCTCCGGGCGGGGATGTTTCTCTGTGGGGGCCTCTGACTGAGGTTTCAGGGTCTGCTTTGCCATGGACACGTGTGAGGGACCCAGTCTGCCCTGCCAAATGCCAGCACTTGGTACTAAAGCCTGGAGGGAAGGGCAGAAACCCACCCTAAGCCTGAGGAATAGCAAAGAGAGAAAACAGATGTGTAAACCAGCTGGGAGAGAGGATTTGGATGGACACCGGCTGACTTTGGAAGCAGACATTGGGAGGAACCATTGCCAACGCTGGATGACATCCTTATGCAAAGGGCCTGGGACAGTGAAGCCACAACTCAGAAGACGGGATTTGGTGGACCTACTTGGATATTGCTTCATCCAACACAGTCACCCCCAGCTGTGCTGCGGTGGCCTGGAGGAAGTTCCGACGTGGATCTTGTGCAGGGTATACGTCCCAGTGGCAGAGGTGCTCCTAAGGGCACCGGCCTGAGGCTCAGTTTAAGTATGCAAAAGTACACGTCCCTTAATGAGTGCAGTCACAGCAGGGCATCTGCTTATTTTAAGTCCACTTCAGTGCCTGCCCATCAGCTGCTCCACATGCAGCAGCTGGCAGCAGCCGAAGGACCAGCTCCTCCATGTGGCTCCTGGCAGCTAGAGGGTGTCATCCAGCCCTCCACTTTCCTCCTGCGTTATACGTGCAGGCTAGGGAAGCAAAAGTCAGACCAACTGACGGGTTTACGATTCCAGCCTGAGATTTCTGCTTCATCCACAGCCAGGCGAGATTTTGCCAAGATACATATTAGGCAGCTGCTCAGGACACTGCTGTTTTGTCTGTACCACCCCGAGCATGCTGGCTGGCTGGCTGTTTCCCGGTCTGTCTCAGCGACCCCTCTTTTGAGCCGGTTGTTCTGCTATTCCCTGGGGTGGCCAGAGCGTGTTCGGCGAGAACCAGCCTTTTCCTGGCACTTTTGCCAGCCCCCCCGAGGGACTCGTTGCCACAGGGAGCGGAGGCATCGAGCCTGAGACACAGTGGGTGCCCATCTGTTTCACCACCCTCTAACTCCTGTGGCTTCCAAGGAGCCCCTCCTGATGTGTCTCAGTGGTCAAGGGCATCCAACCAGGCTCATAAAAAGCCCCACGGACATGAGTGGCTGCTTACAGGGCCATTCTCTGCTCTGGGTCTCCAGCTTGGCTTGCAGCTTAATGCACTCGTACCACCATGCTAAAATCCTCAGCGCATCTTCTCTCCTCCACCCATACCCCTCCCAAGCCATCCCCAGCATCAGCATCAACATTATTTTTTTTTTTCCTCCAAATCTCTTTCCTCCAGGCACCAGAGAAGGTGCATTTTACACCACTTTATCTCCGTCATGCATATGTCAGTGTTTCAAACTCCAGTTTAATTGGAGTCACGTCGCTGGCTGAAAGTTGGCTTTCTTGGGTCCTTTCCATGGAGAATATGCATTTTGCCTCAACCTTTCTCTACCTCCCAATGAAACCTGTCTCCTCCCTCCTTCGTGGAGGGAGCTGGGGCTTGCACATCCCGGCATGCACAAGGGTCATGCTGCCAGCTTTTAGGGCATCTCTCACTCTCTCCTTCTTCCTCTGAGAAGAGCATACATATTTTGTGTGTACATATGGGGTTTTTTTCCCCCTTCTTGGTCCATTGAGTGTTACATCACCTTTCACTCCCTTTGGTGCTCCTTCCACATGTGCTGCTTTGGATTTGTGGGTGGGAGTGGGAGGGAGCCCCTCTATGGACAAGCTAAGAGGGAAAAAGGGAAGAAAAAAACCTAAAAAGAAAAAAAAAAGGGAATAAATATTTGGGAGGAGGGCGTTTAAGAGGAGAGAAAAACAAATCAAAGCTGGTGCCAGGCTGGAACCGGCAGCTGGTTGCCAGCGCAGCAGGCTGAGAAGTTGTTGGTGGAAGCGCTCAGTGCCATGTTTGGGTTGCTTAAAAAAATACACCCTCCCTCCCTCCCTCCCTATTCTGCCTCTGTTTTTCTTCTGGCCCCACAAGCAGGAGGAGGAATTCGTTTGCCAAAAACAGGCTTGCAGGAAGTTTGTATTTACAGCAATGCCAAGGGATGCAAGAGGAGTATGTCCTGCCCCGTGACATGTGTGTGCGCACATGCGTGTGCGCCCGTGAGCAGTGCAGCTCGCCTGAGCTTGGGCAGCTGTTAGCTGGATTGGACCTGCCAGGCGTGTTGTGGGTGCAGTGGCTCTCTGCTCTGAGGAGATGCCAGTGCATTGGCAACCATGGCACGATTTTTTTTGCCGATGTGAGGGGAGGAGGTGGGAGGGCTGAGGATGGAGCAGAAGGGAAGGGGGGGGGGGGGGGGGGGGGGGGGGGGGG
>NW_008795477.1:2137789-2190556 GCF_000699145.1 Aptenodytes forsteri
AGATTTATGTTTGCCGAATGGGTCTGGTTGGCAATGGGCTGGGAGGGTGTGGGGTGCCACAGGCGAGGTGGGGGGTGCCATGGGGAGGCTGATGGCCCCGGCGGCGAAGCGGTAGGGCTTTATTTTCTTCCTTTCTTTCCTCCTCCCTCCACTGGGCGCTCGGAGGAGAAGGCAAGACAAAAAGCTGAACCGGTGCCAAGAAGGAGCTGCAGCGACTCGAAAATGGCACTCTGCGCCGCACTAATATTTCGAAGCTGGGCTGCGCTGGAGAGCAGCGAAACGTGCCGGGAATGAGAATGGCTGCGGCCGCGGGGCCGCTGGCTGGGCTCAGGGGTGTTCTCCCGCCTCTCCGCTTCCCCTTCGCCTTTTAAACGTGACCCTCTTCTCCCCCATCATCTGCCCCCAGTGATATTTAGGCATTCTGGGGAAAAGAGGGGACCCTTGCTGGGGACTTGGGGTAGAGAGGGAGCAGAAGAGGGGCAGCCCCTTGCACCCTGGGGCTGGTGCAGCGTGGGAAGTGCCTGGCAGAAATGCTCTGCTTGTAGCCGGTCTCTAGCCCATGTGTGTCTGTTACGATGCTTGCTGGAAATATAAGCAGAGAAGGAGCGAATGTGCTCATCCCCTCCTGCCATCTCTGTATTGAGGAGGGATTTTTATTTTTTAAATTTTCTTCCTAGGGAGGAAGAGAAGACTTGATTCCCAGGGAGTTTTCTGATTGTTTTCCTGTTGCCACTCCTTCCCCTCCTCCTCGCTGTCCTCCTCCTCCTCTCTCCGTACCCATAAAGCTGCTCTTGTGGCTCTGTATCCTGATGCAAGGTTACTTGTAGGACACACAAATCTCTGCAAGGTGCAGCGTCTCCTGCGTCGGTGTTCCCCTCTGTTTCTCATTTGCTGGGGGACGAGGCAACTTCCAGGCAGCTCCACGGCTCAGCTGAGCTGGTTAATGCAGTGTCGGTGCTTTGATTGCAAAAGCTCCTTCCTGCAAAGCCTGCTTGGATAAAACAGACAAAAAAAATCATATACGGCTGAAACTTTGACAGGAATTTAGAAGGTTAATTAATTTGCAAGGGATGAGCTGGAGTTTTGCTGTGATTTTTGTTTGAAAGAAAAGGTTTTGTCCTGCGTTTGTCCCCTCTTCCCTCCATTCACAGGCTAGGAAGAGGTACATGAAAGTACATTTTTTTTTTTTTATATGGGGTTTTGATTTTTAAAAAAATCTTTTTAAAATTGTTACCAGCACAAGCATTCTTATATTAGTCCAATAGTTGAAGCTGAATGGAAAGATCTTCCACCACACACACACACAGATACTCCTCTCTGGATCGCGCTGGCATTTGGATCTGAAGTTTTAGGTTAGCTTTACAGAAACTGGAGACTGGAGAAAGAGAAAACCCCTGCCTTTGGGTTTGAAAATGGGTCCAGATCCTGTTTTAACAACATTTTTAGCACTCACACAGCCAGCAGGTCAAGTTCAAGGAGACCTTTCCGAAGCACAGGTAGAGGCTCATTACCTTGCTGCATCTCAGAAGCTTGTGGGTTGTTGGGTTGTTAGCTTGGCCCAGTTTGTAGTCCCAGGCGTGGGATGATCCCGTGACCCATCTCTCACCTGAAAACCATGCCCTAGTATATATCCAAACCAATTCAAACCTCACCTTTGGTTTCAGGCACGTGGGCCTGGTTTTGGAGCACCTAATTCTGCTCGGGTAATGCCTTTTGGAAATACCGTGATAAATAGTGGGGAATTTAGGGAGACTTAAATGTGTTTTCCAGCCTGCTCTCCTCACCGTCTTCTTCTCACAGCTCCTCGCATATCAATGGTCCTTCCTCTGTGGAGGATCAAAAGATCAGTCCCAAATTAAGGCTCCTAGCAGGTGCACTCATTTCTGAGGTGGTGCTAGCAGGCTTTGTATGAAGTAGGACGTCTGCAGCAACCGATCTCTCACCCTTCCTCCTCTCAGTTGTGCCTTGAACCATGTAGTTGCTGCAGCTCAACTTCATATTGCACAGAAGAGATGTTGTTGTCTCTTCTTGTGTTTTTCTCTTTGTCACAAGTGAGGGGTATGTAGTGCTTGGCCCAGGAAACCTTGGACAGGGTGAAGAAACCATGGCAAATGACAACAAGAGGGTTGGCCAAGTAACTTGGAGTAATCTGTGTGCCATTGTACGTTCCACTAGATCCCACCTGTTCTTCATGAACAAAGTATACACATAAAAATACGTGGGTTTGTATGCACACATGTGCTTGCTGTTTGCTTTTCAGTTGCCTCTTTGACTTAATGAGATGAGTTGTGTATTTAAGCCACCATCCTCACCAAGGGCACACACCATGCAGACCTTGTCTGAATTTCCCAACAGTCTTTGTTGATAATTTTGGCTGCAGCTGCACCTCTTTCTCTGGCCACAACCTCCTCTTTTTAAGCTGAGATCCCTGACCATGGGATGCCAAGCTACAAAAAAGAGTGCCAGGAGTGGGGATTAAAGCCCACATCAAAGTGAGCAGAGGAGACCCTGATGGCTGTCCTAACCTGCCACACACCTGCACAGAGCATGGCTCACACTTTTAGATGTGGAGCCAGCTTGTGTTTACTACTGATTTAAACCTCTTAATACTTCAGTTAGCAAATAACAATTCCCAACAGATTTGTAGAGAGGATCCCAAAGATACGGACAAATATTAATGTGGACCAACAGCATCCATGTGCGCAAAGTAACGATGTGGTGTTTGTTATTCAGGAAGGTAAACTGAGGACAGCGAATGAAGAGACCTTCCTAAACCTTTATATTTCAGAGTGCAGACCTCTTTCATTTCCTCGATATCTTAACAATGCTCTGGAGTAAGGGAGCTTGTCCATCTTGGGACAAAAATGTTACTCTTGTACTTTCCAAGTAGTCCAAGTAAGCCATCTGGGCAGCTTGGTCATACTTCCCAAGGAGCATTGCAAGGCATTGACAAGGCAGCTGAATGTCTTTGTCTTTATTTCTCCCTGTATCAAAGTGTCTTTGGGTGTATTTCCCTGAAACATGATGTCTCATGAATCTCAAATCCTTCAAATCCCTCATCCTTTTAACACTTTATAATGAGAAATGTTGTCTGCTTGGAGTTGTTAGGAGATGACTTGTGTCTAGAAGGGTTAATCCGGAGGACTCTTCCAAGGCTATCTTCCACCCCTTCTCCCCACACCTTCCCCACTCTCAGTCTTTTATTTTTTTGGGCCGGTAACCTCACATTTCTGTAATCTAAATGTGCAAATGCTTTGCAGTCACGGTCCAGTAGCTGGGTTAATCTCAGACCCCTGGAGTGGCAGATGGCTGATTTGTTGCTGATTCCAGTTACAGAGAATCGTGCCACCTATTATCTTTGCACAGGCTGCTGCTTAAAAGGATGCCTTGGGCAAAATCAGTGAAAAGCAAAGCAAAGAAAACACTCTCTGATCTGCATCACCACAGGTGAAAATGTAAAATATTTCACCTTTGTGTGAAGGGCTCGAGAGGTGGACAAAGAGAGGAGAGGAGGCAGGAGGGGAAGAAGGGGAGAGGAAGATCTCATTTTCGTACCTGAATTGCAGAAGCACAGGGCAGAGCAAGTTTGCTGCAGTCATGATGTTGAATCCCAAGCACTTATCCTATTTTAAATGGTTTTGCAATGTGGCAATCCTTGGCTTCAGCTCCCTGTTTTAACTCTTAAACAAAGCAGGCTGGTTGGCATCCTGTGACACACACCTTCCTGCTCTTCCCGAGCCTTTCCGACACGGGTTGTCATAGGAATCCATGGCACCACTCCCTGCCGCCATGGTTCATTGCGTGCCCTGCGGCTGCTGGGGAAAGCCGTGATGGCCCCATGGTGCTGCCATGCTTACCAGGGCTACTTGGGAGGAGAAACCTACACATCTGTGTGGATTACGGAGAAGCTTGGGGGACCTTCCAAAACTGAGCGGGGCTGAGGGTGAACCCCAGCACAGGGTGCTCAGAGGGCCCTGGCTGGCAGGTGGTGGTGGGCATGCAGAACGATGTAATGAAATGGAGAAGGGCAGAGCAAAACTTTGGATGCTTGTGACCATTTTCTGCACGGTCATTCCCACAATCAAGGTTTTCTCTTTTCTCTTTGCTCTGGGAAACGCCACAGAGTCAGATGAAGAGTTTGGGAAGAGAGTGTGGGTTCCCTGTGCAGAGTCCAGTGACGAAATCTGTGAACAAGGTAAGAACAAGGGGTTATGGCTGTGAAAGTTTTTGTTTCTTCCTTTTTCCCTTCCAAACCCATTATTGCAGTGTTAGACACGAAATTTAGGATGTGCATAGCACAGAAACTGATATTCCAAGCGCTAAGCGAAAGAGTCTAAAAAGATCAAGCTAAATAGGGCTTCTTTTTAATGCATGCCATTATGATGGTTTGGGGTTTAGAACAGTTTGTATTGTATCCAAATGTTCTATGTGTGAATAATTGTTACCAACCTCCTGACACCAGGACCTAATTAGGAAGTAAGAGCCTTAAATAGGCCATTTGCGTAGTGAGCTTCCATATGTCTCCTTGCGCAATTTATTTGCTTCACTCCATTGAGATATAATGAGAATGAAACTCCTAGAACTGCCTTTGACTCTGAGGCCCTCCTCTTCATCTCCTCTGCAGTTATAGCCCACTATTAAGAAGATAATATCTATTTCCCTTTGTTCAGAAAGAAAAAGCTACTGTACTGCTACTCTTATTCCAGATTGCCCAAGTTTCTCTATTTCTGAGTTTCCAACGGAAATAGAATGAGAAATGCCAAAACAACCTGCAGCCTAAGAAAGATGTAATGCTGTCAGAGAAAGCACAAAGAAGGTTAAGATAGGGTGATCTTGAAGGAATACTACTTACCATATCTATCTCAAAACCCTGCTGAAAAGCAATGTTGTGGTATTTCAGTCAATAGATATATTGTATAGATGCAATTTGAGGAACTCAATGTATAGATGCAATTTGAAGAGCGCTGTGTTGGTTCTGTTTGGCTTTCTCCCTGCTAGGATGTGAGGAAGGCGGAAAGGTTGGTACAAGGCTGCCTGAGTTTTGTCTTAGTTTTGAATATTTAGCTCAGCCTGGATCAACATGCTCTCTGGGGCTCTCTGTTCATGTTATGTTGCAGAACTTTGTCTTTAAATATGGTTTGAGAAGATATCCTTTATTTCCAAACACCTCGTACATGCATGACTCCACCCCATGCTTCAAGTGTCCTGCTTCCTTCTTTTACTCCCATGAACCCAAAGTCAGCAAAACTTAAACGTATGATTGAGTACCATTTTCTACTGGGATGAACTTTAATGAGCACTCAAGGTTTTGCTTTTGTTTCCCCCCAAATCAGGGCCTTATTTAGTTTCCCAGTGAAAGACAGTTCCACTTGCAATGATTTTGTTTATGATAATTCACTTGCACGTTCCCTTCCAGGAATTGTCATTGCCTTCCAGAAGGGAGGTTAGTGCTGGTCTCCTCGCAGTGATAATTATAATCAGACCTGTCAGCCTTCACACAGTCTACGCTTATCACTTGCATTTAGGAGGATTTTTCCTGAAGCCTATTACCAGTGCTGCTTCTTAGGGAAAAATAGTCATGATTTTTTCTGCTAATCTTTGATGGCTCTCAGCTTTGAAAGCATGGAGAGGAGCAAAATGACTGCCAGTTGCAGTTAAAGAAACTGTCTGTTGGTTCTGGTGTAGAGCTCTGCATCTGGAGAGCCAGGGAGCAGGCGGATAGTCTGGGAAATGCTGAGGGGTTTAATTTTGTTGTGACAACTCTTCAGGTGTGCGGGAGATGCAAAACAGTGCTTTTTCCAATGGTAATGCTCACAGAAACCAGCTCTGCACACCCACTAGATGAGGGCTTCAGGTGGCAGGTGGTTGTTGGCAGTGGTACCCTCTCTCCCTGCTGTTTTGGGCAGCGATCTGTGGTTTTGCCCACGTTCAACCACCTGGATGCAGAGTGGCCAGAGAAGGGGCTGCGGGCAGTGCTGGAGGCGATGGCTGGCATCCAGGGACGGGCGCAGTGCGGGACCAATGGACCCACTGCCACCGGCACACCGCAGTCCAGCGGTGACCAACTGGACAATGTGGTGGTGGTGGGTAGGATGTGGTTCGGTGTTTTATTCATCCCAGGATGTTTGAAAATTGTCCACCCTCGTGTTATTCACTGGGAAACACATTGCCCCATTTACTAGATTTCCCCCCATTTTCACTCCATTATTCCTATTGATATGCTAATAAGCCCCCTTTCTTTGCTTTTTGCTTTTTGTTAACTTAAAAAAAAAAAAAGTAATTTTTACTTTCATTAGTCTAAGCGAGTGATGTATCTTTCAGACCCTCCTATGTTATCACCGTGCTCTTTGCATGTTCTCAGAGATTTGGGTCCCTTGATTTTGGCAGAATTTGAGGATTGTCAGCACTTTATAGCTTTTGTAGCAAAGGAAATGGTGGGAGAGTGGGAACTCTCGCGTTCTCTGCAGCTATATATTTACAATGTGCAGGGATATGATTTGCCTTTGTTTTATTTAAATTCACTGGCAACTAGAGATTTATTTATCAGGTGTCACTCCCTGAAGGAAGATAAATGTCATATAGCAAAGACTTCATCTATTATACAAACAGATTTGAAAGCTTTGCTATTGCATTCCTCTGCCTGCCGCACGGAGTAAAATTGCCTTCGGCTGAACAGAGACAGAGTGATACTTAGCGGTAGCATCTTATGACCTTTTGATCAGTTGAGATCTCAAGCCATATTAGTGGACAGATTATGATGTGATGGAAAGAGGGCCAGGAATAGCCTTTTTATCATGAGATCCTTCCTATGAATATCCTTCTTCGGTATATTCAGGTGGTTAATCACTAGGGCCAGGACAATCATTTGAAAACAAGGGAGCGAAATACCAGTACAGGCAATCCAAATACCCTCGGGTTTGCCAACTACAGTTGGACATTACAGCTTACAGTTTCTCCCTAATATTCTCCTACCCTCCTGTTTCTATCAAGGTTGTGGGTGACCTTGCAATATTTCCAACTACTAATAACCCCATTTTGGCAGAAAGTTCTACACAAAATGGACCCTGAGTCCTTGGACCACAGGGGAGCTGCAGTCCCCGACTCAAAGGTACGCACATGGTGAATATGGATATCTGACTGCAAAGGGGAACGTTCACATGGAAATGTCTCTGTGTCGTTTTTGAGATAACAGTGATGCTTAAACCTATTTCAACCCTTTTTAGGAAAAAAATGCAGGTTTTAAAAAATGCATAGCCCTGATAGTATTTTTCTTTTTTACGGAGCCAAACAGAAACAAGAACAACATTTACATTGATCTTACCTACCTGCCTGTACAGGGTTACTCCTTAAACTTTGCTGTAGGTTTAAATTAGCCTCCTTTTTATCTTAATGGCCTATATGAATCTTCAACCTCCTTGATAATTGGGCATAAAGGAACTTTTTTTCATTTCTGACTCTGCACGTCAGTAATGGTTGTGCCAAAGTTTGATCTGGCTGCTGTGACCACTTTTAGAAGGAAGGAAGGATGGACACGTGTTCGTGAAGTCCGATGTAAACGCATTTGGGTCTGTCTGAGCCTGAACGCATGCCCAGGCAGCCCATGCTGGTTATGGAGCACGTAGCATAGCCCTGTACACCTTAGCACAGGGGTATCCGAGTTGTACACGTTTTGTTTCCTCTTGAAGCCAAACGAGCTGCTCATTTTCCTGATGGGAAGAGGGAGAAGGGCTGGCCGTGTGCGAATACCAAACTGCTGTCAGTGCAGTGGGGATGCTGATGCATCAGGTCTGGAGAACAATAGCTGCCACAGCCCTATGGAAACTCTTTGAAAATGAGAAGGTTATGGAGGTGGAGGAAATGCACAGCAGGACACCGTCTCCTCTTATCTCCCCCAGCCTCTTCAATCAGGTGCCTGCTGGGCTTCCCACTCCTCCTGCCTTTTGCACTAGATCATAGGATCATAAGGTATTAGATTCTGCTGGCATGAAGTCATCCGCCATCCTCCTGGCATTATAGCTTCCTGAGTCAGGGAGCTGCCACAAAATGCTGAGGTTGTGAGCCCACATGGTGCTTCTAGCTGCAGCTGCCAGGGCCACAGAGGTGTCCAAATAGGAGCTGGGTGGAGACACCAGCTGCCTGACACAAGTCTCCACCACCTTTTCTTTGGGAAAAGCAGGCACTGCAAAGGGTGGATGGCAGCCTTGGTGCTGTCGGTTCACCAAGAAAGTGCCATTGCTGAAATACAGCTGGCTCACTATGATAAGGTGCTCCTTCCCAAGCTCCATCTGCAAACCACAAGTCGGTTGCTGCACGGGTGATGCCTACAGACAAACACTGTAAGCGTCACAAGCGAAACCATTCAAAGGGGTGGGTTTCTCTGAACGTCTCCCATCTGAGAGTAAGAGCTTCTGATGACAGCTTTGAAACCTTTTCACTGAGAAGGCTTTGTGGTGTGTGTGGTGAAGTGGGTGTAGGTACGAAATGTTTCCCCTGCCTCCCTCCACTGCCTCGTAGTGCTTGAGTGCCTGTGGGGTGTAGGAGGGTGCCCAGATTTGGGTGACACCATACCAAGATCTTCCCTCTTGGTGTGGGATTGCATTAATGCTGCTGTGCCTTCTGCCAGATGGTCCCTGCCCTGATATAGTCAGTTCTTCTCAAAGTAAAGTGCTTGTGTTCAGCTTCTTGTAGCTCAGAAGGACCTGTGAAAACAGACTCGCTTTGCCTTGGGCAGCTCAGCAGAGAAATTCCTGTGGGACATCTTATGGTCCTCCAGTGTAGCATGGTTAGAGCCTATGGCAACTGCTTGAGGTGGAATGCTTTTTTAGGGGTATGCAATTTAAAGTTGCAAATGATGAAGATGTAGGATCAGGCAGATGACAGTGGTGTGGGAAGGGAAAAAGAGGACAGTGGTTTGTTTATGAAGTTAAGCTGCCCATGTAGAACTTTGTCATTTTAAACACATAACATCTGGTTCCTTGCAATTTTATTCTTAGACTGCAGACAGCAGTAATCTACAGTTTCTCACTGAGTAAGAGTGATATCACGAACCAGCAAAAGATTATTGTTATAACCAAACTTAGAGCCATACAACTCCCTTCTCCTCGCTGGAAAGAGGTGATCTTGGGCAGGAAAAGGTGAAGAAGCACATATGACATACCAGTGTCTTAGGCTGCATCTATCTTAAGCAAGTTAAGCAGTATCTGGGAATGTCGCTCGGCACGGGAGTGTGACTGGGTATACTCAAACTACTAGACCAGTCCTTGGCACGCTTTTGGTCCATGACAACTAGCAAACTCTTAAATCATTCATAAGCATGGACCAGGGTTCATTCCAGTGAGCCGTTTGCATTTAGCTGCTGCATTAGAGAAGCTAAGACATGGTGGCGAGCAGAGATACGAACCATTCTGTGCCAGTTGGCCTCAATGCCTGGGAATATTTCTGGGCACATTTAATTTACTAGTGGCTGAAGAGGCTCAGGCTCAGCTGAGAAACTGGACTTCATCATCCTAAACTCCATTTGTCTGCAGTGGGAGAGAGAGGGGAGCCACCCTCAGAGGCTGATTCAGCCTCCCTTGGTCCTGACGTCTCCAAAACAAAGATGGCAGCTGAGGCAGCTAAGCCTACAGGGTCCAACACACTGATAGGGAAAAGGCTGTATTATCCCAGAAAAAGGCTATGTATAGTACAGATGTATTTCCTGCATATTTACTAGTCACCTCCCCTGCCTCTCTGAGCTGAGATTAAAAGAGTTTTAAGCCATTCAGTTGTTCTTTCCTGCAACAGCGAGTGCCACGAGTTATTTTTCTTCAGAGAAAGTATTTCTTTTTTCCTCACCATAGGAAGGCTCCTTTTTCAAAAGGTTCCAGTCATAAGACTGGTGCTCTGTACAATTTCCTTTTGATGGTTTGGTGGTTGGTAGTTAAATGTGTTCATAGGAGGCAATTGTAGATTTATAGATAATAAAACAGCTCATGGAAGGATATAGCATTATGTCTTTTGAATATAAGTAAACCCTTTGTTTGATAAAGTTTTTTTTTCAAGTTTGCCATATCAATATATATACACACATACACTTTTTCACACTGAAGCAAAAACCTAGGTGAAAAAAATAACTTTGGCTCGACTACTGCAACCAAAGTGTAATGTTTTATCATCTTTTCTTTCATTGAAATCTGTTCATGCACAAAGTGATCTGATATAATACACATTTAAACACATTAAAAAAAAAAAATCCCTTCAAGAATACCTCAAGTGTTTGGTCACAGTGGGGATGAAATTATTGATGTAATTTGGCACATATTTGGAAACATGACAATCTGCAAGTTTCAGTGAAGAAGGTATTTTCTCCGGGTATTTCAGTAAGTCAGATAAGTAAATTATATTTTTGACATGTTAAAGATGTTCCATCTTAGACAAAGGAAGCAATATCCCAGTTGTGTCACTGAAACTCAATGCCCTCTGTTGCTTGTTAACAACTGCACATTTATTGTTTCAGTGTCCCAGTTTGCTATCAAGTATCAATGCACTGCTACATACCAAATAATCAATAGCTCTGTCAGTTGAGTATGCCCTAGAAATACAATATTACTGTTAATATTGATCCACACAGCAGAAATCAAGGCATGAAACTTTACAGGCATTACTTGCTAGCACCCTGGCTTTTACTTGCAGAGCAACCGGCTTGAAAATCGCTACGGCGTGCTATCCCCCAGGGACAAATGTTTCCTGCACACCCTCCTTCTGTGTATAATAATGAGTACGAACATAAACACAGTAGTATCAGTGCACATGCGACCTGCAGATATGGTGCATATAGTTTCATTTCAACCTTCTGTGGTTTCTGGGTGCAGCAAACCAGCTGCAAAGAGCGCTGGTAAAATCAAGCTGCATCAGCTCTGGTCTCCTCCTCTAACGGTGCAGCGGAGCAGCTTGGCTGGCCAAACTAATCAACGTCCCGGTGTGCTCTTCTTCATGGGAAGAGTGAGACGGGCTACAGACGGATGGCTTGAGACCTCCGGCAGCCGCCTTCAAGCGTCGTGAGCAATGTCGTTAATGAAGATTCGTGCGGTTTGCTTGCGGAGGTGACTTCAGGCTCAAGTTATCGGTCAGGAGGAAAAAAGCCCCGCAACATCGAAGTGCGGTGGTAGTGTCAAGAGCATCCATTCTTTGCTCTCCTGCCCCCCCATACTGCCAGGTTGCCTTGGCAGGAAGAAAATGTGGTGCTCCCCATTCCCACATGTGCCTTCACACACACCCCTGTGAGTTTGGCGGTCTTTGCCGTATCTGTAATGGCTTTGCAATGAAGCTGTGAATGAAAGTTTGGCAGATTGATTTTACAATTGTCAGTCTTCCCAGAAACAGCCCAGAATTTCATTAACTAAGATATAGGCATGATTTCCTATAAGCTCTTTTCAGATCTTACTAGATCCAGATAGATTAAATCAGTATTTTATCTATGTCCCACCAAAATTAGTTGGCACATTATTCTTCATATAGGAATACTATAGCTCTGGTCTCTTGTATTTGAGCAGCAGCTGCACTATAAGATGTTACCATCACTGACAGTGTTTCTTTAATAAGTGGCTCTACTTCAATAATAAGAGTGCTGGGGAGAAAGTAACCTGAACATGAGCAGAGCATAACCTCGGTGAGGATAAGCAAGGAGATGTAGGCATTTGGGAGAAGGCAGTGGCTCCACCATGCCACCATGGCTGGGAAAAGGTGCAGGACAATGATGGAAGGGTAAAAACAGGAGCCTCAGATGACTGGAAGGAGTCCATGAGAGCCCCTACAGAGGTGAGGGAGGAAAACAGCTTTCCTTACACATGCTTTAGGAAGAATGAATCAGGAGAAATGGTACCCTCTGCAGTGCCTCGCTCCCCTCATTGGCAAGGTGGCTTCATCTTTGATTCAGTGCAGTCAGGACCTGCTGTGCTCACAGACGGTATCAGGCAGAAGGGTAAGGTATGAATGGAGCAGGCTGGTAGTAACAAAGAGCCACTTGCACAAAGCCCGCTGAAATCACTGGGAAGACACCCAGAGGCTCCTTTTTCTTTAGGTCACTCCTGTCATAAGAGCCTTCCTTGCAGTGTGGCGGAAGGAGGGGCAGCACCCCAGCCCATGTGGCTCCTGATGTGGAGCCATCTGAACCTTGAGTGACTCACTCTGCTAACATGGTCACGCACTCAGCTGTCCCGCAGGGTCTGAGAAACTTCCCACAGCATATGAAGGAACGTGACTGACGGTGGCCAGGGTCCTCCCGTCGGTGGGAGGCATGTGTGCCACAGGGTGTCAGCCTTGGGTTTTTTTTTTTAATGACGTTACCAGCTTAGTTTTGTCTTCCAGGTGACCTTTACCCACATCATCAGGGGTCCCCTTGCTGCCAAGGAGCAAATTCATCAGCCTTATCCTTCATCTGAGAATTTCAGCTTATCTCCTGCATGGCAGGCCATTTAGCACCTGGGAGATGAAGCTCAAGACAATGTCTTGGGAAGTCTATGTGAGGAACAAGAGACGTGTATTATCTCTTACTGGGAGGAAGCAAGGTCAGGTTTGATGTGCTCAGTGCAGTCTGAGTTGCAGGGGAGATGCAATGCAAGGCTCTGTATCTACTGGCATTTCCTAAGACCCGACTTCATATCAAAGATTACATTTCAATACTCTTTCAGAGGGAAGAAACAAAAATCAGCCAGGAGCAGGGATGACTTATAGCCCAGGGTTGCTACTGTGCAAGAACGTGGAGTTAGAGCTGAAGTTGTCATCAGCTGTGGCTGTGTGCTATCAACAAAAGGAGGTGATGCCATGGTTGCACGCTCTTCAAAACATTTCTCCCTCCAGCAGTATCACCTCTTCTCTGTAGAGCCTCAGCAGCTTACTTCAGCTGCTTCAACTGAAACCACAAATGATGTCATGATATTTTTTTTTTTCATTGGATGGTGAGTGAATGGCCATTTCTGCCCTTATCTCCTCTTTTAGATAAAATGCCCCCAAATGCCGTCATTGAAGTTCAGAGGTCATTGGTGACTTTAAAATCCTCTCCAATTGCCTTGGATCAAAACCAAATGAAATAAAAATCAATGTGACAGTCAAGAGGTCAAGACACCAAAAATGATGTGTCCAATGCAAGCAGCTTGCTGGTTTCAGAGTGTTTCTGGCAGCCATCTGCTTGTTTGAATTTGAGGATGTGACGCTTTTAAAAGTCGGAAAAAAAAAAATGCGCTCGACCACAGTCTTCAGATATTTTACTTGATAACAAGACTCTCTTTTTTGTGCCCATTTTCTTGCAGCCTCAAGAATGTCCTGTTTTGCAATCATACTGTCAGCAGGTGTTCGTGGCACTGAAATACCACAATGTGTAATTCTCTAATTTAAAAAAAAATCTTTCGAAGCCTCAAAACATTTTCTCCTCACCCCTCTTCATGAATGAGCAACAGACTAGAGTGTGTTATTAAAACTCAATAGCCACTATTATTAGTTACATGGTTAACGATTGGCCCTTTTTAGCTAAAGAGATACATCTTTTTCGTGCTACTCCTATTTCAACTCTGTGGTCTCAGCCTTGTCCTGCGTAACAAAGAAACCAATCCTTTTATGGACGGTGTTAACCGAGACACCAGTGACCGAATCACATTTAAGAGCTAAATTCCTCTTTTATTCTCAAAGGTGGTCAGGATCAAAGCACCGTGAGGCTGAGGCTGGAGAGAGAAACTTGAACTCCTGGTGTATCCTTCCTGTGAACAAATAAAGACATTATAGATTCCCTCGCTGCCAATGTGACCCCTTTAATCAGCAGCATGTCCACAGTTAAGAAGATTATATTGTTGTAGTCCATAAAAATCCCTGCTGCGGCTGGAGCATCATAAAGCAAATATATTATTGTTCTTGGCCCAAAGATTGTATGACATTAGAAGGTGAAGATGGGAGTCGAAGGGTTGGCAGAGACAGGCAGGCAGCAGTGGGAAAAGGCTTCACGGTGCCTATCGACGCACCCAGGTGTGACTGGCTGTTACTGGGGTTGTGTGCATCACACTGGGAGAGGTTTGCAAGAGGACTGTGGAGAAGGCTGGTGGATGTGTAACGAGAGCCTTTCCTCTGCAGGAGAGACAGCCGTGGGGAAGAGATGAAGGTGTATTAGCAGAAGTTGTTTACCCTCTTACTTGGCACTTGCTTAGGGAAAACATTCTTTCTGGATTTTTAAAAAAAATAATATATGAATAAGGCATTCATAAACTAATGAAAGCTACATTTTCATCAATTATAATGGACTCCATTAAATTCTGGACATTTACCACATCACAATGTTTATCTGCAAGGCAGTATTTCCCTGTGCTTAATAAAAGGGAACAGTGGGAGTACCGCAGCAAATTTAAGCCACTTCTAGCACTCAGTGTCAGGATTTTAATGGCACCCACATTACCTTGGCTCCTTTTTATAGATTCATCATGCTTTATGTGACAATACTTAGTTTTTATATCATGCTTTTCACACATAAATCTCAGCGTCTCGCAAAGCAGGCAGGACGCTATGCCCATTTCAGAGAACAGAAAAAACACCAGGTGAGGTGGTTTGGTTGTAGCTGCAGAGCAGCACTGCTGGGAGCAGACCTTGATCAACTTAAATCCCATCCTAGGCATCCACTGCATCTCCAACGGGAAGCTTTACCCGTTTGTAGACAGGCTTATATGGGGTGTGAATCAAAGACTTGCACCAAACTGGGATGAAGGGAGTGGGCATCTCCCTGTTGGCTTCTTGAGGTGCTGTCAGCTCTTCTCTGACAGAGTTAAGCACTCAGAAGTGGTAACTGCAAGGGAAAATATTCAGCTTGGTAGATAAAACAAATAGCATGAAGCTGCCTGTGTTTTCCTTCCATTTTTATCACTGGCCATAGCCTGTTGGCTCTTTCTAGTGGGATTTTCTGTAAGTCCTGTTTGGCGTGGAGAAGGGAAGAGCTGGCCTCCCCTGTGTTGAACTTGCCTCTTTCTCGTCTTCTGGTCTCAAATTTGCTTTGAAGGCAGCTTGGGTTCAGTCTTCTGAAGCTCTGTAGGACTCACCAGGTCCTGTGCTGGTATCTGGCAATAGCAGCAGCAGTGACTCAGGAGGCACAGAGACGTGAGGGCAACACTGTAATTTCTTGCAAAAGCTAACTGTGGCACTGGGTGACCCATAATTAGCCAGTTGTTTTGGGTGGAAAGGAGCCTGCTTGTTTAAAATGATCCCATTCCCCAACGCCGTGCTTGTGGGGGGGTCCTAAAAGCCCTGGAGCAGGGGCTTAATCCTGAAGCCATCCTTGTGGTCTCTGAGTCAGGAACCTGTGGTGTTCCCAAATTGCTTTGCTGCGTTACAGATGGCCATACTGGCCAGCCTTACTGCAGACTTTGTGGGGCCACGCTTCAGTCCAGCCATGCAATGCTGGCTGTTGAAGGGCCACCAAGTCCCTTCAAATCCTCCGGCGTGTCCTTTGCCATCACACGCCAGACCATTTCACAGGAAGGGGTTTTCTTCAAGAAAAACAAGGGGATTGGTGTCCAGCAGCTCCAGAAATCTCTGGGAGCCACGCTGCCAAACGCCATCTCCCTTCGGCATTGGGAGTCTCCCGGCGTGGAGCTGCCTTTGATTTGCAGTGACGGAGGATATGACGGATGAGCCCCTCTGGGCTCCCTCATCCTTGGAAACGAGCTGTAAATCTGAATGGATCATATCCCAGTGAAATCAGCCGATGAATGAATCAATCAGGCGGGTTCAGAAATCTTCCCACTGCTTACAGGGAGAAGGCGTACTTGAAAACAACTCCCTGATAATTGAGGAGCCATCCCTCCACGTGGCTGCAGAGCTACTGCCACCGCAGCGGTTCCCATTAAGGCAGCCTATGGTCATACAGCTCTCAACAGACGAGAGGAGCGGAGGAGGGAAGCGGGCAATAGCACCCTCCCTCCACAGCCTTGTCTGCTCTATGGACCCATCGCCTGGCCAAGGAGAGAGCTTTCTGCTCCTAGACCTGGATGTCCTCCAAAGGGCAGATCAAGGGGCTAAGACTAGACCTAGGGAGTGGAGGTTTAAAAAAAAGCTGAATGTGTGTCTCAGCACCAAGCCAAGCTGCTCTTTCTGATGAAAGCTTAAGAAAGTGCCATTTCCCAATTTCGTATACCTCAAAGACCTGGCTGCTCCCTACAGATTAATGATTTTGTGAGGCTTTTAAAAAACATTGGGGAAATACTTTGAAGCCTCTGGCTGAAATTTCCCTGTCCGTGCAGGCCTGACCTATGGGGGACAGTTGGTTTTCTGGAAGAGGGCTCAAATCAGAGGATGAGGTTGCTTTGGCCAAAGGGTCTAGCAAGTAGAAGAAGCGTTTCCTGAGCACAGACACTCAGCCATTTTTACTCTTTATCAAATAGTGTGATAAGTATACCAGAGGGTGGTCACACGAGCATTTGTGTGTGTGAGAGAAGGCAATTTTACCTGCATGGTGACTAAAGCACCAAAACCACCCTTTGGTGACATCACCAGATGCAATTTTCATCCCTGCATTTAACTCGCAGTATTTTAGGTGCTGCAAGCACAGGGCTGTTTGGTAGCGCTAGATTTGAACTTGCGAAGAACCGGGGGAACACAGAGGTTGGAATGATTCAACTTCCCAGGTCAGACCTATTTCTCTCCATGCATTTTCCTGCATTGCTTAGTTTGTGCAAAACTTCATCTCCCATCTCATGGCCAGTGGACAGAGCCAGGGAAACGTATCCCAGTGTTTCTGTCGGTAGATACAAGCCTGATACACTCCAGAAGAAAAAAAAGAGCAATCAGCTACATGAGAACTGAGCCAATTAAATGTCTGAGTAGTGTTTCGAAAGCGAACATGGACGGCATCAAAAATTTTCCATCAGCTGTAATAACGCCAATTACTTTGCCAATTGCTGATTCCACTGTGATTTGTTTAGTACAGTCGTGCTTCGGCCTCTTGCCTGGGCCGATAGGCTTTGTTTATGCTGACTGTTCATTTGCAGAGCTTCTCTCTCTGTTTTTTTCTCGTGCTTTCTCTTTTCCCTGGGCCCGGCTCAGAGCCCTGAATAGCCCTCCTCCCCCTGTGCTCATTTTCAGCCGGGGCAGGGTATCGCCAAGGGGAGATGAGTTTCTTGGGAGGAAGAGATGCTGCTGTTGTTCCCAACTACTCTGTGAATGCAAAGATGATCCTCCCTTTCCCTTTCTGCCACTGAGTTTAAAAAACAAAGAATCCTCCCAAGAAGTCAAGCAGCTTGTCAAGGAAAGGGCAGTTGGGATCTGCTGGGGCCGGTGGCTCTGGAGCTCATCGCCTTTGTTTCAGGGAGAGAAAGAGAGACCTTGTGTCTCTCCAAATGGAAAAGGCACACAAGGACACATGTGCACTCCAAGTAAGTTTCCCTGGAAAAGTGGTGGGAGCTTTTCATTACTGTTTACGTTCAAGTCCATGGAAATTAATGGGTGTCTCCATAGCCACTTTGCACAAGAGCTGTGATTCTTCTCTTGCTAATTGGGGAAGAAGGCTAATCATGGGCATTTAAAGAGTGCATCTGCCTGACTGACTTCAATGTAAACTGCTGTGATATCTTCCAGAGATTTTAAAAGTTGGTTGAATTCCCTTCCCTCACCACTCAGGTCTGGGCTGGGGAGGGTTGGATGACATTTCCTCCTGTGTCCTCCTACCTGAGACAACAAGGGGTGGCTTCATCTCCATGGTGCGTAACATCTTCCTCCCTTAGCAGCCACTGCAGTCTTTAGCTCCTCAGTGATGGTGCATTTTGCATGTACCAGCCTTGCTCCCAACTGCCTCATGTGGTTTTGGTGACCTGCGCTCTGCTTTGCCTCCCGGCTTGTCTTCACAGCCGGCTCCTGGGTGCAGGTGCCTGGAGAACACCACAAGCAGAGAGCAATAACAAAGCCATAATAGCACCATCCTGACTGACACAGGACCGTGAGTATTTAAGCACTGATGAACAGCAGATAGTTCATGCAGGGCTTTCTTGTGCACCTGGTTTACCCTGGCCTTTTGGTCCCAGGCAGCTGGTGTGATAACATGAGCACATCCTCACTGGGGTGCAGCAGGACTTGTCTCTAGCCATCCCTGGGGCAGGCAGAGGAGCGCCCAGAAACATAATCTGCCACATGAAGTATCAGCTAGAGGTGAGGCTATCAGCTCTCTATTCGTACCCTGCTATCGGTTTCAGCTTTGCAGCTGACAAATATATAAGTGACACATTTTGCTGTTTGCAGCCCTCCTCATCACCAGGAATTGTAAAAGATCCTCTGGATGTGTTTTCAGCCCTCACAGTTCATACCGGCCACAAATAGACACAAAGCAGATGAGCTGCTGGCTCGTGTCAGAGAAACGTGGCAAAGGAAATTTACAGGGGAACCGTCTAGTAACCTTAAATTGGGAAAATTAAAGCAGGGGTAGGCTTCAGGAGAGGAGCACGCCAGGATGTGGCTCCTTTTTCCAGCGGTGTCACTGCAATGGGCCTTATTCCCCGTGGCCTGGCAGTTTCTGTAGTCCTTCAAAATGCTACAAAATGTGAGTATGTCTGAAATTTCCCCTTACACAGTCCAGTAGTAATATTTTTTCATCCACTTTGTATTCATTGCAGCACAGCTGCCGTGGACACCAACTGCAAGCCTTATTTTCTTTGTGGGAAACCGAGACCCAATGAAAAATAACTTTTGCAAGTCACAAACCTACTTTGCGATCAAGTTAATGATCAACATAAATGAGAACATCTCCTACCTCCTGTCTTACCTGCAGGATAATCTTGCATTCAAAGATGTTTTACATGTGAGCATTTGTGGAACAGCTAGTAATTCAGCAGTCACTAAGTCCATACCATATTCAGTTAACTCTCAACTAAAACAAACATCTTTAATATTTTGAGGATACCCAAAGATTTTCCTTTTGAGAAAGCAGGTAAATCAAGTTCAGTTAAGATTAGTATCAATTGCACTAGCCTTTTTCTTTATTCCCCTCCATCCTCTTACTGAATACTATTGAGCGTTCATGACATACTAATTGTGTGTGTGTTGCAATATAATAACTCATCTGGAGATTTAAAATGGCAAAGGGATTATAAAGCTAGAGGCGGCTCTGTTGGTATGGCCAGCTTGGTGTTTATTTTAGGGAAGGACCTGTTATCGCAATGCTTAGGAGTGCTGCCCTCAGAGCCCCGACACTTCATGCCCTGCATCTAAGGTCAAAGGCAGGCAGGTCTCTCTCCTGCTGTCTAATCCAACTTTTTTGTAGGGTCATCTGCTGGGTAATAGCAGTATTCAGCAGAAGAAATAAAGCCAAATTTGTCATAGGCCTCATTAGGGAAACTTCACTGTTGGGTTACTAAGTCAAATCCAGTGGGTTCCCATCTGGACACCTTTTCTATCACAGCGCAGGGGAAGCCAAGCAATGCTATTTAACGCAGGTCTCATGCCGAGTACTGCAGACTTTGGTTATGTTAAACCCTAGGAGACTTTGGAGACATTTCTTCTTTGGTCCAAAACAGCAGAATATAGTTTTGCATAAAAAGAATGGGAGAATACCAGCTGATATGATGGGAGACAGCACAAGGTAGAGAACAGGCCATGAGAAGACGTGCTGTTTAACTCCAGCTACTGTCTTGTAGACATTTCTGCATGTGTATATCCCCATCCATAAAATGGGAACATTAGTAATTCTCTATCTTGCAGAGAGTTAAGAAGCTAAATTAATTACTGTTTGTGAAGCTAATTGAGATTCCCAAATGAGTACTGTTTGGAACATTCTAATTCTTATTATTATTATTTCCATTGAGATTTGGCTCCGTGTAATTAGTTTGCTGCATCTGCAAACAGGTATATTCTCTTAAGCTATTTGGAGGCATTCCTCATGGGACTAGCCTGTGCAGAGCTGTGTGGAATGAGAAAGCACTGTCAGTCAGGGCTGAGCCACCTTCCAGCCCTTCTACCTCACCCCAAACCTGCGTCCATCTCCTTGTATGGCTGTGCTCTTCAGAAAGTCACGTTTCTGCAGGTGAACAGAAACGGTTTAAGGAAACCAGCCCTATTACAAATTTATGCATCCATTATAAATTATTATGGTAAATTATACTTGTGTGTGTGCAGTGGAATAAAGCCCAGAGGTGGATTATGTCCAATCCAGGGAGGGAAAAGGTTTTCCAACAGCATTTAAATGTCTTTAGGTTTGGCCATCAGCTTCTGTTGGGTTTAACGTTAAATAAATTCTCATGCAATGTGTACCAGTCAGATATTGTTTTAGTTTATGCTCACAAGTGCCATTGAGCTCAGTAATTCTGAGCTAGCTCAATATTTTCAAAAAAGTCAACAAAAGCTGCAGCTGTCATTACTGAAGATTCACTTGTCAAACACCTCTCCCACTTAAAAGTAGCACAACAGTAGTAGAACAAAAAGACCTACTAAAATGGTGCTGGTTTTAAAACAAAACAACCCTTTAAGATTATGTAAGAGCTATAGGAAGTATATTGTTTTATTTATGAATGTGGAACTCTGTCTATTCATTATTTCCTGAGTCTGGGTCGGTGTGTTTTGCTTTTCCTTTCCTTTCATAAATAAGCAATAATTGACATTGAGACATTCAAAAGAGTTTTAAGGATCTTGAAACACCAGCAGCTTTGCTGGAGGTTTCATCTGAAAGAAGCTACGTCAGTATGAGCTGGAAAGCTTGGGGAAGTAGACAAAAATAATCAACTCAATGTGTCAAAAAAGGCTGTGCAACTTAGATTGGAGTTGTGCTTGTTTACCTTTCTTATGCATAAAATCTCAGAGGAGATGGGCTCGGTGCTGGGGAAATGGTTTTAAGGCAGCTGAGGTACTTTGAGGTGGTCACATCTCTGTTACAATGGGAATATAGAGGTGTAGGTATTTGTATTCACTTTCCAAGTCAGTGAACCACTCAGTCTGACACCTGTGTCCAATATAATCAATTTTAACATTGTGATTTTTGTGTTTCTGTAATCCTGGAACAGTCCTTCAAAATCCATATTTGCCAAGGCAAATATATTTGACCTAAAGGTAACTGGGAGATTCATTTTATACATCCCTGAATGAATAGGAGGCTAAACTGTGTTTTTCAGGACATGTTGATGGACTCTGAGCCACTTGAATGTCTTCAAAGATCTGCCACTGTGTCTCTGAAAGACTGAAATGAGCATTGTCATTGGTGTCTCCTTCGGTAGGAAATGTGTGGTTAGAGGGAGGGAGTTAATATAATAAATAGTTATTTAATCTTCTCTATGTTCAGCTTGAACTTGCAAATAATAGAAGCACAGCCAGGGTGCTTTTGCTTGCTAAGTGTTTCACCGGCTTTCCCCATATTAGCTAATATACCACTGGAAAGAACTGAAATTTTAGACCTGCATTTGCAGGATTCCCCAGCGTTGCTATCAGCAACCTCCCAAACCGATCCATTCAGTTGGTCCTTTGATGTGCAATTAAACCCAGGAAAAAATAGTTTTGTGTAAAGTATAAATAGAAAAGAGGAGAGATAAAGGCGGTGTTGAAGTCACTTGCTGACAGCTTGGCATCCAAATGTTAAAGGTGCATGCCACTACCTCTGCTTAAGAGTGAGTCCTGAAAAAGCTCTGCTCCTTCCCAAATTCCAGCCCCCTGAAAATTAGCCCTTTATTTACCTTGCAGCTACTTTTGTTCAGTTGGAAAGCAAAAAAAAAAAAAAAAAAGGTCTATGAGGCCGACTTGATTTGTCTTACCAGCAAAAATGAATTTTTTGTTAGAAGAAAATGACGGCTGCTCTCTAAGACAGTGTTTTTATTAGATTGTTTTTCTCCTTATCTCTATAAAAATAGCATTCTTGCAGGAAGCCATTAGGTTTACCTGTTCTTACTGATGAATAGCTGGCATGTGAAATATAGACCTCTTGCATGTTGCAAAAGGTCAGAGTACGTGGCATGTTCTTTGAGCATCAGGGATAAGGCAGCCAGGCACATTTTGATTAACCTGACAAAAGGGTGAGATAATCCAAGTGAAAGCTACAGTCTTTGAATGAACTTCAGCTGTTAATGTCTGCCATATCTGAAGGCCTGACTGATCTCCTGCCAGTTTTACATTCACGTAACTCCATGGCCGAAGTGGATCTATCGTGCTTTACATCAGTGGGAAATTCGATTTCACCTTCTGGAAGAACCAAAAATAGCTGGTGCCAAAGGATGAGGAAAGCCATTCAAATTCAGGTCTACAAGGAAACGTATGGAGGATGACAAAGGGTGCATTACCTGTCTTAGGAAGGTGGGCATCTGGTCCCAGCTGGACTTCCAGGGTCCCTGTACAGCCGAAACAGAGCTCTGGGCATCGGAGAGAGCCATGCATGCCAGGCATCCTAACCACTGTTATCGCTATCTTCTCTGTACTACCTGAATGGTGTTTGCACAAAGGTTGAATCAGGTCAATGTAAAGCTGGACGGGGTCTCTTGGGTTGTCACATCCAGCTCATGGTGAGTGCATCCCCTGTGTCCTGTAAATCTGTTAAGTTCCATCTTAACCTCTGTTTGGTTTGTTGTCCCCACTGTTTCTTCCAGTCTATACCCTAAATTTATTCATACCCTCTTCTCTCATGCTCACAGCGTGCAAATGCATTTAAGCAGCTTGCTTACCTCCCTGTTATTAAATATCTGTTATACCAGTAGACAGCAAATGCATCCTCTCTGTCTTGTTGGACTCACACAAGCCAAGAGTTTTTCTCTCTTTTGAGGAGCCCAGTGGCCAGCTGCTGCGTGACTTCCAGCTGGTTGTTAAATTGCTAAAGGATGTTTGGAAACTTGACGCATCCTCCTTGATACTGTGAAAACAAAATCATAGAAAAGTGGGTTCTGAAAGACCACCTGTTCTTTTTGTGCATTTGCAATGATTTTGTAAGAAGATTTTGCCACGCATGGTTTTGTGGCTGCCACAGGAAAATGTGTGACAAAATCTGCTTGTTAGTTTTGTGGCTTCTCAGATGTAGATAAAAGCAGGTGTCATAGTCGCAACAATAACCTGAGAACAGGAGGTCGGTATCTCTGGTGATAGAGAATGGGGAGAGTCAGGGCTTGGGGCTGAACTCATTTCTAGATTCATATGCAAAGCAGTAATAAATGAGCTACAGTTTATTATGGGGAGAGCATCAGATCTTCCAGCTGCTCTATTAGGACTTCAGACCAGGATATTTAATTATGCCCTGGCCTCCTCCTTTAAGCAGATTATCACAGTGACACACTGACTGCTGTGCCCTGCCAGCGCCCTCGGGCTTTGCTCCTTCTCCTTTGCTCATAGCCGCCCTGCTGTCCATGGAGGGAGGAGGCCGGGGCTGAGAGGAGGGATTGCTGTGGGCAGGGGGGACCCTGGGTTTTGTCTTAGATAAAAAAACAGAATAATCGGTGTTTATGAGAATGGTTAGGATTTTTTTATTGTTATTATTTAGCACACCTGGGATCTTATAAATAAGAAGTCTTTCGATGATGAAAACCACAGCAAGCACGGAGAAGGGCAATTTTGGTAGCTGGACTCCTTTCTTCTTATTAATTTGCCCATCTGTGCACTGCAGAGAGCAGAGACAAGGTCAACCCCCTCCTCTTCACCCCTGCGCTCCCACGCACAGTGCCAGCTCCAAAGCACCCGTGCCAGGGGAACATATCTGTGCCCCCTCCCACCTCTCCTCTTCCAACACCCTCCAGAGGCAACAAATCCACGAGCTGAAGGCTCTGGTTCATCCCGGCAGGATTATGGCTGCCGCGATGCTGCCTTTCCCAGTTTGTCTTTGCTGGGTGCAGGGCTCTTTGAGCAAAAAAACTCCTTTTGCTACGGAAAAGCCCTTGGTCTGTGCTGCTCGAGGTGAGCCATCTCACCAGGGCTCCCTTTCCAGAGTGTTTATTTTGTCCCACCACAAGCTCACCAATTCCTCTCTGCAGTGAATTTCACTTTCTTCTGCTTTTTGAGAGGGGATAATAGTCCTTACAGGGCTTTGAAGTGCCATGTTAGCGTTGGGGTCACGGCTGATAATACAACTATTACAAGACAAAGGCAGCAAGCATGGAAGAAAGGCATGGTTATGTGGTTTCCTAGTGAGGACTGGTTGATTATTATTTAGGTTTTTGTACTTTTACCAGAAAATTTGTTGAAAAAAAGTATAGCGTTTCCCAAATAAATGGGAATTTAGTTGGGACTAAATTCACCCAATAATTTTGGCTCTAAAAATGGAGATAGGAACTCTGGAAAAAACCTGAAGTGCTGCTATTTTCCAAGGAAATGTTTCAAATTTTCTTTTTGAAAGGCATACTTTATATTAAGAAAGATAGATAGGGGAGGAAGGATGAAAGAGAGAAAATGTAAATGAGACTGTAAAAAGAATTGGACATTTTTTTTTCACCCAGAAAATAAAATAATACACTTCCTGAGGTATTTTATGTAGATTTTTTCCCCCAAAATATATTGTTCCTTCAGCTCTTTTCCTAGATTCTGTCACTAGCTCCAGTCCTGAATTGACGTGTGACATGCAGCAAGCGACAACTTCCGTGTGACTTGATTCACCCTTCTGCAAACCTGGGGGTTTTAATGGGTTTCGTTCATTAAACTTGCCCAGCTACTTTCCAAGCTCGAGGTGAGGGCGGCACTATGTACATGCAAAGTCTGGATAGAAACTGTCAGTCCTGTCCGCTCTAATGAGACTTTTCTCCTAGAGAGGACATCAGCATGTATCCCATCCACTACTGTCATATATACGCAGCTTGCCGTATACGCTGCAAAATATTCCTAGAGGTGCATTCCTTCAGTCAGTTTTATGTCAGCTCTCTTCTGATGATAGCAAAATTGTGTTCCCTTAACGTAAGTTTATGGTAAAATAGGTGAAGAATTTTGGAAAACGTAAGGCAATTACTTTGCATCAGTGATAGACCTCTAGTTTATGTTGCTGCTGATTATACGGTGCCTCAGCCAGGCAGGGAACAAAGTCATTGCCTCTGTAGAAAGAGCAACATGAGATGGGCTATTCGGGTATGAAATAGGTACCAGAGTCTATCACGGCAATGGAAAGCAGCAGTCATACATCACAGTATGATATAATTTTTCATCATCTTCTGCCAGCTGAGCTGTGATTAAGGTGTTAGCAAGTTTGTCAATTGTCAAATCATAAAACTGATCATCAGAGTTGCACTAAAATGTGCAAACCTTTGAAGACAAGCCAGGCTTTCAGGCTGATCCAGCCCTGAAATATTGGCCTTCAAGTTCCAGTTCCCTCAACTGGAGGGAGATGACGTGCAAGCAGCACCCTGTTGCCCCACATGCCCTTACTGTGTGCACTGTATCCATGCTGTGTCCACATTAACATCAACGTGTCCTGCGTGCTCCTCTCTATCCAGCCGTATTTCAGCTGAGCCGTGTGATGGCATCTTATCTCAGCGAGACAGAGATACACTTAGGGTTGTTCGGGTTTCCTCGCAGTTTCTTAGCGTTGTTACTTCAGCACAAAACATAATGACAATGGTTATGTGTAACGGGATTAGATAACTAACCACTAACAAAACAATGGTTACTTAAACTAACAAGCATGAGAAAAAGAAAGCGAGCTGAGGAGCGTGACCTAGAATGGGAGAAGACTGAATAGCAGATGCCTTTGCATTTCTCTGCTGCTTGTAATGAAAGAACACTGAGACATTTGGAGAGTAAGCCAAGACCTGCTCTGATCAAGGGAGCCCCAAGGTGTTTGATTTACAACCAGCTAAAAATGCTGCAAAACTTTGAAAGTGTATTTACAGCTTGCTTTTCCCCTGTCTGCTTGCTGGCACGTATGGAATTACGAGGCAAAGGTTTGGGTTGTTACTGTGGTTTTACTCATTTACAGTTGTTCCATGCACCATTTTTTTGATATTTTATGGATCCCTAAAGATCCACAGGCCACCTCTTGAGAAACAACGGCCTGGAAAGACAAGGTGGAAAATTTGTATTTCATGTATCATTGGAGTTCCTTGGTACTACAGGAAAACTGGGAGGAGGAGAGTTGTGGACCTTGGTTTCATTGCACAAAGAGCCGTCTTATTGTAACAACAAAGGTTTTTCTTCGAACAAAACTCGACAAGTCTGAAGTTGTTGTGCAGTGAGCACACTGTGCTCACAAGGGAGGGCGTCGCGTGCTGCAAATGCACCCAGCTCCCTTCAAGGCAAAGACCGTACAGCCAACAGGTTCAGGCCAACCTTTCCAACAAGAGCTGTTGTACAGACTTGTCCGTCATTCCTCAGTCTCCCCAGGGAATGGGAGGCAGTAAGGTGCAAGGATGCAGCATTAGCAAGGTGGCCCTTTCCCTGCCTATCTCTTTCCTCCAGAAGAAGGGATTCATCGAATGTAGTAACTGTGTTGGTAAAACCGTCCTGCTTGGTGCCGTGCACCCGTTCCTCCCGGCAAAGCTTGGGTCTCTGAACACCTTGTGGCTACTGTCTTGTGTTATCCTCACACCTCCAATGGAGAAGTCAGCCCCTGAATCACTTAAGCAAGGTGGTTTTGGTGAGGCTGGGTTACATGCTGGCCACACAGCTGAGGAATGCAGGTATTTGGGACTCCTCTGGAAAGACGCTGCTGAAAGATCTCCAGGGTGTACTGTACTAAGCATAAGCCTACCACCCTCAGGGTTTGGAAGAGAGCAAATTCCTTCCAGGATTATAGGATTAAGAAGCTGAAAAGTGATTCAAATTCTTCATTAAACAGGGGGGAAAAAAAAAAAGAGAGACATGAGGGGAAGCTCTTCAATGCATGCATCACTCGACGTGTTTTCCTTGTAATTAAAGGAAGTTATTGAAAAATATTTGAGGGGATTAAATGCTCAGAGTATATATGCCGATCAACTAACACAAGAGTCTGCATTCTTCTGAGTAATCAATGGAGTGACTTGAATGGGGAGGTTCAAAAGAGCACAGTTATTGTTAAAGTGCCATTGTAGTAGTATTCACCATACTGTACAGCAGCTGGACAGGCCCAAGGGTTTCCCAGCAGGGAAACTTTGCTATAGCTGAAAAACCAAGGGTCTGGAGTTCATATGTGGGTATTTCCACACCAATTGTTAAAATTTCAGGTGGTCTTTTCTTCCCTTTCTGCCCCCCAACCTGAATGCAGAAAGAGATGCTCCTAATTTCCTGAGGAAGGCTTCTTTGGGACTGAAATTGTGTTTCTCTTTTATGCAAGCAAAATAGGAAGGGAAAAACCTGTGGACAAGAAAGGTGTTTAAGAACTGAGCTCAGGACATAAGAAATGGGAGGGACTCCTACTGTAAACACGGAATTGTAGTTGCCATTACTCTTTTCTCTGTCTTCTGACAGCTTAAATGTAAGCGGTCATTATTTAGCCATTAATTAAGAGGTCATTATGTCCTAGACACCTGGTGTCTAGAATAGCCAATGTGTCCTGCAGTTCGTAACACGGCACCATGACCACCTCAGTGCTCTGTGAGTCTTTGCCCATGTATGTGACAGAAATGTTGCTCTACCCAGAGGTCTTCGCTTTATTTTGGCTTTTCCTTTAGGTGTTTCAGTGCTGACAGTGGGCATAAGCAGCATCATCTAGTGGAGAAAGACATCCATACGACATTCGAAGAACATGAGGCTTTGGGATTTTTTGCCATTTTCCATCAAACTGTTTGGAATTAAATTTCCCTGCATTACCAGTGTCCTGTTTTCAGTGGTCCTGGAGGAAAAAAACTCCTGCCTTTAGACAAAACTGGGCCCAAGGTTGCACCTCAATCTTTGCTCCTGCTCTGCCGTACAGCCTTCAGGCAAGACACCTCACCTTGTTAGCTCCCTTTGCATTTTACAAATGAGCAGATTAATGACATCCCCCTCAATTCCTGGGTTTAATTAGTGGTTGAAAAGTGCTTTGAGATCTTCATATGAAAGACGCCATATAATTGCACAGAGAAAGATGATGTTTATTCCTCTTTTATTGGCTTTTTATAAAGAGGTTCTCACAAAGTTGAGGGAAAAGATTGCCTCTCCTCTCCTGGTGTGGGTAGGCCTACAGTCTTCTCAATTAGGTGCAACAAATCACATCTTCACTTACTAAGAATATAGGGTCACAGTAGTACCAAAGGTATGGCCATCTGGGGAGTGAAGCATGAGTCTGGTACTTGCACTTGTCACCTTTAGAGGATACTTTCTCTCTAGAGCTATGTATGACGGTTGTCTTATCAGACCAAGCTGGAGAGGTCGCTACATCCATCCTCCTTAAGGCAGGACCAGCTCTACCTCAAACTATTCAACACACATTCATCTAATTTCCTCCTACACACGTCCAGCGATGGTGAGTCCTTCAGGCAACCTGCACCGACATGCAACTATCCTTACCATTTACTTGTTTCTTTTAATGTCTCATCTATATTTCCTTCACCCCAGTTTAATTACATTATTTCTTACGCTACCCACAACAAACAGTACCACATTAGTTCCTTTCTCTATGCTTTGGACACTTATATTAAATCAGTCTGGAATTTGATCTAGCCAGGAAATGAATCAATTTCAAACATCCCATTATCCTCATGCTTTTGCCTTGCCAGAAATGTCCAAATCAGGATGACTGTTTCCTAGCCAGTCGGTTCAATCCTTTTTAGGCACTTAAAAGTAAACTTTCTTACGGAGAGCCTTAGCACACTGAGTACCCAAACCGAAGTTAATGGGTGCTCTGAGAGTAAGTCCTGTTTATTTTGGCACCTCTCTGTACAAGTCAAAGTCCGATTATAGGTATCTGCATAAGAAAGTGAAGACGGAAAGACTGTACTTCTTTCTTTTTTTAATATTTTTCTTTTCTTTTAAACTACTTTGGCAAATCAACCGTGCATCTTCTCACTTCCTCCTTCTAAAAGCTAACCAGACAGCATATGCCAGCATCAAAATTTCCCACTGATCGTTTGTTTATCATTCAGTCACCTCAAGCATGTAGTGGAAAGTTTGAACTGACCCTGGGGTATGGTATTTATTAATAACCGAAAGCATGCTTTGACCAAGTTGCCATTTAAAAAAATCACAGTCCAGTCTACTTTGCATGGTGCCACGTAGTATCGGTAGGTGCTGAAAGTCAGCAGAACTAAGTACAAAATGAGGTTTGGAGTCCTGTGTCTGATGCCTTGGAGGTTAATGGAGTAGGTATTTTTATAACCTTGCAATTGTGGTTAATAAAATAATGGATGAGGAATGGGTGAAAGAAGTTTTTTAAAATTTTTATTTATTTTCTTTTTATTTTCTTTTGACTTCACAAACATGCTTAAGCAAACACAATCTCCTGATCCTGCAAACAGCGGTTCCCTTGGCAAAATGGTTTGGGATGGTTTTGGAGAACTCTAGTTAAAAAATACACTTGCAAAAAAATAAGCTGTCAGAGAGTAAATATTTAACTTTTCCATTTGTTTTCTTCTTTGCATGGAGTGTACATGACAAACCTAATTCATAGCTGCTAATGTTGTAGTTAATGTCAACAGAGCTATAGTTGGAAAGGAAATTACCCGGACTGTCATGATTTCACATCCTTTTTGTAATTTCTTCTCCTGGACAGATTGCTTTTTCATGACGACAGACACTGAAACAGACTGACTTGCCAGGCAACTTAGAGTGTCATACAATAAAATGCAAGTCATGGAGTTCTGTATACAAAGAAATTACCCATGGAAAGTACCCACCACAATGAGAAAAACAGAACAAAACCTATGACCAGAAGTTAAAACCAGACAAGTACAAGTTTCAACAAAGGGGCAAATGTTTAACAAATTAAACCAAGTCAGTTCCTGGAGATTTGCTGCCTTGTGACATGATAGGAGGTTTTTGCAGAATATGTGATTTACTTAAACTTTACTGGACTCGATGCAAGAAGTAACCAGGGTAATTGTGTGGTCTGTAATGTTCAGGTGGTAAGGCTAGATGAAATCTATCATCTTGTTTACTTTCGGTCTGCGATCAACAGAGAGACTTGTTTCGGTAACCTCTCAACCTCAGTTTGGCCAGTACAAACTGGGGTCCTAATGGACGTTGCCCTACGTCTTGGAAGTATTGGCACTACAGAAAATACACACACTGTGCAAATAAAATGTCAGTTTTTCACTGTTCTTTCGCATTGGGATGAGGCAGCGGTGAATTATGCCAGGCTGCAAAGTGTATGTGAAAACCATTAGGAGAAGGCTGCTTTAACCAATGAGACTTATCATGATAATAAGTGTTGAGCTTGGTAGTCAGTAGTAACAGGGTCAGCGCCTTAGAGAGCAACTCATTGCGGAGTGCCAAGAAAAGGGAAAGTGATTAACTTGAGTTTCCAAGGGAAAATGAGCAGTCCACAAGTTCAGTACTAGATTGTCTGTAGTCATGCTAAGAGTCTTTGTCTCTCTTTCCTTCAGTAGCGGGAGCAAATTCCCTGCTTGGATATGTGTCTTCCTTATTGCTAAAGGCATTTGCATTGGGAATTGCTGGAACGTGGAGGAAACCCAGTGATCTGAGCAGGAGAGAGACCCAGGATGTCCTGAGTTCTCATGCTAAGGCTTGGCAAAAAAATTGGCTCCTGTAATTTCCTCTTCTCCCTGCGAAGAGGTTAACTCAGTAATTATTCCAAGTAACAAGATCTCTGCATGCTTGGCAAAAGGCCAGAGATTCATCCAAACTTGTGGGCTTACTTCCCTGATGTTCAGGCCAATTGGTGCACTCACGCTGCACAATGAGTTACAGATGTAGTGATCTCATGCGCTACATTCGTAAAAAGCGCAGAAATGTTTACCCTGAAGTCGAATGCAAATGCAAAAAGAAGGGTTGCCTGTGACTGCAATCTGAACACCCAAAAACGGAATCACACCACCCCCCCCTCCAATTTAATCCTTTGCTCTGTTGCCTCATCTTTCCCATCTGTGAAATGGAAACAATCGCACTTAGCTCTGTCTTGCTTTGCCCTGAGGAATTGGAATGAGCTAGACCTTTCAGAAGGACTTTGAAGATAGATTATTGTTTTTCATTACTGCGTGCAACACTTTCCACCATGAAGCGTTATTTGAGAATAAAGGTACAATTCTGCCTTGCCAAAAAAGTAATCCTAACCTTCCACTAAAAACATCTCACTGCTTTAATTGTTAGATGGAAATCGTCTGTGTTTGACAGAGCCATTTGTAACCTTTGCCAGTGCTATGTGGTTCTGCACCACCAGCCTGGACCTGGTGTATTTTATTTTTTTCCCTACTTTCTGCGGGGGATTATGTGTTGTGACTTTGACCTGGGACATTTCCTTTCTTCAGGAAGATTAAGCTCCAGTTGTTTTTCTGCTAGCAGAAAGCATCATTTGCAACCTAAGAAATATGATTTCCTTCTTTTAAAATGGGTCAGACCCTTTTGGTTTTTCAACCACAAACAATGGAGTTCAGAGAAAAATCCAGAGGAATACGGACTTGGGAGCCTTTGTGGCTTCTGATGTGAAACAGGCCTGTCTAATGCATTCAGTTCCTTGTCAGTTGTGAAAGAAATGTCTAAAGTTTCATAATATCATATCAGTTGCACAAACAACTTGTCTTTTTAAAGTAGGTGTTCAAAAACTGCACTTGGTTTTAGTAAAGCTTAGTCTATTTTTATGCTTGAACAAGTTTTATTTTCTAGGGGTGTAGCAAGAAGGTAAAGAATTAACTTAATTTCTTTTTTTTTTTTGAGAAGAGACAAGTAATTCCATTTTAGATGTCTGTGTCTCATTCAGGGCAATTAAGGATTTCACGTCATTTGATATTCTCTTTGAGAAGCCTGGGAATTGGTTACGAGTTTCTACCCTTGTTAGATTTAAACTCTATTTCATTTTAACCCCGGGGAATTAGTCTGGGTTGAAGTGCATGCATGCATGAATTAAATCACAGCAACGTTGCTGTGTCTCTTTTTAACACAGAGATCTCAAAGCTCTTAATCATGTGTTCACTTCTTAAAACTGCCCTGTGAGATGAGTATGGTAGTTGTACCATTTCCAGAACTGCAAGATCTGTATTCAATAAACCTTACTTCTTCCTTCCTTCTTATGTAATGGCTGTTACCTTAGAAGACAAGGAGCAGAGGCTGCTACCTGCACATAGATCCATGCAATCTCCAGTTTGATGTGCATTGTTTATAGCTCAAGTGAAGGGATGCGACTGAGGCTGTGTCTGATAATGGACCTTTTTAGCTAGTTGAGCAGTAGTAATTCCTGTTTAAATGCTTACGATCCCATTGATTTCACCTGGCACAGTTTCAGCAGGCTAGACGGGTGAATGTCTGCTGCTCAGTCATCGGTGGCCTTAGGGCTTTCTCCAGTGAGGTGTGAGATGTGGATTTGAGAGACAAAGAGCTTCAACTCTGGCTCATCTGTGTGATCCAGCCAGCAGGCCTTGTGTTTAGCACTTTGGCTGTGTTTGCAAAGGGGACAACCCTGCTCAGTTCTTCAAATAAAAGACTGAGATCTTCTTACCAGGTGAAGATCCCAGGCTGTAAATCTCAACTGGGTCAATCCTGAGCAGTTCAGCTTTCATCGGGTATTTTTTGTAGTAGCTTTGGATGCCATAGGCACTAAACAAAGCGCAAAAAACCTAGAAGGAGAGGATAAATGCCACTGTGGAGCTCAGATCTAAAATGAAAGTACATCACTCTCCCATTTCTAGGAGGTACCTTGCTGGGCCAGCTTGAGTCCCTCAGTAAAAGCTGCAGCCCATTGTGTGGCAGAGCTGGCTGTTACAATGCTGAGAGATGAACAGCATGACGGCTGTGGCAGGTCATCTCCTGCAGAAAGGATAACAAAATCTTCATGTATCTTAGGCAGATGGAGGGATGAGTAACAGAAGCGCGCGGGGAAGCAGGTACTTTTCTAATTACCCAGAGAAGGCTGCTCACCTTCACAGACCAGCAGAGCTGGCTTAATGTAGCAACAGCAGCTATTGCACCAGTTGAAGGAACAGCAAAGCTGCCATGGCAACGTCTTCTCCTCAGGGGATCCCAGACAGGATTCTGGCCAAGTCAGCCCAAATTTCTCGTGTGTTTTCCACTGCCGCACTGCCCCTCCAGCTGGCTACAAAAGAGAAAACCCAGCCCATACGCTGAAATAGAGTAAATATTAGTTAAACTTTTACAGCTCTTAAGATCTTACAAGCAGTAGAAGCAGCTGTCAAGTTGGGAGATACCTCCTCCAGTACGTGACGTAGTCCAGCCATAGTGTGTCAAGGGTGTTAATGGTGAGACTGGCTGCAACCAAAGCCTCAGGGAGCGGATTAAGTGATCAAATCCAAAGTCATTTCCCACCCAGGTTACTCAGAGATGAGAAGAACCACAGAGCACCATAGATGGACAGTTTCAGTACACGTCTCTACCTGGTGAAGGTCTTTACTCTCATGTAGTCCATGAAACACCATAGGAAAAAGGTTCAGCAACCTGCCTGATGGAAGTTCAAAGAGTGCAGAAAAAGGCTTCAGACTTCCCCCCCCACCCCCCAAGATGGTGCTCAGCCTTTTTCTCTTTAATGAAGCCATCATGCAGTGCTCAGTTTTGTGGGCTCTCCCCTTTCTCCAAACAAGCTATGTCTGCTTTGCATTAATCATTAATCGCCTTGGCTGGAACATAGGCCTTCTGTGTAGACACTCATAGTAAAACATAGCAGAAAAGGAAGCGGTCTTTTCTTTTGTTTAATACTGCCTCTCAAGCAACTGAAGGTATTGATTGATGCTTCTCATGTTTCCAGATATTCTCTGTGATGGGAAAAAAGCCATATTCCCCTAAAGTGCCAGTTGTATTAGATATCAGCAAATATATCTCTTTAGTGAATTCAAAGCATCATTCTTTTTTTTTTTTTGAAGTGTCTTTCTGTGTTGTCATGTAAAAATAGATAGATGATATGCATTACATATTTTTTCTCCTAATGTGATTGAGTTATCGCAATCAAAATTTCCCTTTCCCGCTCTGAATTCATGCAATAAAGTATATAACAGCTGCAGTCACATGAGGACATGTCGGATGACTGTACCTGTAGTGATTACTTCTCAGCTGTCCATAAGCACGAATAAATATGGTAGTCGTGGATGTTGATGGTAGTCTTGTTTCAATAGGTTAGACACAATTAAGCATTGCATGATTGATAAAATGAATGTATCTGGGTAGCCCTTGGAGTTTTAAATCCCGTTCGTAGTCAAATGGCAGTTACTTAGTTTGTGGCTGATTTTTTAAAAGAGATAAAAGAAAGATGTGAATATGTAATATGGGTCTGAATCTCGATCCTCCAAAACAGAGTCTCCAAAGATCAGACGGTGTTTTTAAAAACTTAGGAATAAGTTACTAATGACTTTGCTAATTAAGATGCAGTGTGAAGCACCACTCATTCCTTGAATAAAATAAAATATATGCTCTTAAAGATTCACTCATGTAGATTCTAAAAGTCAGCGAACAGAATTTGCAGAAATACTATTCATATTTTCCAAGGAAAAATAGCTTTGAGCCAAGCCAAAATTTGCAAATAATTATTTGGAAATTATTTTTAAAAATTATTGGCTTAAGAAGCTAAAGCAGCAACTGGAAAAAAAGAGCTGTCAGTAGTCCTGGAAATTTGGAGAGCCTGTATAATTAAAAAAATCAAGCTTGTTCTGTGTCAACATTGATTTCTTTATTTACCTTCAGATATCACAAAATTTGTTAAATTATGTAGACAACTGACCACATACCTCAGATGTCTCATCTGAGTAATGGGTGTAATGACACATTTGGTTTTTGTGATGTACTTCAAAATTCTTCAGAAAATGTGCTACATGAAGACTAGATATTCTTATAACATATACTTTTTTGTGTGGGTATAGGGAATGGATGCCCACATTGCTGTAGGACTTAAAGGAGAGGAATAATTTAGCAGAAAAAAATATCTAGGAAAAATAGATCAAGAATTCTGGGCAAAAAGTAGCTGGATGTGATGGACGAAGGTTTAGCTACTTTTCATAGTGACAGATAAGTAATGAGGTTGAACTGCTGCGATATTGTCTGGAAATAGAATAGATGACGTTCTTAATAGGCTCAAATTGATTCTTAATAGTTCAGACCATCTGCTGAAACTGTGGAATAACAAAACTAGTACTTTTATTATGATCTTCATCTAAAGCACGCTAAACACTCTGGGAAGGTATGTGGACATTTCTAAATCTACGTTTTGGTTGGACAGTTTTGAAAAAGTAATTTGCACAGGGTTTGATAGGCAGGCTCTGGCGTGGTTGGTATAAAAGCAAACCCAATGAGGTTCCAGCTCTGTCTTGCAGGTGCTTAACAATTTCACCATCCATTTAAGCCAGTTCCTCAAAAGCTAAATGTGCTAAAGAACATATATGGAAAAATGTAGTAGTAATAATAATAAAAATAACAATAATAATAATAGTAAGTAGTAGTAGTAGTATTTGGAAGAGTGTTTGTGTGCATGCATCCACATACAACAATATCTTCTTATGCTGACTGTGATCACAGAGTTCTTAGGTCACCGTATCACCCAAACTGTGGGTGGGGACCATTTATGACAGCATATTCTGCTCTAGACATGCATAGTGATAACAAGATGCGTTAAAGTGGCTGAATTCTTCCTTCAGGAGGAGTATTCAGTTTGAAGTAGGAGAAACAAAGCACACAGTTGCAATAAATATGAGGTGAAGAGAGTACTGCAAGATAAAGACAACAGAACCTAAGACCAGGAGAGATGTTTATACTTAAGGATGTCTCCTGTTCATGTCCATTATGAAATAGCTTGAAAGACATAAAATTGGCAGGAACCCTGTTGTTACTAGGTGTATCTGGAAGCTGATCATAGAAACATGTTATCTGCATGATATGATTAACTCCATCTAGCATCTATATATAGCCATAGGGGTTTTTTTTTAATATGGAGATATTTTCAAGGATATTCTTTCACTTTGGCTGTAGTAAATGGAGCCCTATGAAAATAAAAACCTGGACCATCAATTCTGTTATTTGATTGTGCAGTGCAAGGTGCAATAGACTCCTCATCTATGATAATATAAAAAATAGCAATGGAATAAAGAGAATACAGACACTTGTGTCGAGGGGCTATTTCTAACACATTTAGTATTCACATAGCCTTTTGCATTTTTGTTAGTGATTTGGGTAACTGCCCTCCTCACTGCCCAGTTTCTATCTGCAAATGCCCATTTCATCAAATGCAGAGATTTGTTTGAGATTTGGTGTGGTTACTGATGTAGAGGTAAAAATAAGTGTAGCCCACCTCAGATGATGATTGCAACTTGTTGAGTATTGCAACACGTGTTGTAATGCCATGGAGCCCAAGTCAGAGACTGGAAACTTGGTCTTTTGAAACAGGTATAAAGAGAACAAAAAGGTGCTCCTTGGTTATTGGAAACCAAGCACTGAAGATAAAATTTCTCCTCTTTGTGTCCCATTGTAGTAGAAAAGATACAAGGTGTGACTAAAGGTGGCAGAGTGTTAATTGAAATCCAGTGCTTAAAAGACATCATTATAAATCAGGAAAGAGATCTGCTCCCATCTCTGCTCTAGAGCTGAGTCAGTTACTTGTCCTCTCTGCCCTTTAGTTTCTCTGTTCCTGACGGTTGCGTAGCAATATTTATTTAAAGAGACACTGAGACATAATTTATTAATATTTGCAGCATTCTTTCAGATCGCTGGGAAGCTGGGGTATGGAAAGGCATCGGTCTTATTAAAGAATAGCATAGTTCAATGTAAAAATGAAGCAGGTTTTCTGCTAGGTGGGTAGAAGTTTGTACAAAGATCTTTATTTTTGAAAGGGAAGAAAGGCTGGACCACTTGGCCTTCAGACCTAGTGATGTGAAACTGCATCAGCGCTTCCAGAGGGGAAATACAGTGATCTCTTCAAAACAGCAGAGGGAAACGCAATATTAACCAAGGGTGAATTGGAACCAGCAGTGTTTTTCACAGTGATAGTGGTTAATCATTAAAACAAGGGGCCAGGGGAAGTGATTAATTCTTCATCTTTTGATGTCTTCAAGATTGAAGGCCCCTCTGGAGGAAACATTTTAGGCAAAAGTTATAGGGCTCAACAAAAGAGTAACTGGGTAAAAATTAAAGCTCTATGACATATAAAAGACAGATGATCTACTAATCCCTCTACGGGTGTGATTCATTTCACACAACTTTAGATGTCTAAAGTTAGATGCCTAAGGCTGAACTGGTCACCCTGGGCTCCCTTTTTAGTCAACAGTAAGAAATAGGCATCTCCAGGGAGCAATCCATTTGATGTGCCTTAGATGCCTGTTTTAGTGCAACGCGAATTGTCCTCTGGGGTACCTGTTCCTCTCCATTGACTATCAAGGAAGCCTACGGTGACTCATTCACATTCAGGCATCTCATTTTTAGATGCCCAAGGAAAGATGCATCCCTCTGTGGGACACCTAGGAGTTGTGGAACAGCGGCCCTTAATTTATAGGGCAGAGACCTGTTTCGTGGTAGTACTTGCTTTGCATCACTTATGAGTTAGTTACTGCTTGAGTCATATTCCCATGTTGGTGAAGCATTCAGTGTTTTGAAAGGAGGACCTGAGAACATCACTCATTTCTTTAGGGGCACAGATGTGGGTAAAGGTGGGTCAAATCCTGTTCTGAGTTACTCTGGTATACACTCCCAGCAATCTCACAGGTTTTGGTGGAATTACCATGCCTTGCATCTTAAGAATAAAAGCAGAAATGAACCATTTTGAAAGGATTAATCTAACTGTCATAGCAATTTGATTCTTTCTGTGTAAGCAATGATCAGATGAAGGGCAGATCTGGAAAAAATGTTATACATCACAGAGCATTTATAAAGCAAAGACTCTTGAGAAAATCCTTGTTGAGCATGTGGAGACAGTGTTAAAAACACTTTCATCTTTCATTTCTTCCTGTCCTGTAGTCTTCCTGGCGCTGCTCCAAATTCACTTCATCACTTGGTGTTGGTTTAGACCTGTGCCTCTTGAGTATCCTGTTAATAGCAGACTCCTGTGTAGCATATCCAAATTCCTCGAGTCTAGCCCTGTCGCTCAAGATGATGAGCCTGTCATCACACTAGAGGTGTGCTCCGAGCCACTTGGAGCAATGCTCAGCCCACATCTGAGGTGAGCAACTGTGGTGTTTAACGTAGAGGCTTAACCACCTTAAACGCCCTCCCTCGTCAAGGGAAGGGGTGGGTGCCTCTGGCAGGTTCCTCAGCACAGGAAAGTCTGTCGTTGTCTTTCTATGGACCGCAGGGAGGGAGACGTGTCCTAGATGCCCCAGTCATGTTCCCACTGCAAGATGGCTTGGATTGGCGGTGTTGTTTGACCTTGGACCACACACTAGCTAGGAAGATTTGTAGTGCATCAGTGAGTTTATGACTCTTTACATAATTGCAGAGAAGTCGAGTATGGCCATACAGCAAGTCTCGGTCCCTGCCAGTTGCCTGTTATCAGGCTACCTTCTCCTGGTCCATTATCTTCCTGGATAGTTACTCTCGGGTGTCCAACAGCTGCTGCCGTCCACCTAAGCCATGGCAGAGCGATCCTGGCATATCTCACTGGTATGGATAAATCTGAATTTCGGAAGCTCTGTGAAGTAGAGGGGCTGTGTAAACATGTGTCGTTGCAGACACCATGCCCAGATCGGGTCCCTGCACCACTGATCCTGAAGATAGCAATATGTTGCCTATATCACTATGCATGTGCAGCCTGATATGTGGAGCAGTAATGGTGCAACCAGATGGCACGGGAAGGAACGGGACTGTCATTACTACGCGGCTCTTTTTGATTCTTCGCCTATGCAATTTGCAGGCTCCCGTGATACCCTACCACAGGCTGTTTAGCCATTCTTCGGTTCCCACTCGCTGCTGCAGAGAAATCTGATCCTCTCCAGTTATGGGGGACATGATACTCTTGCCACATCCAGCTGTTGCTGACATGATGGTATGCACATTGCCTCAGCCAGTGGTGAATTTTCTGTCTGTAGCAGCTCCTCCCAGGGTGCCCATGGTAATACGGTGGTTGAGGTGAGTGTTAACCTGCTGCTTCCCTTGGAGGCACAAATCTTGCTGTGTCAGAGTTTTCTGTGCAAAGGTTGCCTGGGGGAAAATCACTGTACACTGACCTGAACTGTGGATACAGAGGAAACTTTGCACTTTTGGAGCTTACACATGCTTTCTCCTTGTAAAAATTCATCATCCCATTAAGCCGAGGCCTCTTAGTGCAGTTTTCTCTCCTGCGTGACACAGTCCTTCTGACGTCAACAGGCGCTTCACTTGCAGCACAGGTACAGAAAATGCCTAAGGAGTCTCTCCAGCAGGAAATAAACAGCTGAAGCTTTTAGGGTGACCTGTGAAACCTTGGCTCTGAAGTGACAGTTGTTTTTCCCACTTTGCCAGAGCTCATTATGGTCTGATAGATTGTAAGAAGCACAGAAACCTCCTTATATTTGTAATGCTAAAATATATTTTTTTTTTTTTTCTCCTGAAAAGTCTTTTAATTTTGTTTGGTTTTAAAATGGGATCATTCTCATTTTTAGTCATTGAGCTTGTACCCTTCTCTCACCAAAAGGGAAAATTGGAAAAAGTTAGTGAGATTCATTAGCTGGCTTGAGGATACGAAACTGTGTGAGCAAGCAGGACCACATCTCTTCAAGGAGTAGTTCAAGAAGTTGATATCGTGGAGATACCAACATCCTCATGGAGACAGCAACACCCTCGTGGAGACACACGCCACCATTCAGACTTCTTTATGACTTGAGATGCTTTCTCATCGCTAACTGCTTTTCTGACTCAGGTGCATCATTGCTACCATACTGTGGGAAACATTTACTAAGAGATAATAACAGCTTTTATCCCGTGATGATGCGTATGTCCTGTGAGGTGCTAACCCCATCTTGGGAGAGGAGATGCAGAACATCTTCCATAGTCCAGGAGGTGCTTAACACTGTCTCATCGTTCTCAGCTGAGTGCCTTATATCCAGAGCCTCTGCTGCACCTGGAGGACAGAGCTGGGAGCAGTGGCAGAGAAACACGATTGATTTTATTTCATCACTAAATGAATGGGTTCATATTTAGAAAGTTAACATTTATAATGAGGATATAAGGATCTAAACACTTTTCTGCTATTGCTAATGAAAGCTTGAATTCAACTAAAGCCAGCCTTCAGTCACTCAGGAAAGCTTCCTAGATACTAACGTTGAGTAAATTAGTTGTTGTTTTTTAACTCTTGAGATTTATTAAACATTGGAACACGTTACACCAGTCAAGGTCTTATTATTGCCTTATTACAAGCTTCCAGTTACTGACTGTATCCAATACCAGATGCTTCAAAGGAGCATGCAAGAAACCACGTATTAGACAATAATAGTAGTTATAATTTGCTCATAAGAAAAATAGCTTCTTATCCACTGCCCCCGCTCAGTGTTTGGCTTATATCCTGAGACATGACAGTTTATATCTTGTTACGCATACATGTTTTAAAGTGATAACAATTTGCAAAAGAAGGGACTGGAATTTGGGAGGTCTGAATGAGACTGCAGGATTATCCCCTGACGGGACGGGTGACATTGACTAAATGACATCATGTTTCTGCACCTCCATTTCCCCACCTAAATGCCATCAAAGATCTTGACACTCCTGAGGTTCCTGAGCTCTATGAACTAAAACTGCGATAGAAGAGCAAGGGAAGGTTAAGTGAAAAATCAGACTTGTATCTTAAATGTGAGCAATTATTACAAGGAGTGCCTAAGATAGCGAGAAGTTAAACCAGTTCAAGAGAACACAATGTGCTGTTCTCTTTTTTGGATTGAGTACTCCAGGCACTTGGCAGTGCTTGTGTGCAAACTGATGGGTGTGCAATCAATTTGGCTGTTTCGCCCGTGCAGTCTCTTCGGTGCAAACCCTCCACTTATTTGCATGGATCCTTCACTCAGCAGAGAGAGAAGTGCACTAAAAACTGAAAGAAAAAATCCCCCAGGCAGTCACTTCTTATCATACTATTCACTGTTATTATTTTAAAAAGAGGAACACGGAAGTACAAACAGAAAGTCCTTGTTCTGTTCGTCTTCCTGCAGCCGACTCGAGAAACTGTCTTTTGTTCTTCCTTTGCAAAGAGCAAGCTAGGAAATGACTGACATCTGAGGACAAGAAGGGGGTTGCTCACCCCAGGTTTTGTTTGAAGGTCACCTTGCAGTTCTCTGTGGTTCAGAGATGTTTTTATTATTCCCCTTTTAACCTTCTTTTTGTTTTCCTTCTTCTTCCCCCCTTAAGCTAAATGACAAGTTATGAAACTTTGTGGTTTGGTTGTTCTTAATGTGAGTATTGAAAAATGATAATATACCAAATGCATGTGACAGAGTGTTCCCTCCTCCCGCTCCCAGCTCCCTCCCTGTCAGCTGCTGTGGCTCTTCATCGTGTTTAACCACTCCCAGCTTTCAGAATATATTGGTTTCCGTTCTCAGACCTTCTTTGTCTTTTCTTGCAGCTGTTTGTTTTGCGGCATGGTCAGTGTTTGCGGAGTAGATCAAACCCACCTCTAGACTCTCTTCTCCTCTCTTCCCCCTCCTTGCTTCTGCAAAGGTCACATAGCTGCTGGGGTTTCTGTGCTCACGCTGGGAGGTATCAGGAGGGAGAAAGGTAAACCATTAATAAAGAACAAGTGAAGCAAACTGCAGAGTAGCAGGCTCTGGTCCTACACCCTGTCAGAGGGCAGGAGATTCAAACTGAGCCTTGAAGAGCTTTTTTACGTGTATTTAGGAAAGCAGTGGATAAATGCTGCAACACGATCAAAAGCACCCACTTGCCATTTGAAATGGGAAGGGACATAGTAATGCTTCAAGCCTCTGTGTTTGGTTTGGGGGTTCTTTTGCCTTGATTTTAATGAGCTGGTGTCCAGTTTGGGGGAGAAAAACAGTCTTTCCACAACGCCTGTAATATCTTACTTCTGTTGTGAAAGGCAATGAGCACTCAGGTACCACTTGAGAGGCGATACCCACAGACTTCTGCAGGGGTACACCAAAAAGGTAATATTTGTACGTATATCCTCTTCTGGGCAAGAGGTTGCAAGCTCAAAGTACAAATAAGCTTTTATGAAATAAGATTTTGCATGACAGCAGTTGTAGCTGGACAAAAACAAATTTAAGAGCCTAGCCTAAGCACGAAGTGTAGGCATGCCTTAATTTAGAGTTTCCCAGATTAGATTTCATCCCACTCCCGTGTAGTCGCTGCACCTAGAGAAAGGACACGGAGCTTCCAACAGCTGCCAGGATAGTATCAAATAGAAAATGTTTCTGCACCGGCATGACTTGAGCATAGTTTCCTTTGGAATATTCCATTGTAAATTCACCAGCCCTTACAGAATAAACTGGTGGGAGAGTTAAATATCTGTTTCCTTCATGCATTAGTTTCTCTGCAAAACACAAGTGACTTTATAGATTTTTTTTTTTCTTTTGAATGGAAACTCCTGGGTGGGAGTGGGCCTTGTGTACTGCATTTCAGGTGAGAAATGTGATTGCAGTCCTCTTTAGAAACTGCAGTTACGAAATATCCCACAGAATTATTCATATATTTCGCGGTAGTTCAGTAATCTGAAGTAATTTTGCTAGAGTATTTTTCCCTTTTCAGAATGGTTTCTAAATGCTGTCTAGCCAGTTTACAGTCCCGGCCAGGAAAAGTATATATGGGACAAAGCAGTAAGTGCTTCTTGTAGTTTATAAGGTGGTACAAATTTTAATAAAAATAGAATAGAAATGTTAAATATTCATTATACTCTTACAATCCTCCTGAGAGATGGGAAAAGGCACCAAAACATTTCATTCAATAGCATCTCAAATATATGCCTGCAGTCTATTGTTTCAACAGCGTCAAAAACTGTAGCAACTCTGGTTCACTAATGGTAATAATTTAATATTATAAATCTTTACAGGACAAAAATATATATAAGCCCACATATACTCATTTCAGGTCCTTCTAGGATAAAAAAAAAAAAAGAAAAAGCAAGAAAGCAAATAGAAGTTAAGAGGGGGAATATCATCATATGTATTTATAAAATACTGCCTCTCCTGGCCTTGGCCTTTAGTGTTCACTTGCAGGCAGTACTGCTCCCTTCTGAGTGCTACATATTCTATATGATCAATAATAAAGTGGTGTGCCATCAAAAAACATGACAGTATATGTGCCAGGAGTCCAGGTACTCCCTTTAGAATAATTGTGACAGCAAAAGACATGAAATATGGGCATCTGACGGACTGGCTAATCCCCTTGAATATTCCTAAAGAAGCAACCTTCTAGGAAAAAAAAAAAAAAGAAAAAGCAAGAAAGCAAATAGAAGTTAAGAGGGGGAATATCATCATATGTATTTATAAAATACTGCCTCTCCTGGCCTTGGCCTTTAGTGTTCACTTGCAGGCAGTACTGCTCCCTTCTGAGTGCTACATATTCTATATGATCAATAATAAAGTGGTGTGCCATCAAAAAACATGACAGTATATGTGCCAGGAGTCCAGGTACTCCCTTTAGAATAATTGTGACAGCAAAAGACATGAAATATGGGCATCTGACGGACTGGCTAATCCCCTTGAATATTCCTAAAGAAGCAAACAAAGGGAAAACAAAACCCCAAAGAAATAAAACTAAAGTATCTATCAGTAGTCCCAGGAGATAAAGTTTTATCCTAAAAACAGTGACCACTGTAACCCAGTCCATGAATCACGGCACTTAAGCCTGAAGAGTCACATTCCATGTTGACACAGACCTTCAGTAGTCTCATTAAATGTAATGGGGTTGCACAAGATGTAAATCACTGTAAAATATGAACCCTGATCTAATTTCTTTCTCTGAGATTAATTACTTCAAAGCCATTGTTTCTTATTTCCTCTCCCTCTAAAATCCTAGTGAAACAGAATTTCTGAAAGCAAATTATTTTAACTATCAGTAGTCTTCAAAGAAAAGCTGCTGTTGGCTTTCTGTGCATTTTCAAATTAGACTTTAAAACACAGGAAGAGGTTTCTTGTTTGAGACTTTAGGTCAGCAGTGAGGTTTATTGGACAACATACTCATGGCTGGACATATTTTAGCAGTGAACTAAATAGGCAAGAACGATATATGTGTGTATATATTGGAGTATACTGGAAAGTAATATATGTGTTGTGGTGAAGAACCAGTGGTCCGTTGCATTATTTCCATGGTAATTAGAAGGCAAATGACCCTTCTGATGGCAAAACTGAATTATGCTTGTGAATATTCAGTGGGGACCATTGTACCTATTGCAAGAGGGTGGCTTGAATGGCCTGAAAGGTCCTTCCAAATGTAATATTTATGACTTAGTGAGTGGTGGATTTCAAGCCACTAACAAGAAAGGATAACACCAATAATTGCAACAACCTGTATACATGTCTCTGTATGATGAATAGGAACGAAATACAGTAAATCTACTTGTCTTTGCCTTTTTATTACTTTATCTGCTGTTCCTAGAAAGAGCTCCTTTTACCTATCCAGCACCAAACATAAAACGTAAAAAAAGCAATGCCCTCCAAATCTTGACTATCTTGTTTGTACACACATAGATGTAAAATCGCAATGAGCAACATCCTGCCTTGTACAAATGAGATTTTTTAAAAACATATTAAACTGTCACAGAGCTTATGTTTTTTAAATGGATCACAAAGTTAGGGGCTTTGTAACACCACATAAAGGGTTATCTACATTTCATAGTTCAATACGACTTGTGTCTAAAGATACTATGGTAGTTCTTTTCCATGCAGAAGGCTGCCCTAGGTCACCACTGAAGGCATTAAATATTGGACCACCACATTTTTCTTTACTGAGCCCTTCATAAATGACCACATGGTAACTGAGGCACATGGTGTTATGGGGATGGTGGGTCAGATATCCCTGTGCTACTGAAAAGGCACTAAACGTCCTCAGAGCTGTTTAAAACAATCCAAAAATAGTTCATCTGTAACATAGGTGGATAATCAGAAGATGGGTGCTGGGTGGTGGTTTACAGATTTCATCAGTATGTATTTGGGATGACTTGCATAACTGATTCATGGCCTCATCATCCATGATTAATGTGCTATAAAGTTACAGGAATGAAAACCCCTCACAGGCACTCAGTGAAGCAGGGGCCCTGCAGAAAAGAGCAGTATGTAACCATGTAGTTAAAGTCTGTACCATTAATCTGTTTGCAGAAATGGACTGAATTGAGGTTACACTCACAAACTCATCGAGTTATGAGATCTTTCAGGTTCTTGTCTTTGCCAGCGTACTGGTTTTATGACAAGCTTCTATGTCATTTATTATATAGCTTATATAAACCAATGTGATTACTTAGAAGTTCACATGCATAAAAATTTGGGGAATTATTGACAGGTAGTACACAGTTCCTCATGCATGCTAATTTGCTCTTCTTGTACAAGTGATACTATTTCAACTACTTTTATGATGTTATTGGCCTTTCCTTTAGTCCTCAGTTGCAAGGGGTTAAAGCAGTTAATTCAGTTAAACGTGTGTGTCTCCACTTTATTCACATAGTCTGAGAAGACCTGAACTAAACCAGACCCCTGTTGTGGTAGGCACTGTGAGAGACAGGTCCTGCTCCTCGGAGCTTATAGGCTAAAGCCAAAACAGGGGTATGCAGCAAGAGAAGGGAAGAATTATTATTTCTCTCCTTTTTGGACAGAAAACCACAGCATTTGGGACAACATTTTGCAGAATCTCATCATCTTCTGAGAATGCTGGTTTTATCCTTAGACTCAAGCCGTAGCCCATGGACCTCTAGAGCATGTTATGTTTTCCATTGGCCTACTCACCCTATGGAAGTGCCTCTTTTTCTCTCTTACTGACTACAGAAATGCCTCTGGGTGACTGCCGACTATGTTCCTAAATCAGGCATCTTGACTAGGGAGTGAACCCAGCTCCTATTAAATCCACTCTTAAATGCCTAAATAGGAGCTGACCTCTTCTGGTGTTTTGGCTGGTAACGATCAAGTTCCTTGCTCAAAGTCAAAGAGAGTGTAAGAGAATAAGAGGAAATAAGAGGTCTTCTAAATACCTATCCAGTGTCTTAATCACAAAACATTCTTTCCTCTGAATAAGCTTTTTCTTATCTTTTGGGCTTGATTTTCTTGTAGATTAAATTTTATTTATTTGGTAAGATATTTTCCCTTGACGGGGAGGGTGATAGCTAACACATGACTGCTTTAAACTTTTAAGTATTTAAAGTATTGCAAGCACATGAGAGAAGGTGGAGAAGGGACAGTGGTAGTGAGAAGAAAGCCGCACGCTGGCTCACAGTCAAGAGCCCCCCTCTCTGATTTCAGATAGGTCCAAAGGACTGCCCTACCATACTCGGAAGAAAGGCTAATCCCTGGGATCATTATATTCACAATCCTGCCTTGTGATCTTTATAAATCTCCCTCTGAACACAGAGGATGAGCATCCTAGTGGGACTGTCAAAACGCTTTTTTGTACGAATGCTTGGTTCAAAAGGAAACAGAGCACTGTGAAGTGTCCATGAAGAAGCAACTGTCTGAAGGTTTGCCTTTATGAAAGATTAACTTGCATCCTACAGTTTCTTTTTTTTTCCCCCCACAAAGGCTGTTTTTAATGGCTCATGTTTTAAATGCACATTGTTTAATTATTTATGCATCCTGAGCCATATTTTCTGTGTTTGGAACTTTTGCCGTGGCACTAACCTTTTATTTCACGCCACTGAAAACCCACGCTGCACCGTGTACAAAACAGCAACTAAAGGTCCCCTGGAGAATGCACGCAGCAAGTGTGTAAGGCCTGTTTAAATGTGTGTGTGAGATGGGTTATTTGCTTGATTGCCTTGACTGGTAAGTCAGGGAGTGTAGCAAACCTAGCAGCATCCTGGCAAAATGGTTTCAGACCCAGTGGAAAAATTAAATTTTACTATGTGTAAGGTTTTAATTATACCTTCAAAAGAAGTATCTTCAGATGGGTTTGCTAATGCATGTCTCCCGAAAATGATGTATGGATAGGAATGGTTTTAAAAGCACTTGAAGCCAAGTAAAAGAATAAGGAGAGAAAAATCACAGGATTCTGTAGCATTGCTAACAAGTCTCATGCTATTTAGGATTGATTCTTGCTACAGGCTTTGATAATGCCGACATAGACCATGCCCTGGATTAATGTGCCTACTTTTCTAATGCAAGGAAAGTTAGGAGGAGTATCCTTATGAGGTGCTTACCTCTGTTAGAGACTTGTAAATGAGGGCTCATACGCACATCGAAGTGCTGGTCCAGCAGCTCAGTGTAGTTACTGAAATCCACCCTTGCTCAGCATTACATATCCTTGGTTTTGCCCCTTATGACCATCAGAGATTTCTCAGACCTGTATCAGAGTGGCCTTGTTTTGATTATGTGCAATAAAACTCTGCAAACAGCAGAAACTCCAGGATTACTGCAGAAATATGGAAGGGAAGAATGGGAAAGATGTAGATAGATCACCTTGATGTCTCTCTTCCTATCATTGCACAATTGTTCCCTGTAGCATTTTCTCCATTCCCTATTATTTTTTCTAGTCCTACGTGTTCAAAAAATGGGTTTCCTGTTGCATTTGTAGGCTGCCCTATAACTTAATACATCTCACTGTCAGCAGGTTCTAATATTAAGCCTGAATTTCCTTTCATTTCATCCCTTTCCTCCTATTTGTGTTGTGAAAAGCCAGCCGTCTCTTCAGCTGTTGATAGCACAGCACTGGGACTGAGAAAGGGAGTTTTGCTCAGCCTATTGGCATTCAGTGGGCTCTGTTTTACAATGGAGACTACACCAACGTTATCGATTACACCTGCACTTGAATATAAAGATTAGCTTAAAGAAGGATAGATGCCTTCAATGTTCAGTCTTGGCCCCCTGGGGAGGGAAAGTTTCTAGATCAAGTCAAATCTGATTTTATCTAAGAGTATATTGCAATCAGACATTGTCCCTTTTCCATCTGCAAAGCAATCTGCAGAATCTGGGCAAGTTTTCTCCAAGGGAGATGTCATGGCCTATTGCGAAATAACTCTTCATTTTCCAAAACACTCTTGTAGCTCAATCTTTCCCATACATGGAGTCCCCTCTCCACGGCACACAGCAGTAATGATACCCGCTCTGTATATAGTGTCTGTGGGTTTGTTGTTTTTTTTTTTTTTAATTTTTTTTCTTTTACAAGAAAATGGGATCAGGCATTTTGAAAGTGCTGGTGTTTATTCCAGGAGAAATCCACCCAAGACAAGTGAACCGTCAACACCTACTTCTCAATAAACAACTGTCAGGGTTTTGAGTAAATGAGGGCTGCGTGTGTGGGTGTGTGTGTCTGTTGGTTATTTAATTACTCCATGAGTCTCCTCGTATCCCTAGTAACCTTCATGTTTTCATTTGAGTTACACCATAGCTTTGCAGTTATTTTCCCCAAACCATTGCTGGTTCTGAGACAAGATTGTTAGACAGCAGCCTGGCTTTGTTTGCTGCCCATGTTACTGTAGCGTGGGCAGAAAGTTTAAATAGGCACCTATGACCCCTCTTGTGTGCTTCAGAAGGGATTTTGTGCTGCTCTGATGCCTCTTAGGCTCCCCCACTAACTCCTGCATTAAGCCTTGCTCTCCTGAAAGGGCCAAACTTCTTTCCTATCAGGATATATTGGTTGGAAGGGAGAAATTTTAGCTCTTTTCTTCAGTTCGCTAACAAGAAGGCCAAGGCTTGGTCCAGCATCAGCGTGGTCAAAATCCACTGACCGTGTGGGTGGTGGGACTCCCACTCCCCACGCTCAGGTCAGATGTCTAACATCAGACAGTGCTCTCTCCCTAACACTTTTCATAATGGTATGTTCTTTTTTCCCCTCTGCTGAACCCGTAAGCCTGGGGAACAGTGACCAAGAGTCAAAAACCCAGCTAGGGCAGAGCGTGCCTACCTCAAACCACATTTAATCACAGCAGAGGAAAGCCTTGCTAGTCTCACAGCCATTGTCCGCACTTGGCTGAGAGGGCTGAGTAATGCGCTGCTCGTTAAAGGTGTGGTGATGGGATTAAGCCTCTCCGGAAACACCGCAAATGGAGCAGAGGTGCTCTTATTGGAAATAACCTATAGAAGAAGCAGGAGCAAAGGATGCCCAGAGGCAGGCGATGGTGCTTCTCTGTGGGCGGCGGGCAGCTGGCTCAGTTGCATTCTTCCTGTGGCCAGCTGCTGTACCCTGTGGTTAACAGAATATCCATAACTCGAGATTTTACTGATGAGCAAACCTCAAAAGACCGAATCAAAGTTTGAACAAGAAGCTAGAAGTGTGGTCATCTGAACAGCATGACCAGCTTGAATCCTGGTAACAGATTTTCTCTGTTTTCAAATGCCCATTTGTATAATGCAGCATTTTCAGGGAGAGTACAAGGAAATGTTAACCTCTGTTAACTTACAAAAAAAGACTGGGTTTAAACTTGAATTGCGTGCGTAAGTCTGTTCTTTGTTTTTGTTTTCAAAATACTTTTATTTGCCTGGGAAGGGTGAAGAAAAGGCACAGAGACTGTGGTGTATCCGACATTATCTCTTTGCTCTTCCATGGTTTACCTCAAAAAGGAAAGAGAAGTCTTTCATTCAAGAACAATTAAAATTAAGACTTTGTGATGTTATAGCTTAATGGTGAGGAATGAAAAATTCCCTGCTTCAGGCAGGAGGGATGACATTAGGCAACCCCCAAATAAATCACAGTTTACTGTATTCAAAATGTGTTTTCAACGAACTTCAAGGATCTCTATGCAATTAAAAAAAAAGGAAAATAAGAAGTGGAAATCTCGAAAGCTTTGTCAGGAACAGGTTGGGCCTCTGCACATTTTATTGGTCAGGAAATGTTTCCGAAAGACTTTTGTAAAGGCACAGTTCAGCCCTTTTGAGTCTGATATGGAGCAGCAGGAAAGGGGTTAAATGTGTATTACGGGACACTGACGTAAATTAGGCTATATTCATCCTGCCTCCCTTTAGATGTCTAATTTAGGTGCCTGAATTAGCTGCTCAGGTGCCCTATATAGTCAGTGGAGTGGGTTAGCATGCTCTGATGTCCCCTCTGGAGGCCTCACGGACTGTATAGGGAACCCAGGCTCCTAAACCAGGTGTTGGTCAGAGTTTGGTGGCCAGAGCCGCGCTCTGCAAATACTCTGATCTGACTGATGAGCTGCACCAAGCTTTTCTGCAGATGGGGCTGGAGGCTCAATTCCTGCAATATTTTAATAGGTGTTATTCCAAACCTGATCCCATACTTGACCAGGTCGCTCCAAGCTACAGCCTTGGTAACAAACAGCTCAGTCATGTGGAGGAAACTTGGATTTGAATCCTGACCTGAATTTCTTATTTTACTTCCGGCTCTAGAATTTACTTTCTGTGGTTCCCAACTAAAAACACTGTTTCTGGAGGGCAGGAGCTGAAAGCACAAAGGCTTTGCTTTAATCGCAGCCTTTTTCCTATCTCACTCAAAGCAAAACCCTGGTGAGCAGCAGACAGCCCTGCTGAGCTGTAGCCTCTGTCTGAATTGTCCCCTCCTTTTCAGACAGGAGAAGCATGACAAGTCTGCAAGGGAAGGAAATCTAATTATATTGCACATGTTCTAATTTAAGTTGCTGTGGGTTGCTGGGAGTTTGAGCAGCAGAAACACGAGGTCACTTCTTGCCTGCGACCGTGTCCTTTGCTTGATGAGAAGTGGATAGACCTGATAGTTTTCCTGGTGTAATTACCTTAAGGGTGGATGACTGGGGATCTTCCCCACAGTCTGGGATTTTTTTCTGTGAGGAAGAAAAGCCCTTCTTTAAAATTAAACACCCACCAACACACTCATACACAGAGGGGCAGGTAGAGCATTGCAGGTGTGCTGCGACCGCAGGTGCATGGATAATCCAATTTAATCTCACTACAAAGCTAAAGGTCTTAAAAAGCACTCGCTCATGGGTTTGCAGCGTAGAAATGATAGTCCTGTATGTCTGAGACTTCCCCGAATCCCAGCTGGCTGGCTGTGAAAGGGTGCCTGCGGCGCTGAAACACAGACCTGTGTCTGTCCACCTTTGGCAAACAGGGATTCCAGTTGCCTCTGTGATACCCATGGCCACTTTTGATGGCACGTGCAGACTCATATAGCAAAAGATCGGTTTGTTTGCACTTCAGCCAGACATTCATTGATTTGAAGTCATGTTCATCTAGATTGTAAAATGGCTTGGGAACATGGACTTGGGACTCTGGTCATGGGAAACTTCACGGGCACTGGCAAAAGCAAGGGTGAGGAAACCGAAATTCTTCTACTGACGCTGGCGAAGGAATATGGAAAGGCCTTGGGCAAATCACTGAGCCTTAGTATTTCCGTCTGTAGTGTGCAGAATAATGACTCCTACTTCTTTCATGAAGTGCTTTGAGATTTATTGAAGGTAGGCTTTAGATACCAACAAAGTCTTTTTGCTTCGTGTGAATGATGTGGTGAATGTCGTTCTGAAGACCATGATAGAAAACACATGTAATGAACTTTTGTTACTTGTTTATTCACCGGTTTATATCCCACTGGCACATGTAAACACACAAACACACTGTTTTTACTCGCTGAAGTAGTATTTCTACAAAATGTATATCCATGATTCCTGGCGGAGAAGGGCATGCAAGCCGATAGAAACGATTGCCTGTTCTGGGTATATTTACAAGGAGATGCCAGCAGATGGGAACATGTGTGTTGATGAGACTAAAAACTTAATTTTTAATACCTACTGCTGCAGCCCATCCACCTGAGTCCTTGTCAGTCTGACAAACCTAAATGTGTCCCTGGATGGGGCAGGAGGAATTTAGGTCAATTTTTTTATCATGCCTCTTGTACCGAAGCCTAGCCTTTGTGCACAGCACTGGCTTCTCTTTAAATATTCCCTTCATCAGTAAGAGCAAATGCAAAATATGTTACATGTGGGGAAAGGAGTGCCAGGAATCTTTATTTCTCTTCTCCCTTCATGTCTGGAGATATTATACATGCAGGCATCTGGCACCCTCAATTATGCCTTACCTACTCCAGGAGGAAAAAAAAAAAGGCAAAAAGAAATTTACTGTAAGAAATCTCATGACCTCTAGTCAGGGAAAACCCGAATTCTCAGATATCCATAACAAGTTGAGCCGTCTGCGGCAGCAGAAATTACAATTGCTGCACACTGAACTAAAGTCTCTGGCACTTTAAAGTGCACATTTTCCAGCTTTGCCCTTTCCATAGTATTCCACGGGGGCCACCCATCGCAACTGCTGATAAGGTCGTGTGCAGGGTGGGTGATGAATCTGCACTGATTTCAGAAGGTTTTTCTGTCCGTTTGCAGAAAATAGGTATGCATGTATCCTTGAGAGAAATCCTTAAAGGGGGACTATGCAGAAGTGTGTGCATTGTCTAGTGAAAACAGAACAAAGGGGGGGAAAACAACAAATAGATATAACTATTCAGTAGTAAGTAAATATTTTACCTAGAGTGCAATAGATGTTTTTTTTCTTATTTGAAGTATGTTTCAAGCAGTCACTGAATAGTCTTTGCACCGGTGACTTCAATGTATGCAACCTTTTTGTACAGTGGTTTGAGATTTAGCTTTTGCTCTTTTTTCTACCCCTGCACCCAAAAAACACCGAAACACCCTTTGGAACACCGAGTGTGACATTTGGATTGAGGCAGAGACCTCCAACAGTTCAGAGGTTTGCTTTTGGGCTCATGTTTTGAGACTGTGATGCAGCATACAAAACAGCAGAGAAATTTAAACCAGAAAAGACCAAATCAATATGTTCTTCCATATTTAAAACAGAAAAAAAAAAAAAA
>NW_008795477.1:2190621-2197666 GCF_000699145.1 Aptenodytes forsteri
CCATATTTAACAGAAAAAAAAAAAAAAAGAAAGAAAAAAAGCAGCCAATGCTTAAAACTGACTCCAGGGTTCTTCATGTCTTCAGATTCAGGATGTTTTGATATCATGCTGTTTTACAGATGTCTGTGAGACTTAGATCCAGACTGGGTATCAGACTTGGTGCCTCCTCTTAAAATTCAGGGCCAAATCTTGGCTATTTGGTGAGGACAGAGTCAGTCTGAAGGAATATTTCACATATACCTGCCTCCCAAAAGTCCGTGCTCAACCAGCACGGAGGAATGGCAATAGGAATCACAGTAACTTCCCCTGTGCCACGATGGCAGCCTGAGTGCGTTGAGCCGATGGCATTTGGCATTGCTCACACTTGCAGAACCATGTGTGGTACAACACTGCCCATTCTTGTTCCAGGGGGAGCCACATCTCACCGGGCTTGTCGAGATAGAAAGGCCCTTCCTAGTAAATCAGCTCTGTTGTACCAGTGGGACACGCCGCTTTACAGCAGCAGGGAATATGGCAAGTGAAATGAATTGTTAAAAAATGTGAAATATTCTTTTTGGTGCCAAGGTTGAGGAGGAACTGTTGGGATGAATCCAGAACTGAGGTATGTCTAGGGATGGAAATGATTCCAGGGGAAGAGAGAAGAGACTCTGAAGAGTGAGATTTATTACACTGGGATATAGCCTCCCAGAGGAAGGGGTTGAAGACGCATTTCTGGAATTGCTTAACACCAGGTTGGACAAAACACTGGAGGATATAGAGAGGATATATAGTCACAGATTTTTAAGGCTAGAAAGGGCCGTTGTGATCACTTAGTCAAACCTCCTGCATGACTCATACCGGGGGATTTGCCTAAATGTATTCCTGTTACAAGTCCAATAGCTGTCGTGCACTAATGCATATTGGTTAGAAAAACACCCAGCCTTGATTTAAAAGAAACTTCCCGTAATAGGAGAATCCATTGCTATGATCAGCTGTTCTCATGATTATTTATACGCCCTATTAAAAATGTGGGCCATGTTTCTCATCTCAGTTTTTTTAGGTTCATCTTCAAACCCTGTATATCTGCTAAACTGAAGGACCTTCTGTGTCACTCTTGTCCCCATGTATTTCTAGTCCCTGTGATGTGTATCTCAGATGCTTATAACACCAGATTCACCTGTGCTTTAGCTGTTTTCCCTTTCTCCTCAAGTAGCTCTTGGAAATGCTTGTCTTCTGCCAACTCTTCCAATGCCAATCCTTCAGAATAAGTTGCATTTTGAAAAGGAAGAGGCATAACTTTGCTCTCTTAGCGATGGACAAATGAACATTGATGTCTGAAACATGTATTGCCTGCTTCTGATTTACCCTGTGTGCCAAGCTGCTTGGATAGGGGACCGTATCTTCAGTGTCAGTATTTTTATAGAGTTACTCAACTCGAGCACACAGTCAGCACTTAAGAGGAAGCAATAACAGGGCTGGGAATGGTTTTGCTTTGTCAACATATGTAGAGCAAAGAAATGTACTTAGGTGAGTTACTAGAACAAGGGCAATTAAAAGGGCAATGCTCTGAAGTGCTGGCGGTACCGCGCCATCGCTCTGTCTGGTCTCGATGTCTCCACTCCTAAGGGGAGCACGTGCATAGAAACCACTGCATTTCTGCACAGGTTCAAGAATTCAAGGGTTTCTCCAGACCAGATCTTCAGCATAGGATAAGCCAAATTCTGACCCAGGAGAGCTACAAGCTTTGCTGTTTTGGATGCTAATCCCAGGTCTGAATTTATATTAAAAGGCTTTCCACCTGCTTGTTCAACGTCATGGGTGAAAGACTGGGGACTCAGTAAGCTGAATTTTACCCCTGATTTCTTAGGCGAGAAGCTAGAGAAGTTTGGGAGGTCATTTAAGCACAAAGTTGTGCTTTGCAATCCTCTTTTCTAGACCACTGTTCCCTGCCCTCTTTTTCTGGTCTGTGCTTCTGTTGATTTATGTGTGTAGAAGCCAAACCTAAACTTGGTCAGGGCCTTTAAGTAATGCTGCTGTACCTTAATAAAACTGTAGTTAACCTGGTGCTGTTGTTGTGAAAACGGTTGAGAAAGCCTTGAAAGTATAAAATCAACGACAATTAAATCTTGGGTTCAGCTCCCAAATGGATTTCCGCTGGAGATTCACACTTAATAAAATACAGAAAATTGCATTTTATTTTGGTACATAAATACTGGTAGTGGGGGACTGTGGCATTTAGAAGAGAGAATCGCTCCACCAGAAAACTCACTTCAGCAAAATGATGCAGTCCAGTTGAGCCCCTTTTATGATCTGAGAAATGACTGGTTTTATAGCACACTAAATAAAACCTGCTATTCGAGCTGGAGGTTTATTAGTAAAGGTGATGTTGCCATAGCTGGGGAGGGAGGGGAGAAAGGAGAGGTGAGGGATGAGCATCAAAATGGAGGTACGTGTCGTTCAGAAAAAGCACAGCGATGCCCCAAAAATGTGGTGTCACTCATCCTCACCTCACTTAGCATTGCCATGGAAATACTTTATGTCATCATGTTTTTTGTTGTTGTTGCTCCGAAACATTATTGCTAGCCTGGCTGAATTTCCCCCAGTGGGAAAACCTTTGCTACAGGTGTGGTGGGGAGCCTGCAAAAGCATCTGGGTGGAAGAGGCATCTTCAGGGAGCCGAATCCAGGGGACGGTAAAATCAGTGCTTACAGGAGAGCATTCAGGTTTAGCCAGGGCAGCTTGTGATTTTGCTCTGCCCAAAATCACCACTGTTACCGTCTTGAAAGAGGACTTGCAGGTGGGCGTTTTCATCCTCATAGCACACGTCCATGCCTCAGGCGTCCTGGTGCAGTGCTGGGTGTCTTTCTTTAAACCTGCCTTCCTTAGGGGTGTAAACTAAAATCATCTGATTGAGGACTAAAATCCTCAACAACTATGTCACAGGGGCATCACCTCTAGTCCAGAAACAGAGACATCAGCCATGCTCTTGACGTCTTCAACATGTGCAGCAAATTTCCCCAGTTATCACCTCATGCGGTTGCTGCCGGTTCTAGGGAAAAAGGGAAAAGGATCACTTTTTATCTGCCAGCAGTGGTGAAAAATAGGCACAGGTTATAGGCAAACTGGGAGGATAAAGCTTCTGAAACTCCACTCATCCTGTAGCCTTTTGCAAATGGGGCAGGTTTCACTTTCAGTGCACGCCTGCTTAGACAGTTAGAAGGACTGCCTGCAGTAGAAGGGAAGATGAACGTTCTCCTATTCCCTTCCATCAGCAGATAATTATTTTACTGGTGAAAACAAAGGAGAATCCCACTTGGGAGTCTGATCTGAGACCAGCTGTTTGAGAGAGTCCAGAACGTGTCCCATCTGCGGATGGTACACCCCGCACCATTTGCTGGCTTTGCAGAGAGTGCAGTGACTTTTCAGTACGTAACCAGCGGAGCCAGAAATTCGTCACGTATAACCTCTTTAGGCAGATTTTCCGAAGGGAACAAACCTCCCACATTTTGCTGCAGATCACTGAAGTTCATCTGTTCAGGGTGAATTTGCTGAAGGCACAGGCCATGCTCTCTGAATTCATGGTACAGGACTCAGATCTTACTGCAAGGGGTGGGAAGACACGGGATATTTGACCTCTCCCGCAAATTTTCATGAGCTTTAACCCAGCTGCGCCAGATAGATGTTCTGGCAGATTTCTGGACTTTTTGCTAATGCTGTTGCACATGCAGTACTTCATGCTAGACCTTCGCTGCAATCAGGATGCTTTGAAAGAATTAATCTGGCGGTCAGTAACTGCTAAATGAAGTGCATGCTAAAAGAATGATGAGCTAACTGACTGGAGCTCACAGCTTTTATGAGCTTTTCTAAATGCCTGTTTTCAGGTGAATTCAGCATCTCCTTGACATTTAAGGACTCAATTTATAATCAAATTATTTAACTCTAGTGGAAAGAATCACTGGCCTCAATGGAAAAGCCATTTATATTTCCCCCACCCCTTGGAAAAAAAAAAAATATTCAGGGTTACATTGCAATTCCTATATTAAACGAAGGATAAAAGAAATCTTTCAATGCAAATTAAGCACTGCAGGCTTTTAAAAATTATAGCAGAAACTTACGGTGCACAGCTGCTCACATCCTTATTTCCAATTTAGTAATCTGAGATGTGCTAAAGCATTAACGTCTTGGACAACACCACAAAGCTTTCAGAGATGAATACCCCTTACTGCTCGCGTTTCTGCAGGTCCCAGTCTGTCTTGGGATCCTTCTGCTGTTTGATTTTGGCCAAATCACTATACAGATATACATTGCCCTCTACAACTTGAAATTACAGAGCAAAGTGGAAGAGCAGGATGAGAGAGAAACCCGGACGTGCAACGTCGTAGTTACACACCGGGAAGAGTAGGTCGAGCTCCATGGAGCTATACCACTTCCGAAGGGATGGAAGTATGTTTTATATGTGAATAATAAAGCCTTAATATCACTGCTGCTGTTAAGTTCATTAGCAAGGCTTTTGGACAAACGAAAGCATACAGCTTAGCAAAGGCGTCTTGCTCTGCGAGCCCTGGCTTCACGGACATAATGTCTGAAACACCCACTTAAAAATCTTTGCACTGGCTTGCGGCCAAACAAGGACCCAACCAGGGTTATCTCACCAGATGAATGGGCAAAATTGTATGAGTCCCATTGTAGTCCACCTTAGCTGGTGCCCAATTGTTCTCTCCCAGCTGCCTAAACTGAGGCGGCAAACTGTGTTATGCTTAAACACGATATTTAAACTGCATTGTTATGTTGGTGGTGATGGGCTCTTTGTTGGAGATGACAGAAAAATCCCATTGTTTAGAGTTTTCCCAGACTCAGTGCTTAATACAAAGCCCTGAAAAGAGCAGGGTTGTTTAAACATTTGATAAAGAAAATATGTGCAGAGATGGGTCCATCCCACTAGTAAGGAGCAGATCAGCCTGCAGCACCAAATCCCACCTTCATAAATTCAACATGTTGTTGCAATTTGCCCAAATAAAATCCTCAATCCCTGCATGTGGAAAATGGAAGTGTCTGAAATCCAGCAGAAGATTGAAATAGTGTGCAAATCATCCAGTCTAAAGCTGGTAGCAAAATTAATTTGGAATAACTTTAGAATTTCTGAATTATTTAGCAAATCATGACACTTTACCAGGAATGCATGAAAAATTACCATTTGCAACCACGTGAGCATCTTTGGACCCTTCAGTATTCTCTGCGCATTGCTTTGTCTTTTCCTTAAGGATAAGCGCTTTAGATAGGTATTCTCAAAACAATTATAATGCAAAAGCCTGAACTTCAGCTTCTCGGTATTGGCACGATTACACAAGTATCTCAGGGAAGACAGAGCTACATAGCAATGGGAGAGAAAACCTGGAAGGACCTCCAGCAGCTTCAGCGAGGATCCTCCTGATTTGCGCGAGACTTGCACCACAGTCTGTGGTGTTTGTGTTCGGTGAAGGGACACAAACAGGTGATGCTTTGCTTTTAATTAACCCACTCCCACCCCATGCTGCGTCTTGCTCTCAAGTAGTCCCCCCGCAGCTTTGTGTTAATTCCTGACTCTCTTTCGATGTCTAATGAATGATCCTCACTCCTCGGAGTGCGGTGGTGTTTGGGCTTTGTGCTATTGAAGACTCAGGGAGCTGGGGAAGGAGTAAACTCCGGGAACGATAAATTTGGCAAACTGCTCTGGAATATCCCCTTCTTTGGGATGATAGCAATGAATTTTATGTTAGTGCCTGCTGACATGTTTTCCATTAGTATTTTAATTGGAGTTAAAGCCCCTACATCAGTTCTGAACCAGAGTCAGGGGGGGTTCTCAGAAGACACTACTGCTGTTTGCACATATGACACAGCAAGTGGCATACGCCAATTTGTGATCCTTCCTCCCTGGTTAGAGTCACCAAGGACATAAAGGACTTCCTGAAACCATTTCGGACACTTGCTATTATGAACCGACCTGACTTGATCACAGGCCCCTCCTATAAGTTGATCACATCTCATGTCAATGACTGCTCAACCTGTAAGCCATCGGACCAGAGTTAAGTTCCCCTGCACCTGGTGTCTCCTCTGCTTGGCATCTTTTATTTACAGAGCAATGCTACCCCAGGAAGGCTCAGTGCACTCACCAAAATACATGAAATATCTCCAAGCTGTAGTTCTGATTAGAGCCTTCGAGTGAGCAGTTTGCAGCTGTCCCATTGGGACACAAGAGGAGATGCTCAATTTTGAGCAAAAGTATGAGCTGAGCCAGGATTATTTATTCATGTGTCTGAGCTAGAAATCTCAGTTTTTTCTTCCTCTCGAAGGGTTTTCTTCTCCAGTAACAAGTTTTCATGCATGTCTAGGAAGCAGAAACTGAAGAGAAAGCTTTTTCAAGAGGAATAAATCACCTGGAGCTTCTCCAATTTTTAGGAGCTCCTTGTGAAGGACCAAAACAGAGCCTGATTTTTCAGAAGGCAGTTGCCCATTGCATTTTCCACTTAACCTCAGTGCCACCAGATTTATTCATTCAGTCTTGAAAATCTCAGATTGACTTGTTGCTAGGGACCAAAGGTCTGTTATCAGCATTGTCTGGAGTACTTTCGAGTATCAGCTTAAGTTAAAGCAGGTATGAATTCAGGCCTGCCTTTCCTCTGAGCTGGCTGGTTACAAGGAAGGTCCAGTTTGCATGCAATATCGCTGCCATAGCAGAGCCCTGCGCCTGAGCTAATATCCTTCTCTGCGTGGCTTGGAGACAACACCTGGTGACCCAGCATCTAGCCAACCCAGGTCAGAAGCGGAGCAAATGCCCACATACGTCCAAGCGGTCACAGCCTCACCCCATGGATTTCCAATGAGATGCCAGCTCCTGGCTGCCAAAATTGCTATTAAAAATGGTTTACAAGTTCCTAGACCACACAGAGGTATTATACGGTGTTTTGATGAGATTTGTTCGCACTGGAGAGGCAGGGGTGGCCCTGAGATAAAAGCAAACACTTCCCAAGACTCTAAGTGACATTATTCATTTAGGAAAGCCTTTCCTTTTTCTTTTTTTTTTTTTTTT
>NW_008795477.1:2197862-2222713 GCF_000699145.1 Aptenodytes forsteri
TTTTATTTCCAGCCTATGAAGACGATAACAAAGGACGGTATGTCCCCAGAGCACACTCTGATGTGTCACTGTGGATGCCAATCCCCACAGACGCTCCCGATGTTATTAATTTTTAAAACAAACTTGCTGATTGAGGTGCTGACTGCCTTTAAATTGTCTCTACAAGGAGACTGTGTACTAATTAACCCACAGAAACAATCAATGATGTACCTTTTTCAAGTTTCAGGGTGATTAGAATATGAAAATGAAGAGCACAATGGTGCAGATGTTTTAAAATCACAGCAGACAGCAATTAGTGACATGGGAACCAGCTGCTTATCTCTCCAGATAAAGCCTCTTAATAGGGAATTACACTTGAGGAGCCATTACACAGATGGATCTGCAAATGATTTAAAGAGGGGGCGTTGTAGTATTAACTTTGATTTGCAAGCCAGATTCTTGACAAGCTGTATGTGTGTTACCTCCACAAAAAGGTGCGTTTGGAGCAGGGGGGTACCATCCCCTGTAAGCAATCAGGTTTTTTTCAGGTGGTGGGTTTCTCTGATTGTGTATTTTATCATTTTTATTATTATGTTTACTTATATTCATTTTTATTTGGATTTTTTTCTTCTTATTATTATTTTACTAAGCTCTTGCTTTGGTTGCTGGCATCTCCTCCCACTTTTTGCTTTGGGACTGGAAGCAGCACGTGGATTTAGAGAGAAGCTCAGGCGAGGGAATGGGGAGGCAGAGTGAGACATCCAGTAGTTAAATGAAAAGGGTCTCTGAGGGATGGATTCTGCTGCCGGGTACTGCTTGCAGAGTAGGGTGCCGCTCATCATGGGACTGATACAGTCTCATCCTCTCAGTGGCAAGGGCTGCATGCCAGAATAAAACTGTAAAGAGGAGTAAGCACATCTGCAGGTGCAGGTTCGCACAGGTCTGGCGAGGCAGATGTAAACACACAGTCCCACTCCCTCTGCTCTCTGGCCAGTGCTCTTCAGTTGCCAGTATATGGGATGTATCCTGCTCATAGGTCTGCCCACCATTGCCAAAGCTGAGGACTGAAACTCATGACTTTGGCATTCAAACCGTATACTACTAATAAGAAGATTCAAACTTCATTTTTTTAGTCTAAGGTTTAGCATGTGCTGGATCATGTTGCTCAAACTTCTTTGAAGTCACGAATACTATTAGCTTCTTTGTGTGATTTTATTTTCTTTAAAGGAAAGATGGGAATATTGCCCACTAAGCACATCCAGTAAACTGAATATCAAGAGAAATATTGACCAAGTCTGGTGAGATGTGGTAAAATTGCATGGGTTAAGTTACACTTCTACTTTCACAAAAGAAGAAGGAGCAGACTCCCGGTGCAGAATAGCTAGCTGCTGAAGAAAATCCCATTTAATGAAAGGGCAAACTACAAATAGAGGCAGGCACTGAAGTTTGAAGTATTTTTAGAGTCTCATAAACCGAAAAGTAAATAAGGGTAAATCTTTCCGTTTTCATGCAAAAGCCCACTATTCTTGATGCTGGTCTCGGCCGTGCTGCCATAGGAACTCTATTCTAAAGTCAACAGCCCCTTGCCAAGACCCATGGAGCTGCAGTATATTATGCACTTACTGACGAATAAAGTAATGAAATTCTGTGAAAGGCACCAAGATACAGGTTTCGGAAGAGCCCTGTTTGCCCTCACCTTACTGACAGCTCTGACGTCCTCTGCTAGCTCAGTGGAGGGTTAGGTTAGCTGAGCTGGGGCTTGTTGGCTTCTTAGTGTGGTACTCACCCAGCCTGGAAAATTGAAGCCTAAACATTAGGACCAATGGGATCAGACAGCAACCCAGATGGATACACAGGGAATAAAATACACTTGGCTGCATTACTTTCAACTGATTTACCAGTGCTTTTGAGTAAACAGACCCCACATATCCATTGCAGCCAGTGAAACCCAACCTGCTGCAGCCAAGTGATCTCTGGTTGCCGTGCTGCAGAAGAATTATTTTGGGGTGATAAGGACGTGTCTGGCAAGGGAGAGCAAACAGTAAATGTTATGCTGGAAGAAGTTGCATGAGGAAACCCAGTGGACTGTTATGTGCTTGGGCAGATATATAGTTTTGACATCCCGCTTAGGAAATGGAGTCCCCTGATCCTGCAGACTAGTCGTTTTTTGAAGGCCTATTGAAATTGGAGTGCTTATCCGTGTGATTAAATGCCTCCAGAGTTGGCACCTTTGATGACATAGGCATATCTTTCTCATGAATTGTAAGATAGATGTTGTGGTGGCCTGCGGTGCTGGAGTAATGACAAGGCTATCATTAGGGATATGTTGGAAGTTGCATCATCATTTTATAATGTGCAGGCCGAGGAAATGAGGCTGGAGGAGCCAAGCGATATATCAGTATTCATCGCTGATATATAGGTGGCCTCTCAGTTCTGAGCCCTTGGTAACTGCCTTAGAATATAGATCAGAGATTATTGCTTCTTTTAAACTAGAGATCTCCGTGTGTGTGGTGGACTAGGAGGGACCAGGGTGTTGCCAGCGTGTGATATTTTCACTCACTGCTTAAACTCTCTTTTTTTTTTTTTTTTCCTATTCCAAATGATATTTTTCAGGTCATTTAGTTTCACAGCTCAGCATTTTGGAAATAACGTGTGTGTAAGGAGTTGCTTTGATTGCAGCCGTAAGGCCAGGATCTGTGCAGAAGCAGCCTGGCCCGGCCTCGGTGCTGGTCCTGGGGGCCAAGAGAGGCCTCAGCCCCTCATTTCCAGGGCTTTTCCAAGTCAGAAATCATGGTACCTCGGGAAGATGATGTTTCATGTGAGGCTTGGGTGGAGGGCACCCACCTCCAGCCCACTGGGACCTCACCAGGGGATGGCCACCTCCCACACACCTCCTCATGCCCAGCTTACAGTGCACCCAGCCTGGCGGCCTGGGGGCGGGAGAAGCCCCAAACAGCTGAGGTAAAATGAACCTCAGGATCTTTGTGATCAGTTTAAAAGAATTAAAACAAAAACAAACCATCAAATGTCAGTGCCAGTGCTGCTGATTTCCTTTCGACCCCTCCCTGGCCTCATCCCAAGGACATGGAAGCGGGTGGGCCCCATTTTCCGAAGGAGGGCATCAGCGGCGTGGGTCGTGGCCACTGCGCGCTGTGTGGCTCACGCGCGGGAGGCCGCTGCGAGGAGGAGGAGGAGGAGGAACTGATTCATTCCCCGAGGGCTGTTTATGCTTTCAGCTCTTTTCTCAGGCTGAAGAAACCGGGTGTCGCTCGCCCGCGACATCTGCAGCTCCACCGCAGCTGCGTTCTTTTATTTTCTCACTCCACAATTCCTGGAAATCTCTGCTTTCCCTGAGCATGGCTGATCCATGTGCACGACAGCTGAACTATCCACAGGATTTAAGAGTCCCTGATTACTCCTCATACGATGGACCAGAACAGCTTCATCGTTATTGCCTATTCCAGAAAGGACACATGCACATTTTTATATGCACATGAAGGATATCTCAACATCAATTTGCCAATAACATGTATGATTACTAGTCGCTAAATAATGCACCATGGGCTTGGGGGTGTTTAGCACTTTTCAAATCCCTCTGAAGTTGCTCAGAACTGGGGACACCTCGTTTCCCAGCTCAAAACCCTCTTATGCTGACAGCCTCCTTGCCCTAAAACCTCTGTTGCAAACACCCTGAACGGGGATCTAACGTAACGTTGCTGATAGAAACTTAATTGTAACAGGGTGTTTGCAGGAACACGAGACATTTAGCAGTTGTTTTCTATTGTTCTTTCCTTGGTTACACATTTCTTTTAAGTCTCTCATCATTTATTTGGCATTTGGAACGGTGTCATTACAGTTTGCTAAGAACAGTTGTTTGCGGTACTAGGTGTACAAAATCAGTCGCACAGTTTGATCCAGAACTTTACAATGAAAGCTCCTAAATGTAACAGGAGAAAACAAATGGCTAGAAGAGGTCAGTTAATGAATGTAAAAAAAATATTTTTTTTTGGCTTTAAGAGACTTTTCAAAAGGTTACAGCTGTAACAAACATAATTTCTTTAGCCGAAGGAGGCCCACCAAGAAAAAAAGTAGACTTTCTTTTGCTCTGTTACAATCTTCAGCATAATTTTGCCCTTACTGTAACCTCTGCGGCTTGAAGAGCTGCTGTCGGATTAGAACTCATATTGAAAATATCTCTTACCAACATTGCAAATAGCAGATTATTAAAATGGAAAGGCAAAATGCAAATCTTGAACCTGTCAAGTGTGCCTCACACACTTGACGCTATGCATATGATTTTAAGCACTAAGTTTGTGGGGATGACTTCTATGTGGAAATTTAAGCGAGTAAATCTTTTCAGATTCTGGCTTCATAGGGAAGTGGACCCATGGGTTTTCCTCTTGTTTGTTACAACTTCTGAGATAATTTTTCATTTTTCTTGTTTACAACAATGAGCTTAATTGCTGTTGTTGAGCATCAAGTTCTGTGAGGGATTATTTTTTAGGAAAAAGGGATTCTCACCAGGAGGCTGAGTTGCACCATTCATCCATTGAAAGGGAATATTTTACTTGTGTTTTAAATTAAAAATCAATAGAATATGTTTCCTTAGCAATTTAGCATTTATAGAAATATTTCTATTGTATTTAGAGTGGGAAAACAAAATAAAACTTGTTTACAGTGCTTGAATCTAAATGCAAATTTGGCTCAAGTGTAAGAAGACTTTATAAAGGCTTCTAATCTTTACAAGGACATAGGTTAAGAAGAGTTGGCGTTGACTGTACAAATAAAGAGTTGCAACCAGGGATTATGAATGGACTGATAAACTAATTTTATTTTCCTATTTATTTTCTTCTACCTTCCAGGTTTATGACAGGCCACAAAAACATTCTGCTCTGCACTATGATCCGGGCCTCCAACAAGACTTCACCGGTGACACCTTAAAATCAAAGCACCAGCAGAAAAGTAGCAACCAGCACCATCTTGACTGGTCAGCGACCTCTGATACTGGATCCGCTTCTCAAAGTTGCTTCATCAACACAGAACCCAGTCGAGAAGCAGTTAGTGCCACCAAGGTCCCCGCTCCGGAGCCAGGAGTGTCCTTCAGCAAATCCCAAGCAAAGAAGTCCTGCACCAGCAGCACGTGGGGGCAGCTGTCGGCCAGTAATAAAGAGCTTGCCATTTGCAGTACAGTCCCATCACCCAACAGCATCAGCGCGGCCGCCCAGCCAAGCAGCGCCTCTGAGTGCAATGGACTTTTGCCTCTCGGTGATCAAGAGGGAGGTGTGCCGCTGGAGGCCCCCGATCAGCCCGCCGGGAGTACAAAGAAGAAGTCCAGCAAAAAGGACTTGATAAGTCAAACCATCCAAACCGCAGACATCGAATGGGTGAAGAGTGCTCAGAAAGCATTTGACAGCAAATCCCATGACAGCATGGAAGGGAAAAAGGAGTCTTACTCGATGGACAGTGTGTTGGATACATCACCCTCGAAGCAGAATCCCACTTCTGCTAGCAGTTGTGAAAGTGACACCAGTCACGTACGAATTACTATCCCAATAAAGTCTCCGACAACAGATACATCTGGCCACAAAAGGAAAAAAAGGCAATCCACAAAATCTTCCACAGAGAAAACTATCCAGGAGAAAAGCCTGCCTTCTGGACTTGCTATGAGCAGTGAAGTAGCAAACAGGACTAGCTCTCAACCAGAGGGGAGTAAAAAAGATCTTCGAGCCACAAAGCCAGGGAAAGTGATTGAAAATGAGTCTCCCTTAGTAGCTATTGACAGCGGTGTGCTCACTGACAAAGCTTCCCCCAACAGTGCCACCAGACTCAGAAAATCTGTAGCTGTGACATCCACTCTCCTACCCACCGATCTTCCCACAGCTGGCAAATTGTCTGAGGTCCAGCACCCCAAACACGCAGCTAAGCGGCGATGGACCTGCAGCAAACCTAAATCTATCCTTCGGGAGACCTCCATGACAACATCTGAGAAGCTGATGGTGGAGCCTCCTTCAGCCTATCCCATTACACCATCCAGCCCTCTGTATACCAATACAGACAGTCTTACTGTGATCACACCTGTCAAGAAAAAAAGAGGACGACCAAAGAAACAGCCTTTGCTCACTGTTGAAACCATTCACGAGGGAACCTCCACCAGCCCAGTGAGTCCAATCAATCGTGAATTTCCAGGAACAAAGAAAAGGAAGAGGAGACGGAATCTGGCCAAGTTGGCCCAGATGGTCCCAGGAGAGGACAAGTCCATCAGTGAACTCAAGTTTCACAAAAAGGTCGGGAAGCTTGGGGTCTTGGATAAGAAGACCATCAAGACCATTAATAAAATGAAGACCCTCAAGAGGAAGAATATTCTCAATCAGATCTTGTCCTCCTGCTCCAGCAGCATAGCTCTTAAAGCAAAAGTCCAGCCACCGTCTAGTGCTGGGCCAACCACCATTGATGCCAGACTAGGGAAGCAGATCAATGTCAGCAAGAGGGGGACTATCTACATTGGTAAAAAACGGGGCAGAAAGCCAAGAGCAGAGCTGCAGCCTCAGCCAGAAGAACCTAAGACAGCCATCAAGCACTCAAGGCCTGTTTCCAGCCAGCCAGAAAACCCAGCAGTGCCTTCCAACCTGCAGTCACTTGTGGCATCGTCACCAGCAGCTATTCATCCGCTTTCAACACAGTTAGTAGGGACTAACGGCAACCTTAGCCCTGCAAGCACTGAAACAAATTTTTCAGAGTTAAAAACTATGCCAAATCTTCAACCTATCAGTGCTCTTCCTACAAAAACCCAGAAAGGAATGCACAGTGGAACTTGGAAGCTGTCTCCACCCAGGTTAATGGCTAATTCACCTTCCCACCTCTGTGAAATAGGTTCTCTGAAAGAAGTCACGCTGTCACCGGTGAGCGAGTCTCACAGTGAGGAAACCATACCGAGCGACAGTGGGATAGGTACAGACAACAACAGCACTTCTGACCAAGCCGAGAAAAGCTCAGAATCCCGCCGGAGATACTCCTTTGATTTCTGCACCCTGGACAATCCAGAGGCTATCCCATCTGACACCAGCACAAAGAACAGGCATGGTCACCGGCAGAAACATCTCATTGTGGATAACTTTCTCTCTCATGAGAGTATTAAAAAGCCAAAGCACAAGAGGAAAAGGAAAAGCCTGCAGAACAGAGATGACCTCCAGTTTCTGGCAGACCTTGAGGAACTCATCAATAAGTTTCAAGTGTTCAGGATTTCCCATAGAAGTTACACATTTTATCATGAAAATCCATATCCCAGCATCTTCAGGATTAATTTTGATCACTACTACCCTGTGCCATATATCCAGTATGACCCATTGCTCTATCTTCGCAGGACCTCTGACATGAAGTCTAAGAAGAAGCGTGGTAGACCTGCCAAAACCAATGACACCATGACAAAGGTGCCTTTTTTACAAGGGTTCGGTTACCCTATTCCCAGTGGGAGTTACTATGCACCCTATGGAATGCCTTACACATCAATGCCTATGATGAATCTTGGTTACTATGGTCAGTATCCAGCTCCTTTGTACCTGTCTCACACGCTCGGAGCGGCTTCCCCATTTATGAGACCTACCGTGCCCCCACCCCAATTCCATGCAAGCTCCCATATGAAGATGTCTACCACTGCCAAGCATAAAGCGAAACACGGAGTGCACCTACAAACACCTGTGGGAATGGGCCTTGGAGACATGCAGTCCTCTTTGGTTCCTCCAAAGGTTGGAGGAACAAGCCTTTCAAGTGGCCGACTTCACAAAAGGAAACACAAACATAAGCACAAGCATAAGGATGAGCGGATATTGGGGACACATGAAGATCTGAGCGGTCTCTTTGCTAGCAAGTCCACTGGCTTCTCCAGCCATGCGATCAACGAAAGGCTAAGTGGCTCAGATAAAGACCTCTCCTTGCTCAACGAGAAAAGCAAGCATAAGGAGAAGCAGAAGCACCAGCATTGTGAAACTGGACACAAAGGCTCAAAGAGTAACTTTGAAGTGGATACGCTGTCTACGTTATCACTTTCTGATGCCCAGCAGTGGACACAGAGTAAAGATAAAAGTGACTCAAGCAATGATCCCATTGACTCTTGCACAAAGAGATACTCTGGTAATACTGAGAGTAATGGAAGGTCAGAGTCCCTGGACATGTTTGGTGAAATTAATTCCTCCAGTGAGAAGCGGGACAACGATGCAAGTGGGAATAAAAGAAGAAGCTTTGAAGGGTTTGGAACTTACAGGGAAAAGGACATTCAGCCCTTCAGGACAAATAGGAAGGACAGAAGTACTTATGATTCTTCAGCCTCTTCAGGTAAGCTCTGCTTTATTCTATTATACCTTAATACATCTAAATTTTAATGCTGAACAAAGAGGGACTTGCCATTTACAGCAAATACGTTTATGAGTCAATAACTTCTCTGGCTTTTTGTCATTGGCTCCCATTCTGCATCCAAACTTTGGGGAGATCGACAAGAAAGTTGGCCACACATTAAGCCAAAACGTTTAAAAGTCTTTGAGTTGTTACACAGCATTTTTATAAATATTTGTCCTGCCTTTGCTTATCTTTCATAACTTGTTGTGCTTCCTCCAAAAATCTCACCATTGCATTCTGCAACAGCAGCAATTATAATACCTGTTGGCAAGGTAGGCATCCCTCTTATTGGTGTCTAATGTCATGGTGTGGTAGTCGTTGCCCAGCCTTTGGGAGAACAGCCACGGTACTGAGCAGAGAGTCTCTGCTCTGGCCCACAAAGCGTACAAAAGCCATTTGTTGATGGGATGGACCAGACATGTGGGAAGTTGTGGAGCTGGGTCAGTGTCCCATGACTGGTGTGGTGTACTGCTGATCCAGAGGGACCCATCACGGTGATAGCTGTGCTGAATGTATGGAGACCATGGGTACAATCCTAGTGTAAATCTGTCACTTCCAGTCGGCAGGTGTCATGTAAAGTAATTATCCTGAGCATTGAGTGGCTGTGGGAAGTGACTGGTGTCATGGAAACAATAAATCCTAGCCGATTGACTCTGAAGAGTTTTAGGACTCATGACTTGGAAATATAAGCTGGGTAGATGAGGAGGGAGAAAGCTCCTTTTGGCTGCTAAGGACATCTGTTCCTCTCCTGTAGAGGGGGGGGAGAAAAAAAGAATCTGAATCCTGTCTGAGAGACTGAATTGTTCTTTACAATAGGGAGCTGTTTTCGTGATGACACAGAGGCAGGTGTTTTTCTGCAATAGAAATGAATTTAGCTTGGGAGCAAGCCCAGAGCTCCTGCACCATCAGATATTTATCACAAAGCAGATTTCACACTTGGTTCTGGAAAAGGGTGAGCTTTACTGAACCAACCAGTGGTGGATGAGATTCTGATGTGCTAAAAAAGAGCTTCAAAGAAACATAATTCATAGCCTCCAAAATGAAGAGAGAATCAGCTGAGAACACAAAGGGAGCAGAGAATTTGTATAACCTGCCAATGTAAGGCTCTTAAGTTTTTTATTGACTTGTAACTGATTGAGATCCAAAGACTGTTCATGCTTAAGCCACCTAGACGTTTCCATTTCCTTCACTGAGACCAGGATCTGGACTATAGCAGTGAAAAGCAGTCTAAAACGAGAGCTTATCCCATGAAAACGTTCCCATTCATGATATCGTATTATATCAGACCAATTGTGACACCCAGAAGTGAGACACCCATACTGGAAAAGAGACTGAATTCAGTCACCGGTTATATCAGGGTTGTTACATGCCTGACAAAGAACAAAATTATTCTCCACCAAGTGCTGCGGTGGCTATTGCATTAAGGAAGTTGTGTCCTAGCAGACAAGAGTTAAAACTCTTCAAAATTGTTAACAAAGCTATTTCTCAGTTTTTTAGTGGAAGTTACTGATTTCACAGTTTGATAACAGTTGGATTTGTAGCCTTTTTGCTTTCTGAACAGAAGATGTTTGCTAAACCTGTACTTTCCAGTTTAATATATTTCACTTAGGCGTAGCAAATTGTCAAGAGAAAATTCTCAGCACTGCTGAACCCAAATGAGTTTCCAAAGTAGGGGCAAGATCCCCACCAGGCTTACTTGGAAATAGAATTGGTAAAGAAAAAGTCCATTTCATGTTATTTTTCTTCAGTTTATTGTCCATGATGTAAGATGGAGTGGTAGAACTTAAAGTAGGAGCTCCATCAGATTTGCTGTTTAAACTTTTAAAACTGGTTCTCATTTAAACTAAAATTATTATTTTTATTTACTTTTACTTTTCATTATTACAACTGCACATCATTCCCCATGACCTAATCCATCAAGTCACAGATTATGAACTGGTTTCTTCATTGTCAAGCTATTATTTAGATGGAAAAATCATCAGCAGTTAGCTAAGCAGAGCCAGCTAACCAGAGCCATACCTTGCACTACAAGGCAAAATACTAAAACTAAACAGCTCTGCCAAGAAACGCCTGGAGCCAAGACTGCTCATTAAAGCCTAGGAACATCTGTCTCCTTATGACTGTCTAAGATCTCAGTGCAGCTTTTTTTCCTCTCTGCCTTTGACCTTCACTGGGATTCCCAACAGAGGTCCGCACTTGAGTCTAGCTGTAACTATTAACCGGTTCCCACTGAGGAGGGATTAAACTTTTCCATGATAACCTTGACCTTCTTTCTCCTAATTCACCTTGCATTTCCCTGAGGTGGCTAAACAGTGATTGACTAATCATAAAAATAAAAGGTAAAAGAAAAAAAAAGCCCTATGAGAACATATAGCTCTGTCCCAGGAGGCGATTTCCATAGCCTGGTTGCTCTTGCCATTCAGTATTTGTCATCTTTCACAATATAAAAATGATACATAACAGAGATAAGAGGAGACATCCTGAATATTCAGATGAAAGCTGAAAATAGATTTCTATCACAATTTCAGTGTTATCTTTACTGCATGGGCATTTTGGCATCCTCAGTGATGTCATTTGCAACTTCATTGTATGTTGCTGAAGATGAAATATGGAGCAAAACCCACCCATGCTCGGTAGAGATATCTGTGATAAGAGTGATGAGAGAACCATTTAGTGGTCTTCGGCATTCAGGCATTGCAGTTTGTTTCAGCGTAGTGTGGTGGTGCAGATGCCATTTTACTGCTGTTGTTGTTGTTATTATTATTAGTGGTGTAACAGCACTTAGCCATTTCTGAAAAGTTTAGTGTTCCCTGGTGCTATGTAGTGGTCATGCATATGGTAGAAAACAGTCCTGCCATATAAACTTGAAGCCTGTGTATGATTTTACAATCTAGAAAGATTAGGATGTCAAGGGAAGGGTTGTCCCTCTTACTTCCTGGAGGAGCTGGTTCTAGTCCTGGCACAAGAAATCTGTACCAAGAGTGAAAGGTCCCATTGAGGGAGTGCCACCAGCCACCTTGACTGGCCACAGCAAATGTCCATTCCCTGTACTGCGCCAGCTTGGACAATCACTGGCCATTCATTAGTGGGGCTTTGGCTCATTTTACATCTCTTGGGACCTCTTGGGGTTAAACATGCAGTGTTAATGCATATGGCTGTTCTCCCAGTGCACTGCCTGTTTTGCCACCATTGTTCTGGAGAAGCTGGAGTCCTTTCCATAAGTACTAGTTAATATCTCTTCCCACCTTCCTTCCCATCCACTCCCCATGACCTGTTGCTTCCTGCTGTACTTTTCTGAAATTGCTATTTTTGTAAGATTCCTTGTGTTCACCTTACCCTCCTGAATTTAGAAAGACTAATTAATCAAAACTAATTAAACCCTGCTTTCCTGTTTGGCTGATGCAGAAGACTAGTCCAGTGGCATTAGTCTGGCCTATGGGCAAGGACACAGCAGAAGGTGTTTCAGATCCTGCCTTGCCACAGTCATACTGTCACTTGGGCACACCATAAACTGAACTTTCAAGTCATGTGCACCAAACATTGACTCAGCTGACTCCCTCCTTCCACTCCCCGCAGACAGAGGTACACCTCATGCATTTGCAAAACATTGGGGCCCCTCTGGCACTCTGTGACCTGAGGCACTGCACACAGCTGGGTGGCTGATCCTTTCATCTGCTCTCCAGTAGTTACTAAAGCCCCAGGTGAGGGACCCAGGGAGAAGCCACAGACCCATTGGTGCCACAGCTGGGCTGGGGAGACTGAGAGCAGAGCTGTGTTTTAAAGAGGTCCTCATAGCAAGCTCCACATCTCCTTGTCATGTGTCTGCCTGCTTTGCTTTCATACGTGATGCTGAAGAAGACACTTGCATTGTTGATGAGCAGTCTCGATGCCATAGGTTGTGCCTTGGAAAAAAGCAGGAATGGTTACCTCTTCCCTATTTCCTTATTTTCCACCTATGCATTAGGTGGGCAAATGAGGAAAAACACATTAAACTTTTTTAAGGTGCATAGATAAGATGGCAATTTGTGTTTATGACCTGTCTGATTATGTCCTAGTTACAAACACTGCAGGCCAGGATGTATCTGGGGGTGAAGCAGAGGTCAAAAGTCACTATATGCAGGACTGTATTTCTGCTTTTCTTTGTAGTGAGACTAATCAAGGTCTATGCTACTTTACTCTCACAGTATTTCTGCCTTTTTTTAAATGATGATTATACAAGCAAAGATTTCCTTGCTTGCATATTGGGTATCATGGCTCAAAGATCAGCTAATAAGTACATGGGTTTCATCAGATATAGCACAGACACAATGCACAGTAAATGTACAGGAATATAAAGTTAATCATATGCAGCTATTAGGAAGGTAGTAATCATCAGTCTCCGAATGCTGGATAGTTAGCATGACAAACATGCTTTACAAATTAATGCTTAACTTACCTACACGCCCCCCCATACCTTCCCCCCTGAACAACCAGCGGTGCTACAAGCTGCTTCTGATTTGACCTTTCCTCCTCAGCTAGTCTGTATGGTGCTGGTGTGACACTGAAGGAATCAGTATCAGCTTTAGATGGAGGATGGGCATCACAAAGTGAGTAGTGTTTGGCCCTATGACTTGAGTGGGAGAAGAGGGCTGTGTCATGCGTGCGTACATATGCAAGTCACGCTTTATGAAATGCACGACTGTGTGCTGTATTTGTTAAAAGTTATTTTCCAACATCTTTATCCTAGAAGTGCCCTTCTTCCTGTTAAAAAGCCTTACATTGGGTGATTAAACCTTCCAAAGGGAGAGTAGGAGAAATACTGGAGGAAGGGAGGAGAAGTGACAATCAAACAAATGAACAGCATTCGTCTGATGTCAGTACGAACACACATATAAGTAACCATGCTCTGCTGAGGATTGTCATTTATCCAGATGAGGTTTCTTTCCTGACAAAACTCCCCTCCATGGCTCAGTTTCCCGCTGGAATGGGCCGTCGCCACACAGCACTGAATAAATCTCTGGTTCGTCCTCTCTCGGAAGTCAAATGCATCAGTGTGATTTAAAACAGGACTTACTATGAGCAAAAACAAATATGGTGAAATATGGGCAAACCCACCATGAGTTTTGTTTTGGTTTGAGGGGGGTGTTGTTTGGGTTTTTTTTAAGAAACAGCATATGTAGTTCTGGACTATTCTCATGAAGCCTTAATCAGCCACAGTTTTACACCGAGGAAGGTTCTGTATTTCAGTAGTGGGTAAGCATATTTGTTCTTCTGAATGGATATGGAAGACGCAGGCAAACAGGGTTAGCCAACTGCCTTATTAATCAAACTTTTCTGATTTTTGTATAATAATACTTCCATAAATATATATTTTTTTTTAATAGCTCCAGAATCACAGAGTTGGTTCATTATTTTGCAGTGAACACATTATTTCAGTAATAGGGGAAACAGTGGTCCAACACCATGTTTGATAAACATTTTCTCATCTGACCAGCTTAGAGACATAAAATGAATGTCTGTGCTGGCTGGGTCTTGCATATATACTCACGGATGCACCTTTACATGCTGCAACAAGGGAGGAGAAGTGACAATCAAGTGATGAACAAAGTTTATCAGATATAAATTCAAACGCACGTATAAGCCACCTTGCTTTCTTCAGTAGTGGCATTTCACTCAACGGGACCTAGGTGTCACATGGCATTGTGTGCACAGATGCAGAGGCAGGCTGATGCATGGTCCAGGGTTTGGAGACCCATCTTCCATATCATAATTTTCTCATGTGACTGCAGAAAAGTGTCTAAATTGCAGTAAGCCTCAATGTCTGTCTGGGAAAAGGAGATAAAAGCAGTTTCCTGCTGTACAGAGCCATGGTGAGGTCGGATACACAGCGATGCCCAGTGAATGCAGCGTGGGAGCAGTGGCAGCGCTTGAAGCGGATGGGAGAAGAGCCAGACGTGAACTTCACTCGCTGAGGATGTACAGAGTATTAGTCACCCTCCCTTTCCCCAGCTCTGCCTCTGCTGTGGTTTCCTCGGACACCCCGGCTCCTGCATAGCTTCAAGCAGCTGCAAAAGTTTTCCAGCCCCAGTGTCAGTGGGGGGGTTGTGCCCTCCCCCTGTGTCCTGTGGTGAGGGACAGGCACTGTACAGTTATGGGGTGAGTGTTTGTACCATCTGGCCCATAAGAGTTAGCATCGGAGCTTTACAAAATACCATTATTTGTAAATACAATTACGTCCATCAAAACAGCTGTTTGGGCCCCTGGATGCTTAGGAGTACAACCAAAGCTACTGAAATGGCCTCCAAAAGCATTATCCGGCCCCCTTAGGATAAACGTCCTTGTTGTTTTCCACTAAGTCTTCTGCCAGTCCTGGGGAGAGGAGGCCAAGCTAGCATGACTGTTACTCCATTCTGCCCACGGCATTTCCTAGAGGAATGGGCTGTTGAGGGAAAACAAAAATGATGGGGAAAGCAAGTCAAAGCTTTCCTTGAAAGTGTTTTGACCAAGGCATTTGAAATACAGTGAGTTTTGTTGTTGTTGTTGTTTTAATGCTACCGCTTGCTTGCTGTGTTGCTTCCAATGTTTGCACTGACCAAGGAGAGAAGAAACAAGAGGGAAGCCGGAGTGGGAGAGGGAGCTGGAGTATTTACCACCCAACCAATTTTTTATTTCCTCTCTTAATGATTGTATGTTTATTGCGCTGCCTGAGGCTCAGTACAAAGTCTTTTGGACTGGCGATGAATTAATCAAATTAAATGCTGTGACCCCTTTGCTTTTTGGGAGTGTTACAAGCCTCCCAGCACCCTGCCTAATTTCTGCCTCTTACTTTGCTCTCTGTCCAACAGTCAAGCGGTTCTTCCTTCACAACTTGGCGGCTCCCAGCTATTTATCTTCGCTCTCTCTGGCCAATGCCAGAATGTCTTGTTTGAAGTTTTTATTTAGACCACTGCTGGTTTATGGAGTTGTGCAGATTCCACGTTGGGTGTGCAGCAGCTTCACGTCAGAGACAATTGGCTTCTGCTGGGCTCTTGGCTTTAAAAGGCAATAAAGAATCACTGCCGTATTCTCGTCTCGGCCCGGCATAAATCAAGCGTCTCCCCATTGAAATCGGTAAGGTTGACTTCTGGAGTGAAGTTTCTGTTGAGGCAAAAAAAGGTTGTGGGGCTGGGAAGTCTCACACGTGGCTTAGGCAGGGGTGCACTGGAGTCCTTGCATCTGTGCCCTACCTGCCAGGTGCCGAAAACAGTCTTGGTTCAGCATTTGTAGAGATTTTCTTAGCTTGGAGGAAGAGGGTGGGTTAAGGTTTTGACAATGCGCAGTCTGGATACTTATTAAGAAGAGCTATAGCTCTGGACTATACACAATATAATTTCTTGCTGGAAGGCACTGATAATCTAGGTACAAGGTGAGAGATCTGCTCAGATGCATGGAGGAAGTAAAATGAAGCAATGTCTGTATCTTCACTATTAACCTGCTGGTCACTGTGACTCAGAGCTGGGCATAGGAAGAGCTGAGCTCAAGATATCTGCTAGTGAGTGGGATCATAAAGCACTCAGGGTAACCTGTGTCCCATCCAACCCAACTGCAAAAGTGAGAGCTGGGGTCTGTGACCTCCAGAGCATGATCTGAGGCAGCTTCTTCATTCCCACTGCCTACCAAGAGGTTTATATTCATGTATCACAGAAAAAGAAAGCTGAAAGAGCATTATCCCAGCTGCCTTAGTCTGCCTGATTACAATAATGATGCTGAACAACAAAAGGAGTAAGAATGCCCTGTTTTAAGGTTTCACCAAGAAGGAAGTCAGAATAATTCGCCTATAGATCAAGGGCTGAGGGGAGGGGTGGGAAAGGAAAGCTTTGACTGCCCATGGAGGAGTTTTTACACAACCTCAAAGACTTGAAAAGACCCAAGGACTCATAATAGGGATCGTTAGTGATTTGTCATTGAAAACATGCAGCTGGGCATGGATATCCATAGACTTTTGCAGCAGCACTGAGTCTGACCCAGCTTTCACATGGGACAGTGCTGATTTCAGGAGGCTTTGGGAGTATGTGCAATGCAGAGTTAACTGTCAAGCAAGGGCAGGACTAGATGGCTCAGAGGGATTTGCTAATGAGCTATCAAGCCGTGGGTCACTGGTTGAAATTTAATCTGCGAGAACAGTGACAGAAAATCAAATAAAAGTGCTGACGTCAGAGTGATGCTGGAGCAGCAGCAAAAGCATTGCCGGTGCCTTATGCAGCACACACAGGCAGCTTAAATCAACTAGGAGCAAACTGTGAGGAACTTGCCTGGTTGATCCTAACTGCAAGATATAGCTCAGCCAATTTGTATTATACCTATCAGTAACTCACTTATCTTGGTGCGGTTGTTTGTGAATGATATCAGCATATCTCATCACAGAATCTGACCCAAACCCAGCGTTATATAGCACTAGAAACAGAGTTGTGGAGACATAGAGGTAGAGTTTGCTCAGCAGTGTCACGGAATGTGAATCAGCAATGTACCACAAAGCACAGCAGCTTGCAGTTCTGGTGATGGAGGGTTTTGCCATTAGGTCCCACATCAAGGCCAGCCGTGATGGCTTTCCCGTTCCCAGGCTGCTTGGCACTCTCCCTGACACGGCTTGATGGTTTCACCATAGTTTTCTCAGGGCTGGGGAGGGCCCACATTACTAAGGCTATAAACCCAGCTCTTATGCTTTTCACAGTTACCAGAGGGAATATTGGTGACAAAAGGGATAAGGGCACCAGATGCCCTCAGCAATGGTAACAGTACTGCGTATGGGGGTCAGCGTGTTGGGGCAGGCAGGCTTGTGCTGATGCTCTTCACCCCACTGACGTGTTCGTTGTCCTTTTCACTAAATTTTAGGAGCAACTCAGTGGTCCTTCCTCTGCTCCCAAGCAGCTGGCTGAGGATACAGAGTCTCTCCAGATGGCACAGAGCTGCCGTTTCAACTCTGTGTCTTTGACCTTCCTCGCCTCCAGTGTAGGCAGGGAAGGGAGCAATAGTCAGCATTGTTTTCTGTGCCAGCTATGATTAGTTGGCATAAAGAGCACTTAAGTAAGTTGAGACAGCCTTTGAGTTGTTCGGTTTGCTTAAAAAAGAAAAGAAAAAATCCCTGGACTACTCCAGGTTCTCTTTGCTGCCTGAAGTCTAGTCTACACCAGTAAAACCTTGGGCTTATCCCAGAACTGGGACGTGATCAGTTGCAGAATATTTGTCATTCTGATATTTATTTATTTTCTATTTAAAAAAAATACTGTGGGAGAGCAACAAGTTAAAAAAATAGTTAAACTCCCAATTCATGCAGATTTCCTGTTTTGCTGCTTAACAAAACCTCAAAACCACTTTGAACAAGTTTCCCACCTCAGCTGAGGGTGGAGTTGTGTACGCCCCACACGTGGCCTCCAGAAGTGCACCCAAGGACAATAGCACATCTCCTTTGGCATGGTGGGGCCAAATTTACTGCTAGCAGGGTGGTCAATACGTGCTCCTGTGCCTGACTGCTCAAAAGAGCTTCTGACTCAGCCAAGTACATTGGAAAACTTTGACTATTCTATTTCCAATAGAGCAGACTGAATGGTAGAGATGTGGCAGAACAGAAGCTGGAGGCCTTTGGTAAAGGGTTGCCTCTCCGAGATCCTAGGCAGATATTGGCTGTTGTCGGTACGCTGGGCGATCTGTCGTAATTTCATTGATTTGATCTGGTGAGACAACATCTCGGTAAATAAGAAGAGCAGAAAAATCTATTGCACTGAAATTAATGGTTGTTGCCTGATCTCCTCTTAAATGAATTCATTGCAATCTGAAGCAATGCATGCATTTTGCAAACCCAGCATTCTTTGGCTCCTACAGTGCATCATAACATTACTTTAGGCAGTAAGGAAGATCTTATTTGTGATATAGTGTGCTGTGGTACATAATAAAGCAGCCTGGGAACTCTGGATGGAGCTATGGCATTTGGGTGTGTAATTCTAAGTAACAATAAGCAGTGCTTAACATTTCCTCCCACACTAGAAGCGTACCCATTAAAAGTTTAGCCAAGTCAGCTGTGCAGGTTCTTGCATAAAAGGACAAACTGCTAAAGCTCTAATAGGAGCCACTCATGTTAAAGAGTGGGTAGAGCAGGATGCATTAACCCACGTTCTCCTTCTCTACTACTAATTGGGAGAGAGTCTTGCTGAGATCAAAGAAACCCCTAGCAGGTAAAAATTATAATAAATCAGGCTCAAGCCCAGGTTCAGGACTCCTGAGTCTTTTTCTCGGCTCTGTTTCTGAGATGCTACATAGTTTGAAGTCAGTGAATGTGATTTAGACCATCCATGAGTCAATTTAAGTCCCCGTGAAGATGAACTGGATGTGTCTAAGTCCCAGGGAATGGCTCAGTCTGTCTCATCTGAAGAAGAACCTACATCCCAGAGAAACTGAGTGTGTATATAAATCTGGACAGTGTGTTTTGGACTTAAGAGTAACTTCAGCACATAAGCATATGGTTTCGCATGCATTCAGTGATCGACAGTTCCTGGCAGTCCATCGTGACTACAAGTGGGTGAGGAGCTGCTAATATCTCCCGAGGTGTTGAAAAGGGCCCACTTCATTAAGTCAAGGCCTAACCAAACCCACCAGTTTTAGGTGACATTGAGGTAGCATGGAACACTTCAGCAAGAAAAATTGGGGCAAAAGACTATGCCTCTGGCCTTCTTGTTACAGGTTGGCATGTGTTCACACAGCTGAGAGTTGGGACCATCCAGAGTGGGCAGGCCGATCCATGCTGCACAGCGCTTGATCCTGATCTCTACTGGGCAACATCTCCCTGTAGCCCTGGGGTACAATTATAGTTGTTTCTGGGGTTTCTTTCCCTAACACAGATGCCAAAATAGGGGCTTTTCTGCAGCCATCTGCTTCCTGTGTGCTCTGGGAAGTGACAGGAGGGATACTGGGGTTTGGGGACTTCAAAGTAGCATTGTAATATTGCACCAGGTAAAGAGCCAAAGTTGTGTGGTGCATGTCCACACTGTGCCTGGAGCAGAGCCTGGAGCACACTGTCATCTTGGCCATGCCCAGCTTTCCTCTTGGATGGAACAAATGGCTCCCTAATGGCCAGCTAACAAGTGCAGAGTGCGGAGGACCTGCATACCAGGATACAGGAGAGTGACAAGTCAGTCTGGCAGTGTGGAAACGCCCAGGCATTCCTAAGTGCCAGCTAAGCCTGGAGCATGAGGGAACGCCTGTTCCCTGGCCTAGCTTGATTCATGCCTGATTCATATCTGATAGAGCTCTAAAATAGAAGGTTTACAAGCAAAAGACCTCCCCTTCCACTGGGCTGATACTCTCTAGCTTCTGCATCTTACAGTTCTGCTTGTTGAGTGGTCGACCTTCAGCAGGAGGAGGCAATGCCTCCACTCCAGCCTTACCTGTAGCCTCGTATAGTCCGGACAAGTGGAAATGCTGGGGTCAGACCCCCTCGGGCTGGACAGCCTAGATCTCGAGTTTTCGATTTTCTGGATAAGTGCTCAAACCAATATCTTGTGCTTCCTCCTCCCACTTATCCCACAACACAGGTGCTTGCCCTTCAGAGGGGAATTTGCATTTTGATTCCCACGTAAGCAGGATTGCACACTGTTGAGCCTTGAATTAAGCACTTATCCAGCCACACTCCTGAGAATAATATTTCCTAGTGCCTACGCCTGAGTGGCTGCGTGCAACCACACTAAATTATCCCTTGAAGGACCCACAGCTCACCATTCAGTTGATGGAGAAACGTGTGAACATTGTTTGGGTGCTACTTCAGAGGCATCCGTCTCTGCTTTGCTTGTATAGTTTGCATAGGCATCTGCCTTAAGTGATCTGAATCATTCTGCTGGAGCCAAGCACCTATTTTTTTTAGATGTTGCAACAAATAAATTGAATGCCTAAAGCAGGCAGTCTCAATCTAGCCTTCAGGGTCTCCACGTTTACTGACTGATATAATGATATAATAGCCCTTGCCCAACTCAAAGAGCTGTTGCAAGATTTTAATTCATTAATACTGGCAAGGCTTTGAAATGTTGGAAATGAAATGAGGTCTATAAATGAAGTGTATTATTATGACCTGATGGCACTTTCTACTTCACTTTCACACCATACCTGAGCTCAGAGCAGGGCAGCTGCATCCTCTGATTCATCATGAATCACGAAAAAGCCTACTGAAAATGTGGATAGTATTGATATATTTACACTGGTTAAAATGTTCCAGGGAAGAGACATTACTTCTCACTCCAATAACGCTGGCCAAAGTGCTGGCAGCTCCCCCTCTTTTTTTTCCTGTTTCTCAGTATTACCCCATCTATATTGGAGTCCTCAGTCACCCAGCGCTCAGTGTTTAAGCAAGATGTGCCAGAAGGTAGCTGGAGATGCAAGACACCTATTAGGATCTGCAGAAGACCTAATTACTCCCCAGTGACAGTGTTGGCTAGCACAAGTTCTCATCCTGAGCACTATAGTCCCCCAGATAGCTTTTGGTCTTCCATTTCTCTAGTATGATTGATGTTAATTATAGCCATGCAGTTTCAATGGCGAGCAAGACACCCAAGAGAAGCTGGTATCCCCGAAGTCCTTCTTGTGCTTAGCATCAGATTAACACACAAAACTCCTTGGACTAAGTCCCTCGGTAGGTCACACCATTTCATCAAATTACAAAACAGCTCATCGGGTTCCTAGTCAGCTTTAATTTTCTCTATATGTAAATTCTTAATGAAGAATGCTATAAACTTACTCGCTAAGCACTTTGACTCCGCTGCTATGTGAAGCACAGGCAAATGTTGCAGTGTAAAGTCAGGAAAGAGCAGGAGCATCTGCCACTAAACTGTATAACTCCAGGTGATGCCACTAAACACCCAAGGGATGTTGCCATTCTTCCGGGAATGAGATGGCCCCAGGAGGAGGTGGCTGGATGGGCCATGCAGATGGCTGGTACAGTCCTATCAGCAGATCTCCTGCACCAGGGGCAGCTCTATTCATGTGCATAGCATGGTACTGGCAGCTTCTGCTGCTCCTGACAGTGTGCAGGAAGGGTCCTGGCATTGCTGCTTGGCCCTCATGCACTGTCCTGATAGCGTTCAGTCCACTAAATTGGACTGAATGACTGATCCTTTTGTATTGACCCTTGCCACAGAAGAACATTCATTTTTCCAACCCGTTACTGAAACTAGAAAGCATCATCCCTTCTGTTATTATCATCCTTACGTCTTATGCCCTCATCAAAGACAGGGTTTACATTTGCCACCAGGGATACTTCCTAATTCAGGAGATAAGATATGCCTTGAAGGCCAAGTAAAATTTTACCGATATAAACTGTCCGGTGGTCAATGGAGTCTCATGTAAACTGGCCACTTTGAGTCAAGTTCAGACAGAAGTGAATATCACAGGAGTGGGTATCTCGATACGAGTTGACAAGCTGTATCCTGTGCTCTTTTTACATATGCTATTAGGTATTAAATAGTCTACCTAATTTATACGTGGTGCTTTTCAGCAGTAAATCTCAGACTGGTTTTACAAGAGAGGTCAGTATCTTTACCCTCATTTCACAGCCGGATAAACCAAGGTGCAGGGAGGTCTAATGCCAGAAGGTCGGTGTCAGAGCGAGAAACAGCTAATTGCAACAGACTTGAATGCATCATTGTGCATGAGTGTCAGTAATTCTTGTTGCAGCATCAACCACAAAGTTATGCAGAGATAGCAAAGACAGAAATAGAGTAGTACTGACCTCTTCTCTGCAGATGGGGATGTGCTCTCCAGAGATTTTTTTCCCCCAGAACTGATAAATGACTTAAAGAAGAGCAGGTGCCATTTCTCCACCTGGGTGGCTATGCTCAGAGGCAATAGAAGTCATTTTTAGGATATTGTTTCCCTCCTATTTACATCAAGCTAGTAGCAGTGCTTATTTTAACACAATTGCTAAGCAACTTTATTTTTAGATCTTGTCAATGTAGTATCATTTTGTAATTCTTGCCTTGTTTAAAACAAGTAAAGACATTTCAATGGGAACATGAAATTCACTGGAAGAATTATTGCTGCCTCACAAATATATATTGATAGCCTAAGAAAGCAGTGATCTTCTCTTTCCTATAACGAGAAATGCTCCAAATCTATAAAGCATCCCTAATATTTTACTTTAAAAGACCAAATCACAAGTTGGGTTACCTTTCAGTAAGAACTTTATAGATTTTCCAGCTCTTAAGGGGTTCCTTAGGGAGTCTTATTTCATCCAAATGACATTGTTCTCTTGATGACCATCACACTCCTATAGGAATATTTGCCAGCGAAGCTTAATCTTGGTTTAAAAAGTCCTAGAAAATAATACAAAATTGAAGGGGGGGGGGGGGGGGGGGGGGGGAAAGGGGGGGGGGGGGAGAAGGAAAGAAAAAGAGGAGGAAGATGCAGTTTGTGAAATTCACACAAATGAGAAAAATCCAGTTGCCGTGAAGACTGACCAGCCACATGTATTTCTATAAGCATGTGTCAACTTGATGTACTACACTTCTGTGTTTTATTCAATTACCACATTTCAGAAGAACGTAATAATTGCCATACTGCATCTACTGTATCCGGTATCCCATCCAAAGAATGTGGAAGGGAAGGCATGTAGAAGAAGAAAATGGCACGACGTGTCTGTGGAAGGCATCTCCTCCTCTTTCTCCTGACTAACAGATTGGCTTTTGTCCTTGTGAATCACTTTTTATATCCCTTCTTTTTCTGCCCCAGCATACTAGTAAATACTCTTACCATCTACACTTTGGAAACTCATGGGGTCTTTTTGTCTTCATAATACTTTTGATAAATCCTGCCACAGGAAGGAAAAGTTGAAATGTGACCCGTCTATTAGGAACAAAAACATTAAAGATGAGAGCCCTCATGGAAACCAGCTCCACAGTAATAGCAATGATTCATAAAATATGAGGTTCAGCAGAGAGAAACTGTGGGCAGGGCTAATAAGGATGCATCCTGATTTATACTAGGTAGGACCTGGAGAAAGATACCTTCACACTGCCTGAATGCCTTCTGCCCTGGGTGTTGCCAAAGGAGACGAAGTTTACAAAGGAAATTCGTTTATCCATTAATGGGCAGATACCTCTAAGGAGGAGAGTGACAGTTTTGTAGTGGTATGCTGAAATCACACGCACCTTTTAGGGACTGGAAGACTGTGAGTAGCATTACAACAGGTACTTGGAATTGCCCTAAATGTGGTTTATTGTTTCCCAAATTTCTCTTGTTCTAACTAGGATTATATAAGATACTTTAAAGGCAAGTTTAAAGAAATAGATTTTCCGGATTGACTGCCAAGAAACCGAGAAGAACCGTCTAACAATGTGCAACCTATGAGTGTCTTTTTTCAGCAATAAGTGATACTTTTCAGGTTGTAGAATGCCATTGTTTCATCCCTTGGGTTTTCATGCACTTTTTTTTTTTTTTTTTTTTTTTTGGCAGGGCTCTTTTATTGCACAATGTTGATATATTTATTTTGACTTTTAATTTGCAGCCTTAGAATAGGCCTTTGGTGGCTAGGAGAAGTCATGACAATGAAAAAGATTCCTGTCTGAGAAAAAAAAACTCCATTTTTGACCATAACATCTGGCCAAATTTTGAATAATTTCTTGTGGCTCTATCATGAACGTATTTGTGGATCACCTACTAAAGACATCCATTAAGGGGGTTTTGATAGCTTAGGAGGCCTGAAGAAATCATGTTGGACAATAATGTGATGGCAATATTGTCACAATAACTATAAAGGACCAAATCTTCATCTTCTTACATTTCATCACTTAACATTTATGTAGATCAAGACCCCATTCCCTTAGCTATGCTACGAAGGATACCATCAGGTATGAATGAGTGGATTAATAGCTCACCATTTACCCCACTTGATTTTCACTTGTCGGTTGATTTTGTCAGTGGGGCTACACTACTCACTTTCAGTGTGCATTTATTCTCCAAAACACTACGTATTTTCCTTTGAACTAGCGAATCTGTTGAGTTTAAAAGGAGAAGAAACCAGGGGATGTCTACATGTAACAGCACCATTTTTCATGAGAATTTTTTGATGTCACAAAAACAATGTGTATCCACAGAGCTTTACACAACCTAATAAATGACCAGTTGACACTGTGCCTCTAATTGTCCTCAACTGGAAGCAAAAATGCTGTCTGCGAGCCAAAGCTGATTAACGCTATTGGTTGATGAATTTTCTTTTTAAAAAAAAGGAGCCAAGGGGGAGCCACAACAGCTCTGAACTTTCACAAGGACTGCCTCTGCTTTAGGGGAATTTTGATTTTTCCTGCTGTTTTGTTTGTTTAAAAAAAATGGTGATGTCTAATCTTCAGGAACGTACCTCATCATCCAACCCACAAACTGTTGGCAAAATAATAAACCTACACAGAATGTACTGTTAGATTCTTTTTTTTTTTTTTTTTTTTTTTTTTTTTTTTTTATAAATAATATATAATATTATTTTTTTTTTGTTATAA
>NW_008795477.1:2222837-2282374 GCF_000699145.1 Aptenodytes forsteri
CTTTTATATTTTTTTTTTTTTTTTTTTTTTTACTTCTTCCTTTCAGAGGTATAAATCACAGCTTTTTGCTTTTGCAAATTAAAGTATAGGCTTTGCACTGGATAGTTGGCACCGTTTCTTCTGGCCAAATGTTCCATGCTGCTTCCAAAGAAACTGTGGACACTGAGTTGGCTATAGTTTGTCTTTGAACTCGTTTGCAAAACCTCAGTCTTTATAGGCCTCCAAGAAAAAATATACATAGTTTATTTATTAAGTTGCAGCTTAACTCTTTTGTGTGCAGAATTGCTGATGGTAATTCTATTTGGGTTTTTCAGGTTTTTTATTTGTCTGGCTGAGTTCTTGCTGTTTACTTCTAGTTTACATGAATGGCATCATCCTGCCATATAGGTCCAAAAAACCTATACATTTCTAATTATCTTACACGGGCTGAAAAGGATCCTGAATAGAAAATAGTTCTTTTGCTAGTTGGTTGCAAGAGTAAGTTTCAAATAAACCATACTCAACTATTATTGAGTAAATATACTTCCCATTATATTTCCAGAAGTCATCTCAGCTACATGTTTGCCTTTATGTCTTTGTAACATAGCAGACAAACAGTGCCATCGCTGCAGCTTTTGCTGCTAAGTTGTCTATAATGTATTTCTAAATGGTATGGAAATAGGAATGCACCATGGTCTCTCTCCTTGAAGCACTTGCTGGTTTTGTCTGTCAAATATAGTTTAAAGTTTTGATCGGCTGAATGTTCAGCAAGGAATAAATAAAAGTTATTGGTGTGTAAAACATTGCAGGTCTTGTGTTAATCTTGGACTTTTCCCTCTAACATCCTTGTACTGCTTTCTTCTGCAATGCTTCCTTTCTACTGATGTGATGCCATCTTTGGTACTCTAACAAAGGGCTATATAAATGTTTGGAACCCAGAACAGATGTTTTTGGGCAGCTTTCATTCACTTTGCCAAGTTCAGGCATAAAACAAGATCCTGACCGCTTGTGGTTACTGTAGATTGGATGATTTTTTCAAAGGAAGAGTAAGCGTGCTGAGTCCAATGACTTCCTGTCTTCTGGCATCCTACCACATGTCTTCTTTACTATACCATAATGTTTCTCAAGTTTGCTTTTGTTTCACTCCCATAATTGGCTTTGTATATCCACTGACTGATCTGATTTTCCTATCAAGACAGGGCTGTTCACTCCAGATTTTCACTAGTGTAACTGAGAGGAAAATTTGGTCCGTATGTTCTGTAATAAGATATATCATCACTGTCAATATTTTTCTTCTTCCCATCACTCCCCTGCCATATGGCAACTTCACAGGAAAGAACTGAACTGCATATGTTCTAAGTAGGACTTCTTCATTCCCTGCAAAATCGAGGTTGGTTTTAATACCATTCAGATTTAAAAATGGAGGAAGTCCTTAATCCTTTAGCGTGGGATTTTCATCTAACTTTAGCCACCCAAAAGTTAGGCAACCAGTAGAAACTAGTCATCTGAGCTCCTCCTATAGTCACTGGAGGGAGGAAGCAACTTTGAGAGGGTGATTCACCTCATCCTAAGATAAGAGTTGGGGGAAATGTTGTTGTTGTGAACATGAGTGCAAATCTCCTCGATACTCAGTGGTCTTAATGGCATTGAATTGATGAATTGAGCAACAGACCCGAAGACAACATCTGTGCTGGTGGACTGAATGGGGACAGGAGACAATTTTTCTGAGCTGCTGTTAGCCTGTTCCCTGGCACATTTTAAGCTCTTTCCAAATAACACCTGAGCATGACTCAGTGGGCATCGTGAGCCAGGGACGGTTTTCAGTTGGCAAGACACAGATAAGACTACCTCGTTTTGGGTAGGAAATTTAGCCCTAGCAATACAAGCCATGCCATCCGCTTGCATTCAGGGTCGGGAAATGGATGCTGGCTCATTTTATTTACTGGTATAGATACAGTCAAAGATGTGTAAGCAGTGGAGAAAGCAGTATAAGAGAACGAAAGATGAACTTGAGTTTTTCATTTGCATTGTCTGAAACCGGGACTTGGGTGCAAGTAGTAACCCAAGAGACAACAGCTACTGTTAGTGACTTTTCTTATTAAGCAAATTTTAAAGACACTCCTTCCCTGTACTGGTGCTAGAGAGTGACTGACGGGGACTATGGAAAACAGTACTTATAAAAAGACTTCCAGGACCCGCTGTACCTAAACGACTTTCTAAAACCTATCACACTACAGAACCCCCTTGAAGTCATCATTAGGAAACTGATCTCCAGAAGGTTTGTACCCAGGAAAATGCCCGGTATCACACAAGTGTTTCTGCAAAGTTGCTGAGCTCTGCCTGCTGGGTTTTAAGACTCAGAACAACTCTGCCTTAAAAACACTCATTGTTCACCACAGGGTACCCAGATCCAGCAACAAGCAGCACAAAGTGTTTCAGCTACTTTCAACCACCGTTATGAGGCCCAGGGACCATGGGATAAATTCAGATGAATAACCCTATTTCTAAGTTGTTTCCAGGGAGTGTGTGGGTGTTGCAGACATTTAACTGCCAGGCTATTCATTTTTCTGCACTAATAGTTTCCATACTAGCTGACTGACCAGTCTCCCTGATGTGTCGCGTCAATTTTCTTATTAAATACAAAAATAATGAATGTTAGGAATGAGCCTAGAAAGCTCCTCATCTCCCAGATTGGGTCTTGGTGCCAAGTGTCTGGCTGGCATCGTCTCCAATATTCTGCAAACAACATCTGCATGAGCATGTCAGTTGTGTAACTCATAAAGTTAACGTAAGTGACTGCCGTGATTTGCTGAGCAGCACTGATTAGAGCTGTTTTGCCAGAGGGAGGCTTTGCAGCATGTGGGAGAGACAGCCATGCCGTGCCTTTCTCGGGAAAAGGAAGGGGTACCATGGGCAGGAGTACATCATTTGCAGGAATGGCTTGGGAGAGATTTCCCTCTCACCCCCAGGATTCCTCTGGTCCCAGATGTGATTAATGATGCATCTCTGCTGACATCATCACTGCTGTGATGAACTCAGAAAATGAGCGCTTTGGAGGCACCGACCCAGTAGCTGCCTCGGAGGGTGACCTGGAGAGGGACAGAGTGTCAGAGAGACGGGGGAGTTTGGGAGGATGCATACGAAACCCCAACCCCTGATTGACAGCACACCTTGCTGCTGCACTGCACAGCCTCTGACAAGTCCAGTAATATCTCTGCTCATGAAAGAAAGGTCCAGGATGCTTCTCCTCCACCCCACGAAACTCGACATGATGCTGTGCAGGAAGGCAGTGCAGGCAGCAGGCTGGAGGCCCGTGACTCAAGTGCCATTTGCTTGCCGGGAACATCGTGTCACTGCCTAGGAGAAAAAACTTGGATGTTAGAGCTGAAAAGAGAGTTACATTTTACTTTCTTCCCTTTAAGACAAGTGTATTTTATATATGCTAGCAACCATTTTAGCAGAGGCTACACCTACTTTTCCTGTCCTTTGCACCAGTTTATTGCCGTTGATTTCAACTGATTATTGTAAAGCAGCATATGATAGTTCATTTTGGTAAAGGGGCTGAAATTTGGCATTTCTCATGCCAACACTTTCTTAAGTTCATTTTTTCAAAAGCATATAAAATTATTGTCAGAAACAGGGCGTGTCAGTAAACTGCTTCTAGACAGGTACTAGGAACATCCTTGTTTGCTGTTTATGTTAACCTTGGGCTAAAGATTGGCTCTTGTTCAATATCTGAAACTTTCCAAAGAAAACAGACAGCAACGTGTAAATAACTAAACCACACACGTGAAAATGACACTGAAATATAATGTGCGGGGTCAAACTTTAGTTGGGTTAAGTCAGGCATTTAGAGTAATCCTTCTTTACCCCACTTAAATGTCACATAGGTAAGTCATGACAGCTCACTCACTGCCAGGGAAAGCTTGCATTATCCTCAAGAATGAATTCAGGACCTCAGGAAGCTACCAAGTCAAATGAAAAACAGAGACAACAGGCAATGGCTTAGCAGCTTAAGCCATATGCCTCAGATCAGTCTAGCCATAATTTCAAATGCCAGCAGGATCATTACCAAGCTAATGCAGATCTATTGAGTACTTGGCCATTTACTGCAGGCAGAACAAGTCCTTTGAGTTAAATCCTAAGAAATTAGATCCTTTGGGGTTTTAATGGCTATTAAAAATCACAGGATATTTTCATAAGGGGAGGAGTTTATTAATCTTATGCCCTTAACCAAATTAGCCCTTTCCTCCTACAAATACACTTTCAGGTCCTTATTGCAAAAGGAAGATGGGAGAGGAAGAGAGACCGAAACTCCCCAGTGATGTGCTTTATCTTGCAAGAGCTGTATTACTGCTATTACTGCAACTCAAAGACACAGTGAGTTTTTTGCAAAGAAAGCCCCAGGATGTTGTTCCTGGAGTTTCTGTACCAGTGGCTGGGCTACAACCCCGGGCGCCTGCTCTGCGTTTCTGATTAAGCACTGGTCACCTCTTGCAGATTCGATTCGCTGTGCATCCCAGGCACCTGGTAACCCACTCCAGTGAATGGTGTCTGCCGTGGGAAGGCTGTGCTGACCTGGCCTCCAGCGCTTGTGGCTGCCTTGCAAAATCAGCCCACTGGTTTATGAGTGCAGTGAGCAGAGTGCTGCAGAGATACAGGGAAGGTTTGTGAGGGCAAACACTTGCATGCATATGCTGTGGTTTTTATTATCATCATTAGTCCACAATAACGAGGGCTGGTCAGGGATGAAAACCCTCTGTAATCTAATTATAAAACAAAAGATAGAGGGTAAAGGTGGATGCAAGAGCAATGAGACTGTATTGGTCAGTTTGATAGGAAGGACACTGATGTGACTGAAAGTGTTTGTAGGTATTACAGAAAAGGAGAGTTGGAAGGTAAACAGTGAGATAACTCTGCGGGTGCTAGAGGAAACTGCATCGAGGTGTTAAGAAATGCCATGGGAGATAGTGCAGAAGAGTTTAATTTGGGAAATATATGGAAGGCCAATGGAAAATGGTGCGATAGATTAATCACAGACAGCAGCCACCATTTACGTAGAGAATGAGGGATGTTATCCTGCTGATGGAATGCGGAAGGGTCTCCAATGTGAAGAGAAGGGCTGGGATTCAGCTCCAGACTCCTAAAATGCGGGCAAAGGGATACAAGAGCAATTTGGGAGGAACACAAAGGAAAGCCAAGTTGCTAATGAAGGTATGACTGTGATTACCACAGTACAGATGCTCCATTTCTTCAAGATTATAGATCAAGACTTGGTGCCTGCTAGCGTGTATTCACACACAAATCACTTGGCTTGATAAAAAGATATTCAGTGAAATGCGATCCTTATCCTTAAAATCTGAGCATCTCTGTATTATGATTTATTGCTGTTCTGTATTTCCATCTGTCGTGGGTAGACCTTCAGCATTTCCAACATCAGTGACTCAGTGCTGCTGATGCTGGGAAGTGGGCACTGGTCCAGCCTGGAGTTCTTCAACATCCTTCTATGAAACACTGGCAAGATTCAGAGATACTAAGTGGCTTTCCCAAACCTGCATTATATCTAACAACAGGAGTCAGATCTCCTAATTCACTGTTCTTTAGCTATCAGCTGATAACATTCTCGTGGCTTTGTTTTAATGATCCGTTATTGTGAAACTGGATGATGTTGGAAAATTGTCAGAATACTTGAAAACAGACAGTGAAGTTATATTTAGTGGCTCATATAAGTTTTAATTCATTTTCTATTTTAGCTTTTTATTGAGACAGTTCACCCCAGTATGGAAAAAGTGCAAGTTGCCTTTTCCCTTTCAGCTTACACTTTTGGTGAGAAACACAACGCTTGAATTCTTAGTTTGGAATAACTGCCTGAACAAATAATAAAACAGAACAGACTTATCTGTAAGATAAAGAGCTTGGAGCATTTTGGGAAGAACGTTTGAAAGATCAAAACATTACAGGTTTCTCACCATTGCTGGGAATTGAAAAATAAACAGAATTAGCTTGAGATCTAGCTGAAAGAAAACAATTTCTAAGAAAAAAAAATCCTCCTAAATACATTATTCTCTTTCCAGTGTTATATTAAGCCAAAAATTCTGCTGGTGCTGAACAAGTAATTTATGCCAGTGCAAATCCAAAGGGTTTCAACAAAGATGAAGGAGGGCTTTTATGCTTAAAGTACCATTACCAGTAAAAGGTTTCAGAGCATTTTCCATTTTTAATTACTTCAACAGCATGCAGAGCAACAAAGGATAAGCTTGAACTATCTTGCACAGGTTATGAAATGTCAAAGCCTGATAACTGATATAATACATGGTGCCTACATGGCTCAAAAGTCTAAGGAAGCAATCCTCTATTCCAGAGATTTCAGACCAAATCCCATCCAGCTTGATACTCAGTGAAAATTGCAATGTAATGGATTTTCAGCCTGAAATGAGTTGGTTTGCAGTTAAGATCCTCTTGGAGATATGACCAAAGATTTGAATCAACATGATAGTTGCCTGTCCTTACGGAGGCAGACTAGATGACTGGTTAAGATTAGATATATAACTTTTAGATGGCTGGAATACTAGATCAATCCCACCCTCCCTTACCTCTTTCCTCATCTTCTGCACTGAGCCCCATCCATCTTTGTGACAGCACTATTGGAGGTACCCAAGAGAAATGCTTTATAAGCTCAGTTGGCAGAGAAGTGCAGGGGGACCTTCCACTGTTACTAAAACATTATTCTCCAGGCCAGAGATGTTGAATCATCTTTTAGAGTTTGATCTTCTTCTCATTCAGCCACCGTCCTAGCAATGTATTCCCACTGACTTTCACGTTGACCTTCACTTGCCTGGGTTGCCCAAACACTGGGTTTGGGCTTCCAATAAGATGACTCCCAAGGGTTATTTCTGCCTGAAGGCAGGAAGAGTTTTCAGGACTAGGTTTAATCATGATAATGTGGGATGAGAGCTTAGGATCATGCTTTTTACTTGGACATTCACATTAACTGCACCTGCTTTGTAGCATGCCTTCAGCAAACTACTTCAGCAAACTTTTTAGACAGATATGAAGGCAAAGACCATGTCTTTGGAAATGGCAGACTGGCTAGGTGGCATATGAATGAGGAAAAGACATTGTGTTGTAGCAGAAACCAGACAGTTAAAGAGCAAAGTATTGTGTTAGTCTCATGCTCTGGCATGTCTTAGCCAGCAAATTAGCTGGTATTTTGTGATTCCGTTACTCAGCAGCTTAGACTTTTGCTGTTTGTGGAGGATATGGGTGGGAAACTAAGCTTTAAATAATGAGGGGCTATAAATGGAGACCCTTTAGCGCACCAATATGACCTGTCATGATGTTTCCCCATGGGAGATTTTGTTGCTGGAGTGGGAGGAGAAAACACTTCTGTTGGAGGATCAGACCCATCTGCCCTTGATCCAGCATGCTTATACAGTTGGACTTGCATGATCTCTGCAGCCTCCCAAGTGAATTGCAGCCTTATACTCACTTTAGAGCCATCTATTACTCCCCACTGTGTATGTACCTACCTAAAAATCCATAACCGGTCTTGCATCGAATCAATGCTCACAGTCAACTTGTATCTAAACAAATTGAATAAAGCTAAGAGCTCTGAAGATCCTCTTATTTATCCCATGACAAGCAGAGAGACTCCCAGTTCTTCTGCTCCTGACACCTTTGTCAATAAAATCTGCAGATTGCACAATATAAAGTTGTTTTATAATTCATCTCCTTGACAATAACAGAACCTTTGAATAGCAATGCTTTATGTGGTTATCCCAAGAACAGTGCTCAAGCAGAGGCTGCATCAGCAAAGTGCAAAAATAAAATTTTGTTCCTCTTGAAGAGTCACATTTCAAGCAATTTTTTGATGTAATGAAAAAAAATCAGATTTGATTTTAAAGAAGAATTTATATTTGGCTGACAATTAGATCATAAGTAAGAATCATAAGACTTATTAGATCATATATTCCATTCTCTTTCCACTGCAGGATCATTTTTCAGACCTGAGGTCTAATTTCATTATTTCAAAAGGACAAAACATCAGACTTAGGGAAAGTAATGTAACTACTGCAGTATTCACCCTTTGAAGAAGGTTTTTAGGCATTACCCCCAAAACTAACTGTTGTCAAAGTAAACTGCAGGTGGAAATGATGGCAACTGCATATCTATTTCGTTGATTTGAAGGTGATATCAGCTCATCTACCTGCCCTAATTTTTATTCACAGCTATTTATGACCACATAGAAAGAGATGTTTTAAAAGTCATGCCCCAAATCTTTAATATATATGTCATTTATTCTAAATTTACAGTTACAACTAGAGCTGTTTCAGTCTGTTATGTGCTAGGTTTTAAAATAAAAGGTGGAATTTTCAAAGCCAAGCAGAGCACTTAGGCATGAAGTTTCATTCATTTCAGTGGAAAGTTATATGTCAAAATCTTGGTCCTAGGATTTTCAGGTGGGTGGTTTACATGTATAAGCAGTGATTTAAAATAATTTAATCTAAAAGAAGGAACCCAAAGTTGAATTTTAAACCCATCCTTAGTATTTTATTCATTTGTCTCTGAAAAGAATTCAATTGATTGTTTTGTTTCAAATTTGAACTTTAATTCTTACCTTTAATATAATCAAAACAAAATTGACTGTGAATGAATTGTTTTCAAGACAATTCTAGAACAAGGTAATTGGACAGAGACCTCCATCTCCAGTTTATTACTTGGCTAAAGGTCCAGGAAAATGACAAAATGCCTGGGAATGAAGGGAACTGACACTGATATAGTGGCATAATAGTTTGCACCTCAGTAATATTCAGCCAAGGACACTCTGAGTTTTTACCAACAATAAACTAACAAGAGAAGTATCAGAATCATAGAATCATAGAATAGTTTGGGTTGGAAGGGACCTCTAAAGGTCATCTAGTCCAACCCCCCTGCAATAAGCAGGGACATCTTCAACTAGATCAGGTTGCTCAGAGCCCCGTCCAACCTGACCTGGAATGTTTCCAGGGATGCTAGTCTAAATCTAACCCCCTTTAGTTTAAAGCCATTCCCCCTTGTCCTGTCACAACAAGCCCTGCTAAAAAGTTTGCCACCATCTTTTTTATAAGCCCCCTTGAAGTACTGAAAGGCTGCAATAAGGTCTTGCCGAAGCCTTCTCTTCTCCAGGCTGAACAACCCCAACTCTCTCAGCCTTTCTTCATAGGAGAGGTGTTCCATCCCCCTGATCATTTTTGTGACCCTCCTCTGGACCCACTCCAACAGGTCCGTGTCTTTCTTATGTTGGGGGCTCCAGAGCTGGACGCAGTACTCCAGGTGGGGTCTCACCAGAGCAGAGTAGAGGGGCAGAATCCCCTCCCTGCACCTGCTGGCCACACTGCTTTGGATGCAGCCCATCAGTAATGTTTCTTCATTTTACAGATGTGTGAGGAAAGCTTAGAAGTGTCAAGTGACTTGACAATTTCCTATGACTAGTTGGAAAAGATGGAAAAATTATCTATTAGCTTCCAATTTCTCTGTTTTTTTAATGCTTGATAGCTGTGTTGGTGGAGGAGCTGAGATTCGTAGATTATTTGGAGCCTGCCAGTGCAGGAAAGTGTGTGCACATGGTATAAAATATGCAACAGAGTCACTGCGCACTAGTGGGTTTTGTATTTTGGTGGGACCAGTCTGTGCTTCAAATGTGTCATTATCCTTCATAAGGAAGTTTCTCTCTACTCTTGAATCAGCTCACATTGTTAATGTGCTCATCAGCCAGCTCAGAAGGATATACAGACAGCTGCGAGGAATCTAATTAACATTTGACTACAAAAGAAGAAATTACAATCTACTGTACTATTTAATCTGTCAGCGAAGGTCTGGATTAGAAATGGGTTCAGTATTTCTCTGTAGCTTTTCCTCTATTTTAATATAATAGAATCATAGTCATTAGAGGTGGAGAAAACCTATTAATTTATCTTGTCCATCTAGCATCGCTGCTACTTTTACCCTTTGGATGACCCTAAGAAAACCTCTTCCTCTATGTTTGTCTCCATCAAACGCCTGCAGATTGTTATCTTCTCTACTTTTAGTCATCATTTACTTGGGCTTAAGTAATTCATGTAGTGTTTCCTTGCAAATCGAAACTTCCATCACTCTTTCTATGTTCTTTTCTCCTTAAACACCTTACAGTGTCCCAGCATTATCTCCAGCATGGTAAAGAGTGCTCTTACCATCCAGAAGCAGCACCTGTATTCTATATTAAAATCTATCTATTTATCTATCTACTATTTAGTTTAAAGTCACTGTTAGGGAAGGAATCATTCAAAGTCACTCCATGATTTTTTTTGTAAAAGAGAAGAAAGAATAATTACATTTCTGTGTGATGACTGCTCTCTAATGCACAGAAGATAGGGCAAAAGTATTATGAAGCACAGAGTAGTTTGAAAAGGAGTAGCTTTTTCAGATTATTCTGAACGTTCAGAGGGGTTTTTTCTGAACAAATAGGAACAAACAACAAATTGTTTGGATCAGAGAGAGCGATTGTGTTGACAGCAGACATATGAATGATACTGTTTTTACAGATGGACTGGTGAGAATCAAATTGAAGCTATTGATCTGTATTTGTGTAGGATCCTGCTAAACAGAAAGCTTTGAGGGCTTTGCCATTAGCAGCATGGGTCATTTTACCAACAAGGAAAGGCAACACGCTCTGTTTCTGTCATACACGCTCCATTGCTAGCACAACAGAAGACGCCTAGTCTTCAAAAAATGTCAAGAGCCCTTCTGTAGAGATGGGGATAATCCTTTTCAGATAGAATTAAAAGCCTTTCCTCTTCCCTCAACAGGCACACGCACAAAAGATAACTCTTTTGAGACAATACATCAGCAAGCTGGAAAAAATCTAAGTTAACTTTTTAATTTCATTAGCTTTGCATCTTCTGTTTAGTGGAGACTGAACACAAACTGAAAAGAGTAGGAGGTGACAATAAGTCCTCAGGCCTCAAATCGATTAGTGCCTTTGGAAGAGTGTAGAGAGAAGCACAGATCTTGCTTAAGGAGGGCAATTTTGGGTCTTCCTCTCTAGAGCCTTTATTGCAAGTTGTCATTAGTGACCAGTCTCCTTGGAAATCTGAGCTGGTGGAAGAGACTAAAGAGCTTATTTGTCATCTGGTTGCTGGTGGGACTGGGACCACCAACAACCTGATCCACTGGGAGCACGTAATTGCAACCAGTGGGCAGTAGGAGAGTGCAGAAAGTGTGAAAAGAAATACCTTCGACTAGCTCCTTTTTTTTTTTTTTTAAGTATATGATTCATGAAATTCATTTGTTGTTACAGGAAGGATGGTTTTATCAGCTGAAACATATTTCTTTCTTGTTTGCTTTGATATTATCAGACTTATGTAGAGGGATCACGTTTCAATATGACATCCATGGACTGATGCTAGATAAGTGCAAAGTATTTGTACCTTCGTAATCAGTTTCCCCCATATGTAGAGTAACATTTCCCTTATCGGGGAATGGAAAAGTAATTGACACAACTGATTTCAAAACTTGCAAATGTATCCCATTTGCCTTCAAGTCACTAGGAGGAGGAAGGGTAGAATGTGTTAATGTTAACCAAACTTTAGATCAAATTATTTAATCTCTCTGCTTCCATCCTCTGATACTCATACCTAGGAATGTTGTAAGGTGAACTGAAGCACTGTTTTCTTCATGCATGGATTATTCTTATTCATTTTTACTGTTTCTCCAGGTTAAGTGGAGATGATAAAAAAAAAGTCTACAGTTATAACATCTCCTCATGTATTAAAGAAAATCTTTAAGAACTTTATCCACTTAAAATACAGTTAAGTCCCAATTATTCTTTTTTATTATTATTATCAAAAAATAAAATCATAAATCTTCAGTTTAGAAAAAATGAACTTCAGGAAGACAGCAACAGTCTACTGTAGTTACAGTCATAGTTCTCTGCTGTTGTCAACAGAGTTGCATTGCCAGAAAGGTCAGTAAAATACAGAGGAGCACTTATCCATTCCCCTTCTGTTTTTTCTACGTTTCTGAAGTTGGGAGATGATGTTCTCTTTCCATCTGAGCTCAGCCACGGAAAAGACAACTTTAACCACTGATGTTTGGTGAGAATGAGAATTGTAGCAGAGTTGCCAATATAAAAATTTGCTGAAGCTCAACACAGATTTAACCATCACAGAAAACAATGCTAAATCTATATTCAAGAGGGGATATGGAAAGCTTTTCATAATTACTGTGTTCACATATATTATTTAGAGGCTGTGGGTTAAAACTGCCAGATTCTTGCTCATTAGATTATCACCGGTGATAGGGTGTAACGGTGCTAAATGAAGCCTGTGTAGTAGGCAGGCTTGAACATACAGACCTTAATGCAATAAATGTCTTTGCCCTAGAGTGACATATAGTATGAAATGGCCTTAAATTAGGAATGAAATAGATTTCAAACTTTTTTAAACTGTAAAAGAGATATAATGAGAACATAATGTGAGCCAGAGTTGGTCCAATAGCAGATAGAGATAGCCAAAACACTGTTTGTGGTGGTATCAGATACCAGGAGAGAGCTCTCAACAGCCACAAACAATTTTGTAGTCAGAACTGGATGAAGCTTGTATAAGACCACGTTTCCACACATTATATTGCAAATTGTTTTAAAAAAGTAAACAGCCCTTAACTACGGCATGCTGCAGAACTCCATTAGAATGCCTTTTTAGCAAGGTTATGAGTTTTCAGTAATTGCTGTGGTAATCCATATTTAGCATCTGCAGGATTACTTTTAATCAGCTTTGAGAATATGATTTGACACCATTCGTTTTATGCTTCAGCATTTAACCAGTTAGGCTGCAAAAAAATGCCATCATTTTGCTGACTTAATTTAAAGCCAGTAACAGTAAAACAGTGAGGGTAAGAGGAAGGAGGGAGATTTAGTTACCAGCAAAAGATGAGGAAAATGGCCATGTGCTGCTTTAAAAAATGTACTCGTTGGATCAATAATTGTGGTAATAAAATGAGACTTTGTTCTGCTGTAGGGCTTTTTCTCTGTAGATCTTGAGGCCCTTGTGCATTATGAGTCAAGAGTAGCATGTGTTCTGCATATTTCTACATATTTTTTTTGTGGTTCTTAAATACATCACCTCTGTGCGTGTGTGTTGCATATACTATTACATTGCTGCTTTCTTCTCAATATTAAGTTTGCTGCAGCCTTCCTCTTAAATGCCTTATTGCTTCTAATCATGTACTAGGACCAAGTCAGTACATTACTTTTGCTCATAGGGTGACTGGTGCTTTTATCAAAGATACTTTCTCCAAGGGATATATTGGGGTTTTGCCTAGACAATGGATATACAGAGGTTGATTTACAATCACATCATTTCCAACCAAGTGGTTCTTACCTTGTGCCTTTTCACTGTGTGTTTTACTGTGTTTCCTGAGAGGTGGAAAGATGTTAACTTGTTTATGTACAGACTTGGTCGCAGCTGGTCCGGATCCCTATCAGAGAATATATATATTAATAATTACTATTGATCAAGAACTTGGTGTTTATTTCAGTGTTTGGTTTCTGTTTTGGTGTTCACACATGTGACTTCAGTTAACCTTGATGTTATTTATAAGAAGGCATCAAGCTGAGCATTTGCTGCTGGGACTGTCCTCAGGGAATCTGGGTCTGAGGTTTACAGACAGAAGAGGTTGTTAGGATCATCTGTGGTGACCTGCTGCAAAGTACAAACCAAACCTATCTCCCAATTGCTCCAGCACAGGAAAGAGTGACTCTTGGTTACTATTTAAATGAACCTTTTTAGCTTGGTATTGAATGGGAGGAGATAGTCCAGCAAGGTATAAAAGTGCCAGGCTGTGGAGGATTTACCCTTCTTCTAGTAAATCTCTGCTGTTAGAAAGTTGCCTCTTATTGCAAGTCCTTCTCTTTGGCCTCTATCCTTTGCCAAGCCTGGCTGGCCTCACTCAGAGCTGATAACGTGGGAAACAGTCATCTGTGCCAGGCAGGTCTAGAGGTTTGAATTCAGATCTTCACTTTATTTACCAGGAAAATAAACTGTGCTGAGTTGGTCACACTTTCACAGTGGTGAAGTGAGTCCTCGAGCCTTGCTACACACAAGGTCAACAAACCCAGATAAAAAACAGGGGGAAACTGAGTACTTTCATGATGCCTGTTTTTAAAATCACAGTGTTTGATAAAATATAAGTAGTGGTTTAGTCTATTTACAAGTCTATCCAAGATAAATTCCTAAGTGCAAATTCAAGTGGCCCCCTCCAAGGCTCTCCTGTGTGTTTAGTGAAAAAGTAATTGAGCTTAATGAGAAGAAAAGTACTGGATGCTATATTCTCAAAAAAAAAAGTCTTTTTTTCTCTTCAGCAAGGACAGTAAATCCATAACAGAGCAAGCATCCACACTGCTCTACAGCCAGCCTGCCTCAACCCTTACTCCAAGGTCTGAGAAAAGAGTTCAAAGAATTAGTGCCTGTTTCATACTATTCTTGTAACAGGATCATCTCCGCTAGTGACAGGAATGGCAATATTCTCATTTTCCAGAGGCTGCTTTGTAGCCATTGGATGGGAACAACTTTATGATAACTGCAGCAGCCTTGGAGGGGGAATATGGAGTTGATTTCTAGCTTAAGGCATCGAGTCCAGCGAGCTATCCACACGCAGTGCTCTGTGAATTGAAAATTTGTAAGTTTGAGGCAGACTCTGATTTTAGTTCAGAGCCTCTGATTTTTATTAATGTTGTCAGTGTGTCATTGGAGAAGTACAAATGATTTGAAAGATATATATTCAAGGCGTTCTTGAATGTGACCTTATCTAAATTTCTTACAATGCTCAGGAAATGTCCTCCAAATTTGAATGTCTCCTTTAATCCACATTGTTCCCGAGGCTTTTTTTCTCCCCCAGCCAATAAATGAAGAACATAGAGTGTTTTTTTCTGCTCTACTCCTGAATGTCAATTGACTGAACCAAAGATAACAAGCATAGGACTCCAGTGCCTCTCAGGTGCTCCTGTGATAAGTGCTAGTATCAGGTCCTGGGTAAATACATAGACCTATTCTTGCTCCAGGTGAAATGAATAATACAACAACCATTAATTTCACTCGCAGCCAGATTATGCTTTAAACCAGACAATAAAAAACTTCTAACTTGGCAAAATCCATTGAGAAAAAAACAGTTGTTCAGTAGCCAGGCCAAGATGACAATTAAATGGGAATTGAAAATGTGCTGGATCTCACCTGCGGCGCTGGCAAGGAGTGGAGCCCTGCTGCTGCCTCCTGTGTGCGCCAGGTTGTGCTTCTGCCATGGGGTCCTCAAGGAGACAGGGTGTGGGACTGTGCCGAGGCGCAGCCGGCGTGTGAGATCCTGCGCGCCAGGAGACCGTGCTGGAAGGCACATTGCTGGGAAACCCCAGAGCTCTTGTTCCTACTTCATCCAGGGCCCAGGCATGCCCAATGATGTTCCCCCTTCCCCAGCATTGTTGTGATGGGCTGGAGTTTAGCCCAGCTGACAAGTCAACACGTTTGCACATCTCTCGCCATGCCCTACTTGCAAGACCTTGAGGCTTTGGTGCGGGTACAGAAGTCTGCTGAAGCACAGGGGTGTGCGGGGTGGGAGCTGAAAGCTGGTGAATTTTTGCAGCAGGGCAGAGCCTGGGAGCTGGGAGTCCTTGGCACAACGGCAAGATAAGGAAGGTTTCTGAGGGTACTTCCAAGGGGCAGAGTAGGAGCTGTTGTAGCAGAAGAGACCCAGAGATGAGTGAGGTTAAACAATATGAATATGCCAGCAGAGAGGTGAGCCAGGGAGGACATGTAGAAGACAGCCAAAGCCTGAAAGCCAGGGGACTGCAACATGGTGTAGCTCTGCAGTATGTTAGAATGGTTCATCTGGGGAAAACATCGTTGAAATGGGAGATGATGGCCCAGGGAAAGGTACAACAGGCAATACGCTGCCATCTTTCTAAATGGATCCTCAGCCACATACACGATGCTGGTGTCACCCACCACTGCAGTGCCACCATGGCTGTGTCTGGGGTGGCATGCAGCAGCTACACCAGGTGTGAGAAGGCGATGAGGCAGCTCGGGAGAGAGAGTGGAGCCGATTGCATGGAGGGAAGGAGCCGTGTGTGGGCAGGCAGCATGGAGTGAGTTACGGTCAGGATAAAAGACTGTGAACACCATTCAAGACAAAAATGAGACCTTTTAAAGGCCTTCAGGCTTCAGGAAGCAACTTAAGCACAAACACAACTTCAGGCACGTAAGTGGCATCAGTGAAGGCTGCGGGGTGAGTTCCCATTTCCAGAAAGTCCTGTTTTGATAGGTCTGGCAGGCTAAAACCCTAATAGGGGAAAATGCCTCTTTTATAATTTAAAAGGGGACTTGATATAAGTGAGAATGAAGCCCAAGTGGACTCAGTCTGAGCTGCTGGATTGGAGCCTTAAGTGCAGGCTGGTCACAGAAATGTCTGTTGCTCAGATTTCAGTGCTCGTTTTCCTCCAGGAAAACTGTGTATTTTTCATGCACAAGCCTGCATCTTCATTCAGCAATACTGCAGGGCTGTGCTGAGTTATCTGCATTGATCTGGTAAATGAAAGGCCCCTTGCTGGCAGAGAAGCACAAACTCTCTGAGCCCTGAAGCGAATTGGAACAAGGCAACTCAGACAAGCACAGGCAGTGTCCTGCTATGTATGCATGCATGTTTATAACATAGATGCGTATGTGTATACAAGTATTTAGTCAGAAAACATCCAATATCTACAGTCTCCCTGACTTTAAGATATTTTGGGTTGATTTTTTTATTTCAAATTATTTCAAAAGAGAAAACTGACATGGAGGTAGTATAGACCAAATATATGCATGCTTATGTATGTATAAAAATGTAACCTTTAGAAACCCTGAGAAGTGAATGACATCCTTAAACATAGACTAGTGGCCAAGAATAATGTTTGTATATGGGGCTGAGAAGTGTGCAGAATATAGTTTTTCATCAAATCATGGAAATTAGAGATAGAAAAGGCCTATTAGATCATCCTGGCCATTCCCTTGACACCAAGGTACAGGAGAGCAGGAAAAGAAACAAACAGAAAAAAGCATTAAAGCTATAAAATATCTATTTTTGCAGAAATCACAGTGCAAACAGAAGTCCTGCGACAGCCACTGTACTTTAAGTTGTGCAGTTGTCAAAACTGATATACAGAAAGAAAAAAGAATTTGGAGCTTTCTTTAAATGCCTTGGGCTTTTCCTTTCTCACATAACAAGTTTTCCATAAACCTTAATGTTGAGACTTTTTATCTTGTTTCCAATGTTGAGTGATTAAAAATAAAAAAGGGAGATAATTACCATGACACTGACACAGCATTTTATGTATTCAAAGAATTAAGTGATTCTTATAGAGACCCTGTGAAATGGGTATGTAAATCTGCTATTTTGACAAGTGCTTTATCAGTGCCAATGGATTTATCAGACACTATTGCTCTTGCTTTGTTGTGCAGTGTCAAAACTGATATACAGAAAGAAAAAAGAATTTGGAGCTTTCTTTAAATGCCTTGGGCTTTTCCTTTCTCACATAACAAGTTTTCCATAAACCTTAATGTTGAGACTTTTTATCTTGTTTCCAATGTTGAGTGATTAAAAATAAAAAAGGGAGATAATTACCATGACACTGACACAGCATTTTATGTATTCAAAGAATTAAGTGATTCTTATAGAGACCCTGTGAAATGGGTATGTAAATCTGCTATTTTGACAAGTGCTTTATCAGTGCCAATGGATTTATCAGACACTATTGCTCTTGCTTTGTCCGTGAGGAAGATGAAGCAGAGGTGAAGTGACCACGAAGGACAGCCAGTGAGTCAGTGGCCGAGCCAGGATAAAATTCAGGAATTTCGTCTGAGTTTTCCAATGTTTTAGGGTTGGACACTTTCCCGCGTAGCTCTGAAGGGAGTAACTGAAGACACCGGCTCTTTGTAACCACTGAAGCAGAGCAATTCTATAGGCTGGGCACACCTGTACTAACTGCTAAAATCGTTACGGTCTTCACTAATTAAGATTGGCACAGTGCTTGCTGCTAGTAATATATCCCCATAATGGATATAGCATTAAACATTTTGAAGTGGCAGCTGAAAAGGCTTTAACAGTGTCCACTTTGGATTAAGGGTCTGCATTTTCTTGAAGGTCTTTTATTTCTTAGCTGGTTTTGGTTGTTTCTTTCTAAAAAATTGTTGGCAATGCAACTATTGACTTTCAGAGAGAAGGATGAGGATTTTTTTGTTAACCGTAATGATTTTATCCCATTTGCCTTCATTTAATTTGGAAATGGAAACCATATCTTTAATGCTAATTAGGCAGCACATTACTTAGTCTTCCTGTCCTCGTATAAATAACAATTAGCAATAATTTAGCAGTTGTACACTCTGGCATCTTCTAAGCCATACCATTGTATACCATTCCAAATTCCTTTGCATTAATTAGGATCATAAGCCAATCAGCACTAATTAAGAAGAAAATAAGTATAATAACAAATGAAACAAAGCTAGTGATTTGTATCTGTTCAGTAGTTCTTTTTCCCTCTGCAGTTTATCAAATAGTTGTAATGCGTAGGAACTTCTTCTAATTGAAACTAATTATGAGGTTTCCCCTGCTACTTTGAGCCTCATCTTCAAATCCCACGAAGCTCATTAAATAAGTAACAAAGCTGGAATCTTTAGCACATATTGTAACTTGGTTCACGTTAATTAGCACCATGTTTTGGAGGCAGTAAGAGGCTGTTCAGCAGCAAACGCTACCTAAAGGGACATTAGGTAGGGATTTTTGCAGATCTAAGAGGCTACGCAGAGACCTGAGCCAGGTATGATCAGATATGGCTGAAATGTCACATAACCACCTCAAGACCGTATGCTAAATATGGTACTTTTGCAATTCAGCCCATTTTGACCCTGTCTTAATGTCTGTTGTTATTTGGAGCAAGCATCTGGGGAAATGTAGGTACTTAAATATACAGTCATTACATCTGAAGGTCATTCCTGTCTATCGGTGACTGTGTCATAAAATAGCATACATTTTCCACTGCTGTTTTGGGTATCATTAGCACCATTTCACTTGCAGAAGCGGGAAGCAATCTAGATGCCGGCATCTTTGCAGATCCCAGGCCTATTTAACAGACTGAAATTGCTACATGATGTTTAATGACGCTAAAAATATATATGATGGTATGTGCCATCTCCATTTAGTTGCATGTAGTAATTTAAAGGTAGGCAGTCGGTAAGTATTGAATACAGCTCAAGGTGGGTGAAAGAAATCCACAGGCCTATAGTTTGTGTCTTCTCACTACAAATTCACCTCATCTTAAGCAGTTTTCTGTACAATCTTATGAGACAGAGCCACACACTTATCTTACAACAGGCTGCTGCCTTGCTGCTGTACTGCCACTCTCAATCTTCACGGACGAAGACACGCATGACCTAATCTTATTGGAAAATCTCACATGCCCTGAAACCAGACTGAGTCGGAACAAATCACAATCTAGTTTGTGGTTACACGCTATCCCTTTCCAGCTGACATTGCTTTGAGATTGCTAATTAACTGACTAATTAATTAAAATACCCTAAAAGTGGTGCAGTAACTCTGACACCTTAGATATTTTGTAGTTGTTGGGTCGTCTTTGACTTCCCAGTTGTGTGTGTGTGCAGATTGTCAGAGATCTCTCACCCCACCACCAGCCCCCAACTGCTTTTCTTGGGACTGTGAGTCTAGCCCAAAAGCCATGCACAGATGCGGGATCACCCTCCTGAAGTATTACCCATGCTTTCTTTCTGCCTCTGAAGACCGTATCTGGGCAGCTTGCAGGCAGGGTCCAGTGGTAACTGATAACCCCCATTGTAGCCAAAGCAAGAAATGTCCTCATGTAAATCAGGAAGAAAGAAATGCCAGTGCCCTTTTTCCCCTCTGCATTTCCAGACAAATTGTTTTCATCGAATGACTATTATCATTTGAAGTACTGTTTAAATGAGTCCTGTGAAAAAGACCACAAAGTATCATTGCAATATTCCCAGATGAAAAAAGAGGCCCCATGTAAATGATGAAACTCTGAAAAAGTGTGCAATCCAAAATTATTGAAAATATGTAAAACACCTCTTCTTGCGATCTGATGAATAGTCACCAAATAGGAACACTTTCCAAGGACACAGTAAACATCTTCATGAAGGCAATCCACAAATCAGTATTTTTTTTCCCTTGCTATGGATGAGACAACCAACACACATGACACACACAGCCTACATGTTTTTAGTGTGGGTACATCAGAGAGCATAGGAACCCGCTCTATTAGAAAAGTTGTCCTCTACCAATAATGGAAGATGTAGTCTTGTGCCCGGACAACTTAGTCCATAAACGATCATATCTAGAGAACTGACTTGTTCAAGTACTTCTTCATGAAGTTGAATCCAGTGGTGCTAATGTCCCATTGCCCTGTTATGCGTGACAGCCAAGCAGGGTGTGGACATTGATGTGTTTCTCTGAATTGCTCAGTCAGCCAAAAGACTTCATTTTCTGGGGAGTTAAAGTCTATCTTTAGTAAAAACCTTTGGTGATTCCTGGATGTCAGAGAAGCAACGTGATGGGAGGTGTCTCCAAAGACCACTTTGATAACCTGCCTTCTCCTAATACCACCTGCCAAGGAGCAGAGGGGATCACAGATGTTACCCTTTTAGTCACATTAGGTGTTTTAGAGGAAGAAATAGAATAAAACATCTTCAGCTTTTCACTTTCAAGCACCTGGGGAAGTTATATAGAGGAAAATGGCTGCAAGAGGGTCCCCCTTCCCCCCCTTGTGCAAACTGGAAGCTTCAGTACACATCAAAATTAATACATAATACTCTATTCTCTGTGGCATGCTTCTCAAATAAAGAAAATAGGCAGTGTTTTTCTTAGGAATATATCAAAACAGTTTAATAACTGGAGCAGCTGGTCCTGCAGGAAACCTCCTAGGGTTTGCTGCTGGTCAAAAGTACCATTTTTCACATTAAGTTTCTTTATCTGAAAATAAAATACCTTCCAATTAAAAATGTAAAAAATAAAATAAAATTTAAGTTTAAGTCTGTGTTTCCAGTAGAAAACACATATGTTTAAAAAGAAGTAAAAAAGTAAGAAAGTTTAATGAAAAATAAAATACCTATTGCATTGTCTCAGCATATAAATAGCTTGTTTCTGAGCTACTCAAAAATGCACAAGTGAGACTGCCCAGTTTCTGTGTGTTTAAAATTCAAGAGTGGACCCTAGAAAGAATTAACTGGGAAGACCTGCTCTCCAGTCCCCTGAAGACACAGCAGAAGGTCACCACCGGTTTTGTTACTCATGAACACTCTTCTAGCCATGTCCTGATAGGAGTCTGAAGGCCAAATGAATCAGGGAACAACAGTATTTTTTAATCCCTGGAGATGACTTAACCAATGATGCACATAAAGGAAGGGGAAGAGAAAATGAGGGGAACTTTGACTGTATAGTCCTTGTATTGTGGAAAACAAAGCCAAAGAGGAGTCACCAGGATGTTTTTGTCTTCTATTGTTTGGGGTTTTTTTTTCCCATATACCTTTCAATTGTTTCTAATTATGATCTGTAAAGAAGTGGTTGTAACAACTGCAGATTGGGAATGCTGGTAGTTTCCTCTCTTTCAGAGGCCCTTTGAGGTTTGATTCACTAACATCTATAAAATGCTTTGAGATCTTTGTCTGAAAAACACGAAATAACAACAATGAAGTGAATTGCAACCCCTATCTTCTATAATTGACCTAGGCAGAGAGGTTTGTTATTGTTGAAATTGTTGGGGGAAAACTTGGCACATGTCTAAGGCAATGCTGCTTTTTGCCTTGATCTGAGCTGGAAAGGGTTAAAATTATAGGGAGTCTTACCTTCAGAAATGGAGAGGGAGAGGGAGAGAAGGAGAAAGAAAGAAACAAATGAAAAAAAAAAGCGCCCCTTTTTTGTGGAAAGGATTGGCTTCTGATTTCAATTATTTCTGAGTTGTAAACATTTTCAGGGACAAGGAATTCCTTTGCATACACATATCTCTATTTGCAAAAACCAGGGCCAGTCCAGTGGAATTTTGTTTTTGTCTCAACAGAGTCATTTTATTCATCTGGGAGATTTTATTTAATACTCTGGTATTAATGACAGCAAGAAATTAAACAGTTGTTTCACTCATTTTTCTTCTTTTCAGTGTGTGTGTCTATCTTCCCACCACCCCCCCACCCCCGTATCTTTATAATTATGTTTTAAGACCGTAAATGTTTCCAAAGGTAGTGCCAGATTTAAAATACTGGTTGTTATTACAATGTGAGGGTGGCTTTACCCTCTCTGTTTGCAGCCTCCAGCTTTTATCTGCCCTGCTTCAATCCTCCTACTATAAGAGAGGAATCCAAGAAAATGAACTCATTTAGGGGAGAAGCAGCTTGACTCCTTTTATGATGATTATGATTATTTTAGTCTGGAGCGACTACCCTTTAGCAGGTAAAACCAAAAATGAAGGGAAAAGAAAAAAGCTTTGAAAGCTTAAATTTTGATGCAATAAATCAATCAAGCAGGCAGCCCCTGTCTCCCAGGCTCGTTTTCATCTCATCCCCCTGGCTGCAAGGAAGTTACTCCTGTTTCATGCTGCCACGGTGGGGATGAGAATCAGACCCTCATTCTCCGCCAAGCGTCTTTAAAGCAGAAAGACATTTTTGTAGGCTGCTGTGGCATATCCCAAGCCCTGCTGTCCTTTCTGCTGCATGCAGGGAGTGTGAGGCAAATACCGCACTTTGCAACAGGCACAGGGAAGAAGAAGGGGATAATAGAGACAGTGCCGTTCTCCCCTGAGTGCCGTAAATTTGCAGCCGGCACAGGTGCGAGGAAGGAGGGCAATGTGTGCACCATTTAATAGGGCTGTGTTGCAGGTGAATGGATGTAGGATTCTGGCTAATTCATTTGCATTGCATATTTCTGCTGACGCCACACGTGAGCGATGGACAGTTGCGGCACCTAAAATGCGGCTCTCGCAGATACTGCGCTCTGCAAGTGGACTCGAACCCAGAACCACTGACCCAACCAGCTCAGCATGGCGTGAGAAAGGTGGACGAGGAATGGGTCAGTGCAGCTTGTTCAATGCAGGCAGTGGTGTCATTCATCCAAAAGCATCTATTTTAGGTCGAGCTGAGTTGCCCCTTAAACTCTGTTGGCTATAATGACTAGTTTCTGCTACCAGTAAAGGACTTGCTCAGAAATCAATGTTTCCACTTGTAGGCAGCCATGTTCAGCCTGATGAGTCCCACTCTGCTCTCTGGGAAGAAGATAACAAGAGGTGCTTTCAAGGCAGGTTTGCCCTGCCTGGGTGATAAATGAGTCGTATTGGCAGGATGCTCTGAGAAAAGCTCACCGCAGCACTACAGCTTTTAGAGCTGAGCTGGTCCCCCTCTGACTGCCTCTGAGTGCTGGCAGAGCATGGAGAAAGCTCTTTGCGTGCTCTGAGCACTGTCCTGGGAGGTGGCAGGTTTGGGTCCTCCTGAGACTGAGGATGGGTTAAACTCACATTTCCCATTTTTTCTGGGTAAATGCTGTAATACTGGCAGCGGGCTTCCCCTGCATTCATGGGGGAATGGGCGCTGCCGATGTGGGTGCCAAAGAGGCTTTGAAACAGCCAAAGGTGCTGGAGGATGGGTTAGAGTCCAGATGGACTTTTTTGCTCCCTGTTTTCTCATGGCTAACTGGGATAGGGGGATCGCACTTCACAGATGCTTTTCTCTGCACCCAACCAGGTAACATAGAGGGAACAGCCAGTCTGGGAGCACCAACTTCCACTCAGCATCTCTGAGTGATGGGATCCGCATCACCGTATCGACATGGTTTTCCTGACCCTTCCTCAGGGTTTCTCCTGGAGGAAGGTCTTACAGGAGAGGCCAAGCATCACTAGAGCGTTGTTCTTGGAGGACCTCACTGCAGGAGGGAAACTGAGGCACAGGGACAAAGCAATTTGCTCCAGGAGCAGGGAAACTCCAGAGCTGCAGCAAAACCCCCAGAGCAGCCAGACACTTCCCATTCTTTTCTTTAGCTGTTGATGTGATTCTTTGTAATCATTACGGTTTCCCCTATATTTGAATGAAGAGGGCCATAAAAGTTTAGCGTTATCTGTCTACCTGCTCTCCCGATTATCTGTGCTCATATATGACTACTATCGACTCATTATTGGCATGGCACTGATCTGAACTTTGAGTTTACTGCTCTGTGGAAACACAGTAGCTACCCAGTAATGCGGTTATTTCAGCAGGCACCCTTTTTTCTATAAGATAAGAAGACAGTTGTATCTGTTTAGTGCTATCATAAAGTTGTGTTAGTCTCTCAATAAAAAGGAGTCTCTGCTTGCTGTTAAGCAGAGAGCGAGCAGCTTAGCTTTGAAACCAGGGTTTGGATGAACCCAACTTCTGTTTAATGTGCTGGTGGCTTGCACTTTTGATGTATCTGTTGATCATTTGATCGGCAGAACTTTACTGAAATCACGAGGTTTCCTGATATGTTAAAAATTCTGACAACAAATCAACCGGAAGGTTGTAATCTCAGGTCATTTTCCTTGCCCTCCCCTCCTCTGTAGGACAACAAAATGTTTGTGTTGTTTCAATCCTTATTGCTTCAAAGCTCTTTGAAACATGGCAATGTGGTTTGAACTCACAGCTATGCAGTCAAAGTCTGTCTCTAGCATTTTAACTTCAGCTGTTTATGTTCCAACTAATTAGCCATAACGTGCTGGACTGGGGATAATATATCAGATATGTTATGACTCTTTCCCTGTGCTGTAGTGGTGGCAATTCTCCACCAGTGACTTGAAAGTGCAAGAGCTGGTTTTCTCCCAACTTTTCTGGGGAAGCAAATATTTAAGCTAAAGACACTTGATTTTTGCTACTATGGGTTATGGTCGGTTTTGATTACATTTTCTGTCTCAAAAGCTATTAGTATATTCTAAACACATGTAAGTAAATTCTCAAGTGAGAGCAAAAGTGTTTGGGAAAGTCTGTGTGCCACCCAGACCAGAGGATGTAGGCTGGAAAGAAATTATATGAAAGAAAAAAAAAAAAAAAAAGTCCATATTGTAACATTTAAGTCCTTTATACACAAAATAGTCTGGAATCCTGCTGAGACCCCTGACTTGAGTTTGGGCTCTGAACCCCCTACTAGTCCATTAAAAAGAGAGGGGATATTTGCAAAGACTGGGCAAAAGCATGCAGCTGTGCTAACGTTTAGAGATTCTCATAACTCAGGTTCTGGTTTAGCAGCATCTGTAAAATTAACAGCTCCAAGTTTGGTTCATCCACAGGAGCGGGGAGTCTGCTGAACACATGGGGTCTTAGCATAATATTAACACTTGTTTGCGGAGAGATCACACAGAGAGCTGCATATGGTTGGGCTTAAGCTGTTCCTGGGGTGTTGAGGGCATTTCTGATGAGCTAGGGTTGGTATTAAGACCAGTGCGGTTCAGGATATGGAGATGCTGTGAACTTTTTGGAGTGCCGCAGCCTGTTTGTTGGACTGGTTTTGAGTCTACAGGCGATCCTGAGGGACCTGGCCATCTGCAGCAGCCTCAGGCTTTCTTCTGGTGCTGGCCTGCTTCTTTGTAGGTCTCCGGTCAGCAGAAATCATATGGCTGAGAAAAAAGGTTTCAGCATTTTATCATTTCCAGAGAATAACATTGCCAACTGCCTAAGCGCTCATCATTGTGGATTTCCCCTGCATTGGTGGTGGGAAATGAGAAACCTGATGACTTCCTCAGGATGAACTCTGGGAGGAGAGAAAAGCTCAAAGAGAGAGCAAAGCCACCCTTGCGGCTTTTCATTTCTACTTTGGGATTAGAGGATATTATTTGTTGCTCTGTCTCCCTGCCCATTTATCCACCTGTCTGTTCTCACATCCACATCTATCACATTGTTGGTCGTGGCAGTCCATTTTTGATGTATATAAATCGCAATAATATCACAGCCACAGGCTGTGTCACGTTATTGTCAGCTCGATGGAGTTATATCTGTGTTTATTAAAAGGCAGGAGGAAACTGCAGTGCTCCGCAGCTCCAGGACCTCAAAACCTGCTCGTTTGGAGGGAGACATCATTTGCCCTCTCGTTTTGACCTCCCTTTGCAGGGCAGTGAATGCTTTTTCTCACTCCACCTTCAGTGAATCCCTAATGGATAAACAGAGGACACAGAAGCACCTAAATAGGTCCTTAAAACCTATTTTTTTCCTCTGTTGCACAAGGGCCAAGGACAATGTTTCGCTCCTGCCTGTCCCATGTAGTTCACGCAAATTTACTTATCTTTCTCAAAACCTCACAAACTTTCGAAGACTTGCGTAAAAAAAGGATGAAAAAAGACTGACAAGAAAACCTCACCAGTCTTCAGGGATGTCTTTATGCTTTTTTTCTCCAGTTAATTTCCCAGAGGAGATCCCCTCACTTTGTCAGAGGGAAGGTGCAGTAGCCGTCCTTACGGGCTTCTATTGAACAGGTGCCATCGGCACGGTGCCAATGCGGCCACCTCCAACATACGCGCATCGCCTTTGGCAAACGCTTCTTGACCAGGTCAGCTGGCAGATCCATTTGCCACGCTGCACTGGATAAATTATGGGCTCTGGCCCTCAGTCCCATGAAATATGTCAGGATGCTGTGCATGCATTTTCTCTCTAATCCCCCTTCCCTCTCAGCCTACATGTAGCCCTGATGTCTTTATTTGAAACCTCAGTGGCACAATTTTTATACCCAAGCCCTTTCATCTATTCCTCTCTATCAGCAGAAGATAACATTTGTTTGGGGGCAGGAGCTTTTTTAAAATTTTTAATTATTACTATGTCCCCAGCATAAATTAACCACTCAGTAGGCAAGTAGCAAGGGGCAAATTTCTGGAGAGAAGGTAGCACATCGGATCAAGGTCAGATAAAAACCAGAGCTGAGCTACTGCCAGTTCCTTTGTCAAGGCCAGTAAGGGGAATTGGGGCCAGTTTTCTTAAAGCCAACGGAGCTTGCGTTGACGAAAAGAGCCACGGAGACTGAAAAGAGGTCAGCGAGTAATGCATGTTGGAGCCAGGACAAGGGAATAACAGCACCGAATGCCTGCAGAGGAAGGCAAACAGCAGTGGTAATGTGGGCTACGCGGCAATATTGCTAAACTGTTTTCAGCACAAACCTTCCTAAAAGGCTGTTGCTCTGAAAGGGGCAAAGCTAGAGCCAGCCCATTCCTCCCGCTTCCTCCAGCATCTTCCCAGTTGCAGGAGCACGTCTGCTGTCATTGCAGCAAGTGCCACACAGCTTGAGGAGAGATTTTTTTGCCGTTATAATTAAAACTATTATTCTCATACACAGCCAATAGTTAGATAATCTAGGCCATCACGTATGTACAGCCTGGAAGGGTGCTCATCATAGCTGTGGAGAGCTCTTTCCACTGCTAAGTCTTACTGTATGATGTTAAGGAGCATAAAAGAGGCTGTGTAACATATTTGCTTACAGCGAAGTGTCATGTTCAGTTCTACTTAGGGGACTTGTTCATCTGCCCCTGTAAGCAGTGACAAGCCCGTGGCAGAAGGACCAGGGAGATGGCCCCTCAGAAACATTTCAGACAAGCATTTCAGCATAAGTTCTGCCCTGACACCAGCTTTTAATAACCCATAATTTTTATATTACATATACATGTGTGTATATTTACATACGTATATCAATCTATATATACACATTTATAAAAACAACCTTTCAAAAGTGCCTAGTGACTTGCTCGCCCAGTTGAGGGTCCTTTAAAAGCCCTTTTCTGCAGATGCTTGGCAGCTTGAGAAAATCTCTTCTTTCAAATTTAGCACCCGCAGCACTGTCCTTCCCACATCAGAAGACAGTTTTTAAGCCCTCCCCTTCAGTAACCAAAACTAAATTAATCTAACATCAGGAGAGGCTCGTACAAGGAAAACCTATCAGACTTTGAAATAGTCCCCCAGGGAAGTTGGGGAAGCCCAGTCATTTAAGGCTGAATGGATTGACCTATTTTGGGACAGCTGGAAGGATGGGCTCGCTGAGCTAATATGGCTTTTCCATTTCTAATATATCTGACCTAAACTTGGACTGTTGAGACCCACCAACGCAGGCAGATACGCTTTCAAGGAACACACCAGAAAATGAGGAACAGCATTTTTAGTAGGCAGACAAGTCATAACCACAAGATCCCTGGACATTCAGTTGTGGCTTTTTGTCTTCTCTCTCCAACTTCTGTGCTAAGACACTTTGCTCTCCAAAAGTAGCAAGGGCTCAGGTCTCCTATTTCTGAACTGATGTCATCTTGTTTGGGAACATGGGAAGCAGTTAAAGAAAGAAAAGAAGAGGCTATAGAAGGAACACTGAAGAAAAAAGGTGCTGGAAGATCAATGTATGCCTTGTTATGGTGCAGGTTTTAAGTAAATGACAATTATCACTCCAAGCAGGAAAAATAAACTTTGAGTTGGAAACACGGATATTAATGTTCAGACATAACTTGTTTTTTCCTCCCACTTACCATGGTCTGTGGAGTCTAAGTAAATAAAGTCTTACTTAATTTTCATGGTGATGGTTGAGGATACAAATGATTCTAAGCCTAAGTGTGTGTACATACATAGATATTTATTTTCTTTTGAGTTTCAGTTTCTGTAACCCAAATTCTTTGGGGAATCTCTGTTGCAATAGTTTCATCATTCTTCCCTTCTGAAAGTTGGGCTTTGATAATAAATGAACTATACAAATTGTGTCAGGTTAGCTTCAGGGATGAGATGGGATCCTTCCAGGAAAAAAAATGCTGTAGGATTACTACAACAACCAATTACACTGACATTCCCCCATCAAAAGTTGCATCTTGAGCAGAGATCCAGTGTCAGAGATTTGGCATAATAGCCCGTCAACACAAGTCAGTCAACGATTGCAGGAATGATACAGAGTGAGAAAGCTGTTCTTAGGGGAAAGTAACTTTTCTGTAGACTGGAAGCTGGTTTATCCTTAGCAATGTGTAACGCTGGTCGCAGCCTCCCTTCTCTACCTTATTTCCTATAGGGTAAAAGAGCAAGGGGATGTGAAATGTGGGAAATGAACTGAAAGCCTCAGTAATTGCTCCCCTTGGAGATGAACACAGACCAAGTCAGTCCTGGAGTGTGATTTTACTGTAAGGAACAAAATCCAGGCTGGAGGATAAGGATAGTCCCTGGAAAGTCTTTGGGAGAAAGTAATAAGGTGTTCACCTAAGTTTTTTAACTACATTTTAGTTCATGGGGGTGGTATCTGTCATACTGGAGAAGACTAGCCTGTGCATCACTGAAAATCTGTGAAAGCCCATTTTTTGAGCTGCTGAGCTCAAAAGCAGTCCGTAAGTACTTTCTCTGTAAGCCTATGCAGCTTAAACAGCACAAACTCCATTTTGTCTAACTTAGGATCTGATCCCTCATAGACAGCTTTTCCAACTTTCTGACCCTCGTAAACTGATTTTGTGAGAGACTTTTGTTGTGCTTATTTATGAGTGCAATCAACAATATCTCCTTACACCACCAGCATTTCCACTAATACGTCCCCAACACCTCTGTCTCTTCCTGAATGCAGAAGTGCAGGACTTGTCTTCCTGACGTTTGCCAACATGATGATACACAGAGCACGCCGGGCATGCAGGGGAGAAGGTCTATACTGCAGGCTCTGTTGTGCTGCTCCCCTCCTATAGGAGACTATAGGGGCTGTCGGAACCCCATAAAGATAAACCTTCAGGGTTGCTGCAGGGAGAGCTGATTTCTTCCACAGCCTCCCAGTAAAGCACTTCACTGAGGCCTCCTCCTTCTCTTGAATTATCATCTGAAGACATTGATCCCAATGTCCTAACAATGCCGTAACACCCCAAATGCTTCTAACACTCTCAGGCACCAGCAATTTGGGGAATGACTCAGTTTTTTTCAATATTTACAAATATGAAAAAGGCAGTTTCCATTGTATTCAACTTGTTATTTCATGTATTTCCAGGGTGCAGTAAATGTTTTTTCTCATCCCCATCACACGTAACTCTTTTTGGTTTTTTGTAGAGACATCTGACATGCACTCACCACTCATTTCAAGAAGTTTCCACTTTTAAGAAAAATGTAGTGCAGTAAAATTACAAGAGGTTAAAGCTGCAGTAGCTGGCAGTATTCGTTTGTGTGGCTTATCTCTTTCCGTGGTCTATCTGCATGCTGGTCAGAATAGGACGCTCAGATTACCACCCAGCCTTCCCTTGCAATCTTTGTCCAGTTGTTTTTAATACAGTAACGTTCAGTCAAACAAACAAGCAAATTCTCTTGTGGCTCTTTCTTTGCGTGTAGCCACAGCTCGTCTGCTTTAGACTGTGTTATCTGTTGTTCTTGTGAGTTTGTTGGATGCCTCTTCCAGGGGAAAGTAAGGGCTGCCATTTTCTACCAAAAACATTAATTGTATCTACTGGGAGATATTTAACAGTTAGGAAGTTCAGGTCCCTAAGCAGTAATTAATATTTCCTAGCCCATGAGGTGCTCTCCTTCAGTGATCACCTATTAACTCTTCTATTCAAACCCAGGTTCTTCTTTTTTTTTTTTTTTCTGTGTGTTTAATTTATCACATGCTTAGTAAAGTGAAGCCCCATAATTACCTGGAAAATGGAAAAAAAGGGAGTGAAGGTTGTGACTTGAATTGTTAGAGTCTGTGTGTTTAATTTATCACATGCTTAGTAAAGTGAAGCCCCATAATTACCTGGAAAAAATGCCACAAGGGAGTGAAGGTTGTGACTTGAATTGTTAGAGATTCAGTAGATGCTGCATCTTCCCCAGAGTCCGTGCCAAGTCAATGCTCTAGATTGCCACAATGACTCACGCTAGGAGTAATGCACCATTTTCCATCGAGGTCTCATTCAGTAGTAGAGATTAAGGACTGCTTCCTTTGGGATGAGAGAGGCTAATGACAAGTGGATAGGTCAGTAATTACAGTCCATGGAGAGGAGTCAATGGAATCTCCATCCTGAGACACACATCTCCAAACCCTGAGTCACAAGCTCTGATCGCGCCCATCTAACGTTCAGGCACTTTCAGTTAGTTGATAATAATCTACATAAACGTACCAGCAAAAGCACAAATCCTTTCTGCCGGCACTAGATGAGTTGCTGCCTTGGCCGGGAGGGAGTGCAGCCACCAGCTTTATCCCTGCCCATCACAGCCTAAGCCACCTTCTCCAAGCCAACATATTACAATCGCAGCCTGTCCCAAACTGCTGGTTTAGCAGTGTTGTGTGTGCTGCACAACTGTTGTGTACCTCACACCTACCGCTTTGGTGGTATACCGAAGGGATCCGAGTATTTGCAACTTTAAAATGAAGAGAGCAATGGAAATGCAAATTGTTGCTGTCGTGATGAAGATCTGAGATATGGTTTGAGAGCATTTCCTCTTTGAGTCTCATTCTGTAGGATCCTTCCCCGTCTTCCCTGTAGTCCGTAAAGCAGATTTGTTTGTGGCATACATATAGTAATGTGCTTATAGAGAACACAGAGGCTTAAGCAGCTTTCCTCGATGGCCTTTGAGTCACTGAAATTTGCCCTGGGAAACATTGCAGTGGTGGCTGATCTACTCCATCCCCCCTCCTGGTGCTGTATATTCCCCATATCATATTCCTCAATATTCTTTCTGGCAGATGTGCAAAGAGGGTGGTAATAAAAGCCCATTTGTATGACTATGAGTTCATTGCCTATACTCCAAAACAGTGAAAAACTAACATTCAATAATTCTGCTTTGCAAGCCGTCGTTATTTTGATAACACTTCAAGCGAGCAGCAGAAATACTGAGCAGCCTCCGGGCAGGGGGAATTAGCAAGGACAGTGTCTTGCCTGCAACTGGAAGCCTCTTGAAAACAAGAGTGGGTTTGAAGCTGGAGGCCTTGGGAATCAATAGATGATTGTTTGCATGTGAGGACCACAAAGTGCCACCGCAGTTGAGGGTCAATTGGTCTTACAGTTACAAACTGTATTTTTTGGAGGCCTGTAACGTGCCTGTTTCTATTTGCAGGCGGCAAATAATGTGCCACACAAGCGGTCTGCGAGCTTTTGTTTTTCCTTAAAGGAAAATATATGTGATGAGGGAGGAGGGAATTAACAGAGAGCTGGCACTGCATTTCAAGACCCATGCTTTTATTTTTAAACTGCATTCACTAAAGTCCTGCTTAGCCTTAATAAATATGTTTCTCTAGCCAAATCTTTGATGTCACGCCTGGAGATTTAGCTTCACAACTCTCCCTCCATTTAGTGGAAATCTTTCAACTAAATATACATGCATCAAGCTGATGAAGTAGATGTTTATTTTATTTTATTTTATTCATTTAAGGCCCAATCCAAAGCACACTGCAGTCAATAGAAATTCAGTCAAGGCTTTAGTGGACACCGGACCGTGCCACCATGAAAAATTGATTTATTAAACACGTTCCAGAAGTCAGATGGGCCAATATTTAGACGTTTCCTCACCTACCCTAAATTCCTCCCTGTCAACACAAGCAGGGACTTATGCCCTATGTTTTGGGTTGGGTTTTTTTTGTTAATATTATTTTTACAAAGCAAAACTGATGAGGTAGATGTTCTGATTTCAAAAACCATGCAACAACCAAGACACATTTAGCAGTCTGCTATGTAATCAGCAATATGCAGGTCGAGCTACAGGTTCTAGGTGCCTAGGACGGGAAGGGTAAATATCTTCCCTTTTCCTCCTTTGCGCTATACTTTATTTAGTGTACTTGAGGATCAGGTCATTAAAATAATTATTAATGGATGTTCCTTGCGCTATGTAGAATGAACATCAGGGATGCTGAAGGTCTGCAGTGTTGTTCTCCTCTGTGAATCAAATCCCTCATTTATTCCCTGGTCCCTGTGCTACCATCTCATGTCAGTGTCCCCCTGCTATGATGGCGATGCTCCCCTAGGACCAATTGAATGGACCTTCAATTACTCTTTGTGTCTTCAGATTCACTAATTAGGAAAGGAAAGATTATTTGGGGAATTAAACACTCTACCTCAAATGCCCATATAGATACTACTGGTATAATACAGAAAGTCTGCCTTCAGATACAGTGCGTGCCTCCCCACTAAAACTCAAGAGAAATCATGATACAAAATCAATGGGATTGCTTAGTTTCACTCACTAGAAATAGGGATCATGTTTTTTCACCTCCGGGGGTTCTGGGTTCTGGGACACTGCTCAAGCAAAAGGCACTATGAGACACATGCAAAGCTATTATTAAACTCGGGGCTGCGGATTAAACAGGAGCTCAGTCTGACCCACCACTTGATGCTGTTTCTCAAAACCAAACTCCAAGCAGTGAAGTTTTGCAAAGCAAAACCCAGCTCCATCTCTCATCTCGCTACCTGTGCCCAGGGCCACGGGACCCATCAGCAGAAAAGACTCCCCATCCGGACTTGGAGAAGCTGTGCTGAGCTGCTCTCAGCTGCAAGCCACTCTTGTGTCATTTTAATGCAGCATGGTTTCTTCATGGCCTCTGCAAGCTTTTCCACTGCAGCTAAACGCGTCAAACAGGCAGGGAGAGACCTGTAAAAGCGCAGTGCTCCATCAGCCCTTCAGTGGCACAAGGGGGACACATACTGAGGCTCTCTGCTGCTGCACCATGCCTGCAGTGGTCTCCTTGCTGCTCTGCCTGCCTTACCTATTTGGTCTTTATTAATTTGAAGAAATTCCTCCATCAAAGCCAGGCAGTTGTATTTCCTAGATCCATTCTCTTCCTTTGTGTTAAAACTGCTTCCCCTGCAATTAATGGACTTCAGTAAGTCTCTGAAAAGGGAAGTTGGATTTAATGGCATGCAAATAAATCACATATAGAAGGACTGAGGAAAGTTAGAGCTGTACACAAGTAATAAATAAGGTTATTGTCGTCTCCCTGTCTGATCCAAAAAGGGCAAACAACATCAGCATGCTTTCATTTAATAACCACTGTTTCTTCTTGACAAGCAATTGCTTTTCACCTTCACATTACTCGTTATTTTTGCCAGCCCCATAGCTGAGATGAGAAATGTTCTGCCCCTATTATAGATATGGGAAACTGAGGCAGGAGAGTGTAGACCAGCACTTGCCAAAGTAGGTGTACAATATTAGTCACCAAAACTCCGTGTTTTATTGCCTGGGTTGCCAAGGTCTCTGCTATCGGCTGCTCCCGAGGATTTCACTAGACACCATGGGCAATTGGCATCCCCAAAAGTCAGGCTGTCTATTTTGTTGCCTGATATCAGGAATAGGTGATGTATGACTTTGCTCTGTTTGATTTCTTAAGATGCTTTAGAAGCAGCGGTATCTGTGTCCCGAGTCCTAGTACTGTGTTCAGCCTCTTTGAGCACCATCCAAAGCTGGAAGGAAGCAATAACATTGTTAATTTGCGTTCATTAGTGCAACCGATAATTGAATAGGAAAATGTGGTTAAGTGAAAACAAGGACTGGAAGCTCAAAACCTGTCATCCCTCCAGCCCTTGTGCTCATGGAGCCTGCTCTTAATCCCAACACCAGTCTCAGAGTCTATCGCAGCCCTGCAAACCTGTCCTTTCTCTCCCACTCTGCCTGTAGTGCAGCCACATCGAGCTGCTGGGCATCAGCGTCGATCCCCCCTTCACCTCCCATGCTGCCTGTATCCCACCCAGCCAAGCCACGGGACTCCTCTCTGCACAGCAGCACCTCGGGGAGAGCTACACATTGCCCGAGGAAGAAGAAGGTCCAGGGTGTAGAGGAAGCCTTGGAGGACTATTCAATCACCTCCTGTTTTTGCAACACCTATCTACCCTCCTTTCCCAAAACAGTATGTCCAAAAAAAAATCAATGATTAGGTTTGCTAATTTTAAGCTGATTACCGTTTGCAAAATCAATCGTGAGAAAACTGGTTATCAACATACTGTTTCTAATAGTTTCCCCGCGGGAGCAGCAGGTTTGGAGCCTGCTCTGCCAGCACTTTAATCTTGCAGAATTGAACCCCGCAGGGTGCTGTGTGCTCTGTAAAAAGTGCTGAAGTAAAACAATATCGAGGGTGCTAAGGACCTGCCTGGAGGCATTCAGCACCTGGCAAGATCAAGCTGCAAGTCATGCCTCTCCTTTCTTAATAAAAATTGCTTTTTGTGAGGAAAAAAAAAATAAAATCCCTCCCCAAAATATGTTATCTTTGAAAAACCAATCTGCTTTTGCAAGACAGGCTGTAATTGAATCCCAGCTGAATGCAGCTGCAATTGGGGTGAGGTGCCAGCATCATGAACAGCATCTGGAAAACCACAGAGAACCGCAGAGTGGAGTTGCATAAGCTAAGAAGCTCTTTAAAATATACGCGCGCGCGTGTGTGTGCACGGGTGTAAATAAAATAGAGAAAACTAAACAGACGATTTGAGGCCAGAATAGCAGCAGTGGAGAAAATGGCGGCTGAGTCCTCAGCCTCCCAAACCCTCGGACTCGACAAGCATCCTGCAGCGCCCTGCAACGATGACCCTCCTGCATCTTTGTTCTTCGTCATACCCCGCTTCTAAGTGTGAGCCCGAGATTGTTTACTTCTTCTCCCCATCTCTCCAAGGAATATGATTCACACGTTTTCAGATTTATTTGAGCAAAATGCAATAAATATGCTGCTTCAATTTTAACTGCTGGAATGTAGCCAGGGTTTTTAATGAATCTGGCCTGTGCGATTGAAGTGGTCCAGGATCTCAAAAGCTCTGGGCACTGTTAGATTATACACACAGACATACACACACACACATATCTCCCCCCACCTCCCGTTCCCCTGGGGCTCTCTGAGTCACACGCGACTGCAGGTTTTTCAGATTCGGCTCTGGTTAAAATTAGCAAAAGCCTTTATTATTCAAGAAGAGGAAGGATTCCTATCACAGCTGCTGAGAACTGCCATATTTTTCTTGGATTTGCTGCACCAACCTATTATAATTTGGCTTTATCTGTTATTCTTTGTTTCCCTAAAAAATAGTAGCAAGGCTTGGTCCTGTCAATGCTGATTTTTTAATTAACAGTTCATGAAGATCACTGCATTAATCTGTAGCTGGACCATCATTGATTTTTTTCCTGTGCAACTGGCATCTCTAAGTTTTCAATCTTTTATAGTAATGTTTTGTAACAAGGTGCCATCAGATCTCTGCTGAGCAAGGCACCAGTTCTGTAAGCTTGAACAAAAGATGTATTTCAAGCAGCTGTAAACACCTTGTTTTAGTTATAAGAGCAGGTGGCAAAGGGCTTTCGCACCAAAATCTGAAGGCATATAACTCAAGTGTGGTTATATGAAGTCAACCACCAGATTCATTCAATTCACAAGCTGCGTGCGTTTAAAAGGAAAACAAAAACAGGAAAATGAGTTATGATATAGTAAATATGTCCCATGTCAACTCATCAGGAAGGTTTTGGCCAGATGCCAGGAGACAACAGCCCAAAATCACCACGACCCGTGGGAACAGGCCTGGTCTGGTAGAAATACAGTGCCACTGCTGGAGCTCCGCAGTTTCTGATGGGTCCAAACTGAAGTGGAGGCATATTGCCAGGGCCACATGGAAAAATCAGAGGATGTCAATTCTCCTGTGCCTCCATCTGCGGATAATTGGTTGAGCACTAAAATTCACAAGGAAAATTTTGTTTTAGAAAGATGATAAAGAGAACAAACAAAAGACAGGAAATTAAAATTTATGTAAACATAGTGGTTCCCAGAGCAACTATAAATGAGCCACACTGCATATATAGACGAAGGCATAAAAGTTAATACCATGTGCAGCAATACCATACACTACGTAGGTACCCTTGGGACCACGTTACATTTGCTACGGGACCCATCATTTTGAATGGTTTGACTTTTACGCTTTTAAAGCCTCAAACATAACATTGCACTAATGCCAGGTGGGAATAGGACATTTGCTGTTTATTTGTTTGTTTGCTTAAAAAGAGAAAGGACCGTTTGAACAAAATGAGACACAAGTCATAATTTTTCTCCTATTGCATACTGGAGGCAAAAGTTGCGGGCTTTGATCTCCAAAGATTTCCGAATAGTTTTGTTGGGGAGATATTTTTCTGCACTGATTTAGTACTCACGAAGTGAGATGGTAGGAATGGAGAACAGCTCTCCTGTTGAGATAGGGCAGCATCTGTTCAAACGATGAATTATAGTGCAACGTAAAGTACAAGGCTTTTCCCTAAGTAAATGTGGGAGTGCAGAAGGGATCGACTTAGCCATGTAAGCTTCAGATCTGAAATACCTAAACTCCTTGGAAACATGCCTTCAGCTTGCACTTCTATTTTTTGCAAGTGGTTATCCTGAGTTTGATTCTCTGTTCCCTCATGCAGTTGTTGACATCAGTAACATGGGTGTAAAATGTCACCGGATCAGAAGGCAGCCAGCATTCACCTTGCATTTGTATTCATGACTATACAAGGAAGAGGGCAGCAGCAGGTCAGGCCCACTGAGATCCACAGAGATTACTTTGTCGATGTGGGATGTTTATGTTCTGATGGGGTGTTTTATAATCGACTCTTAAAACCATGCCGCAGCCTATTTGTTCTGGTTTCATGGCAGATTGGAACACAGGAACTGTTGTGGCTTTCCAGGGTCACTTTTTTTGGTTTTTTGTTTGTTTGTTTGTTTTTTTTAGGAAAGGCATTGCATGCCCCCCTTCATCTTTTTGCTCAAAAGTTTCCAACATTTCCAAACTGTAAAGTGTTTGGTTTAGGATCAGACCTGGCAAGCATCACCTGGGTTGTCAAGTCTGCTCACCCATTGGTGCGGGCAGCTACTTTAGTGCTGGTGCTTTCCCAAGCCACACAGCAGGGACCGTGCCTGGGAGCAAGTGCCCCTCCTTGCTGTCCCACACCAGTCCCCGCTTCTTGCCACAACTTCTCCTTTGTAAGAAGGTGGCACCCACATGCCTCCATCACAAAACTCCCTAAGGGAACCCCCTCCCTGTCCCCTACTGTGGTGGCTTGACCTTGGCCTGCTGCCAGACACCCACCCAGCTGCTCTCTCACTCCCGCTCTTCAACAGGACAGGGGGAGAAAATAAGGTGAAAAAACTTGTGGGTTAAGGTAAAGACAGAAATTGAGAACCATAACAGGCAAAACTTGCACTAGACATTGCCAGTCTGTGAAGACAATGTGACGAATGTGTATGATCTTCAGGGAAAATGTGAGCTGCGGGAGGGAACGGGTATTGCACATGATCAAGGTGCGCTGGTGCAGTGAAACCAGGACTTGCACCCCTTGGTCATCAGCACCACCTACTGACACCTTCGTCTGCTGGGGACCTCTGTCCAGCTCCTTCCTGACAATGAAAAGCCAGGCTATGTGGTGCCACCTGGGGAGCTGAACCACCTGTTTCTCCAGCCCCTCTGCTCCGGAGGAGATACACTGCTAGGAGATCCATCCTAGCAATAACCCTGAGATGGTGGCTGTGATAGGGAATTGGGTTGGGGAACAGGGGAGTGAAGCTGTATCTCTCACTGACCTGCCATGAGGTGATGGGGAGATGCTTTGCCCGTGATTTATACAGCCATACTTTGACTTCTGAAAGTTTGATGTCTGGGTCTGAGCTAGCCAATGTAGGTAACTCCCGGGGCAATTAATTGTACCCAAACATAGACATCTAGCCTAGGTGGAGTGAGGTTACTTCTGGAGATGTCTTCTTCTCTGTATTGATCATCTAAAATCCTAAAATAACTCAGCTTAGAGTTCATTGAGTGACTTGAAAACATTTTGAGTGTTTCTGTTTCCCATTCCATTTCTTGGTCTTACCTCTTTTGTTTCCTTTCTCTATTTAGTGACGTGGCCCGTTTCTCACTTTTTATGTCTACTGTGACTTGTACAGTGGGACCCCAGCCTTCACTGAAGCCAAATGCTTCATCTAATTAATAATAATAAAAAAGGAGAGTGATATACTCTTTGTGCAAAAATTTAATTTTTTTTTCTAATTCCTGTTCAGTTGAAACAGCTCATTTCTCTTGAAAAGCAATTGAAATGTCATTAGTATTTTCATTAGCATGATGACTGATGATACAAGGCAGGCAAGTAGATTTGGGGCCTAGGCTGATAAATTTTCATGACGTTTTTGTAAGACTGTGCTAAACACTTCAGAAGTCACATGCCAAGTGGTTGCAGATCATTTAAAAAAACAGAAGACTTTTTTTTTTTTTTTTTTTCCCCTTTATCTCCTGGAACGAGAAACAGCCGCACAGCTATACAGAAATAGCACAGCAAGCCCTGGAAATGCCCAGCAGTTGCTAAACATTTTTTTTCCTTCATTGAAACAGTAAATCTTCATCAATGAAGATATTTTACTGATGTGTCTTTGGCGTTTTGTGGGGGTTTCTTCCCCTCTCTGAGGATTCACATCTCTAGATGAAATGGCTCTTATGTTTGTGGGGAGGAGAGAAATTCCTGTGGAGAAACCCAGCTTAAGACCTAACCATAACTTAAGCTGCCTTTAGAGGCTTTTTTGAGAGGTTGAGCTGGATTTAAGTGATACATGTGTGTAAGCCATCATGACGGTTTTGCTTCCAGAGCCTTTTCCCATCACTAAATGAACAATGAAGAATGGATAAACAAGAGGGGAGAGGAAATGTTAAGCTTAGTTAGTTGTCTAATCATTCTGAGACTTTTTGCCCTCTTTGCTTTGAGTCAGCTTCAAACACAGATGAAGCAAATTATGCACTTGGGGTGGCTTGTTCTTGTATCTATTGGATAGGCTATATTTATTTCATTGATTCCTTCTGTATATATGAGCAATTACAGACCTGTGTCCTGTAAGTTCCTGTGTTTTTCTCTCACCTGCAATTTTGAATTGCTGGGTTGTTGGATTTTTTTATTTTTTATTTTTTATGCTCTGTTTACTGGAAGAAAAAAAATAATGTGCTCACTTCTATATAATGTCAAGCAAAAGACCCTTGTCATGGGACAGAAAAAAATATTTCTAATTTTCGTCCTGGGTAACAAATCCATCCTAAAAGATCATGGGAAATTTCCACAGTTTTAAATTTACTGCATGTATACGTTGATCCCTTGCATTGCAGCCGTTTTGCTTCCCATTCAGGGAAGAGTTGACAGGACATGGTTGTGCTGCTCCTTCATTGGTGACAAGGGGATTTTTACAACGATGAGATATTTCCCTACCCACAAGAGACTTTGGGACAAGCGAAAATGAAGGCTCAGGGCTCGATTCATTTGCCCACACGTAGTTGTCAACTGTCATTTGAGATGCCTAGGATATCCTGCCTGGCCTCCAGCTGCTCTTGCAGAAGGGCAGAGGTCTTGCCTGAAGCCCTTTATCATATCTGCCAGCCTCCCTCGGATGTTTTGAATACTTCAGGGCATTTCAAATACAACCAGGTGCCTGTGTAGAGCTTAGACTCCTGGCCCAGTGATGCACCATCCACATTTGAGCCTTTCCGTTAGAGTACGAGGAATTTAAACCTGAGAGGTTGTTTGGCCACAGAGCTTCAGGGGGAGGATGGATCCTCTTGCCCAAATCTGGGTATCTACAACATAAGATTGCTATGTGAGTTAGGTTTCTTAGCTTTCATTATAGTCAGTGAAAGTTTAGCCAATGGAGCCTGGAAAGTAATTCATCTTGGACTAAAGAAGACCCTACTTTTTTAGATGAAAGACCCACTCCACTCTTCTGACTGTATTAATTTGATCTCTGTTGCCTGTCATGGCAGCTTAGACACATAGCTCTCATGTAAACACTCAGGTTGTGGCCACCTAAAGTTCGATGAGATGAACCCCCTATTCCCTTAGTTATTAAAAAAAAAAAAAAAACAAACCAACATCAGAAGGGCATAAGTACAAATCCTTAGATATGTTTTCAAAGATAAAATTCAAAATATTGAATTTGATTAGGCTGTTTTACTGGGTAGTTGTTCCAGTAGGAGAAAACAAGGCCTGAGTGCCTTTTCATGTCCAAATTGCTAAATAAAATCCCTTTAGACTTCTTCCTCCCAAGAAGCTTTTCTGCAAAACTTCCAAGGCTAGCTTCTGCAAACAATTGTCTGAAACTCAGACCTATCCTTAGGTAAATCTGTACTGGGACATGGAGTGCTGAGCAAATAAAGTATCAACTTAATTTAAAGGTTGGAGAGCCCGTGCTTGGCGGTTTACTGAAGTTCATTGTTTTTTCCATAGTTTGATGACCTGACCAAAATCTCAGTCAGGGTCAGAATTTCAGCAGATTCAGCCACTGTTAAATCTTTCCTTTTGGATAATAAAATTCTGCCACCCCAGGAAAGCAACCATAATTAAAGAAAAGCTCTGCTTGTATCACCTTTGCTCCATCATGATGCTCTCTCAGAGTGGATGTTTAAAGGGAACATATTCCTATCCTGATACACCTTTCTATATTTTGTCTGCCTGGTGCTATAAAATATGCATATAAGGCTAAGGGGAGAGAAGTTCGTTGGTTGAAGAACCTAAAATATCCTGTTTTGGTTCCAGTAAATGTGAAAACTGAAGACACGTTTGCACCAAAGCAGTGCAGAAAAGCACTCTGGAAATTTAGAGTGGCTCAGGCATAGATGTGCAGCATTCAGGTTGATAGTATAACTCCAAATGTCAGTGGTTAAGAGCATTTAGGGTTTTCCCAGTATGTTCTTTATTCTGATTCTTGTCAATCTGCTTTTCACACATGTCTGTAATAAGCTATTTCCCTCCTCCAGCTCCTTTCCAATCTATTCTTTGTCTCCTATTTCCATCTATTTCCCTATTTCATTCCACTTTGCACTCTTCACCTCTTTAACCTCTTCTTCATCAGTCAGAACCCTTCTTTTGTCTATACTCCACAGAGGCAGTCTCTGACCTTATTACATGTGGTCTCTCTGCCATCCTTCTTACACTGTTATAGGAAGCAGTCTCCAGCAAGAATTTTAATGAAAAACACTCTCAATAAAGTATTTCCTTCAGAATTTTCCTTTGAAAAATATGTAAAATCCAAAGATTTTACACTAGAGTTCATATCAGAGAAATGGCATATCACTGAAGTTTTTAATAGGATGCAAGGGAAAGGATGAACTTCAGGAAAAATCCTGAATTCTAGATCCGTCTGCCTGTTTTTCCTCCATTCACAGTAATCCTGAGCTGTTAAAATAAAGTCAAACATTGTACTCTATGTGATCATTTTCAAATATTTTAGTTGTTTTCAGAATGCCATTAGAATACGGCAACAATTGAAGTCCTATATACCGTAATGATAGCTAACTATTAAACTCCTTTGTTGCCGAGGTTAATTGGCAATAACACTTATGATCTTACCTATGCATCTGTTTAAATAGATTTCAGTTTTCATACTGCAGTCAATTATTGTGGTTTTCAGAATGAAAGGTAAAAAAATACCCCATATCTATTGATCTGAAATACAGAAAAGGAGAGAGAAGAAGAACGATATATGCACTCCCAGTGTGCATTATTTTTCATCTCTGGTGCTGATAAAGCAAGCACTCATTTTAGCAATAAATCAGCATTAAAGTGGGATGAATGGACTCAGATATTAAAACAAAGCCAGCACGAAACCTTCTAAAAATAAAAACTCCTCTGTTACAGTCTCCTAGATTGCAGGGTATATTGGGACTTCTATTAAGTGCTGAGATTTTACTTCAAACGCATGTCATACTCAGAGTATTTCTCATTGTATGAACTGGGGCATAGCTTATTACAGATAAAGAAGAAAAATTAAATGACTAGGCTGCCCAGCAGGGAGAACGCTAACTTGGAAGTCAGCACTCTTGGATGCTCTTATCAGCTCCGTGACTTTCAACGCATCCTCATCCCACCTGTCCCCAAGTGCCTACCACTGTGGCATAGCCACCTTTGCTTGCGGCTGCTGTGAGTAGAAAGGTGTGGACCCCTCTGGGGAGCAGTTCAGGTATTACTGGACTAAGTTAGATGGTGGAGGTGCCCACCTGATTCTTCTGTTTTCCTTTTGTGTAACAGCACGGGCAGCTGGGTTCGATCAACATCCCTGGTACTGTTTGCTTTTCTAACGCAGACCTCACCACAGGACTACTAAAACCGGTGTAATGCAAATATAACATTTCCGTTCGAAAGAAAAAAAATCAGCTGAATTTGCGCATCATACAGATACTGTCTTTTGCTGAATGCATACACAGGGAGAATGAAGCTTTACCATTTCTAGCGGAGCATTGTACTGTCTTTTCTCAGTGGAGGTCTCTTAGTAAAACTTGTTCAGCAAGATTTTTGCTAATTATTTTGCTAACTCCTCTTAGATTTCATCACTTTTTGTTCACTGGATGTGCCTGAAAAATGAGTCCATCATTACACCAGCCCAGCCCTTGTGCCTCATTCGTCCTTCCCCCACTAGCAACTTGAATCTTCTGCCCATGCTTCATGCCAGCACTCTCCTACCAAAGCTGTCAGTGTCCCATTTAATCTGTGATAAATACGAACTGCTCCCAACTCCGTTTGCCTAGGGGATATCAGCTCTATCTGCCACATTTAAAAATGATCATCCCTGTTGTTAAGAAAAACAACTCAAAACACCACCCTTGACTTTTCTCATTACTTACGGACTGAAATTTCCCCATCTGTCTTTCCTCAGCTGTGTTCTTGAGAAAGAAATCCTATCTTCTGTTTCCTTCCTCCCCAGTAAGCATATCCTCATCCACTATGACAGCTCGTCTCAGTGTGACTACTCATCTCTAGGTAGTTCCTTGCTCCTAGCTGCGGGTCTTTTTATTTCTGCCCCTCAACGTACCTAATGGCTTTTTATGCCTTAAAAAAGAGCCCTTTAGCTCGCTCTTCCATCTAACCATCCTCCCTCAAACACTTCTTTTTCATTTCACTTCTTTTCAAAGATTTTAATTTTTCTCCTTCCCCCTCTGCAAGAGAATTTAGTTCTTCATCACCATGTATTAAATGATTCATTCACTGAGATATTTCACGGCGAATTTCATTTCTCCAACACCATCGGTCTCTGTCTGTCTCAATTCTGTCAGTCTCCAACAACTGTAAACTATAACTTTCTGCTCAACTAAAAGTTTCAGGCTCTGGGCCGGAAAAGCCTTTGACTCTGAACCCATTAGCAAGCCCCTTTAGCTTAAATCCGTGTTCACAAGGCCTCAGACTTTGACTCTGAATTAGCCTTTTGAACCCTTGGGGGTTTCTCTCGTTAAATTTATTGATTGCTGTCACCTGCATATAACTAACATGTTCTTCTACTTTGATCCAAGTTCTACTGGAAATCCTCATTTCACGTGCTCATCGCTTCCTGGCATGACAGAATTTGGTGGTTTCTTCCATGATATTTTCAAATCCCAGTCCCACTCCGAAGGGCTGTGGGACCTGGGAAGGGCCTGCAGGGGTCTAGAGGAGACTGGGTATGAGCACACATACAGCCTCCTTGGGTTATTGTCCCATACTCTCCTGAAATACGAACTGCTTCCACCAGCTCCATTAAATCTATTTTCATCTTTGAGTACACAAGGGCTGAACTTCCAGACACACATCACTTCATCTCCCATGACCACGGCTGCACATCCTTTATTCCTCAGTCTCCTGACCCAGGCCCCCTCCGTTTTCACACTAGCAATGTGCAGAGGAGGAGGGAAGGGAATGAGATGGAGGATTCCTGATTCTTCCTGTAGCAGTACAGGAAAAAGCAATTCCAAACAAAACCAAAAGACAAGGCTCAAGAGGCCATCCCCTAGGAAGTCTAATTCGCTGCAAATAAAAGCTCGAAACAGGTGGAAGATTGGCCTTTTGAATCAAATTGCAGCTGATCATCCTCTTAGCTGGAGGGGCAATGAGAATTTGAGACTCATCTTGACGATGCGCAAAATAATGCTTCCTTACCCTTTCCTCCTGGGGTTTAGCTCTTGCATGGATAATAACACCAGCAGCTCTGTTGTTTTCAAACATTGCGTGTCAATGTAGTCTGCAGATTCCTGCATCCTGCAGCTCCACGCAGTCCTGGGACCTACCTCCCAGAAGTGGAAGATGATCTGAAGCCTCTGTAGACAACCCCACAGTTGTATATAGCAGCAGCAGCTGCTCTGCTTGCTTAAGCAACGCCTTGCGAGGCTTCAGGTACGCAGCAGTTGCCACTATGCTCCCTGTCAGGAAACACAATTATCTTCATAAGGAAGCGAAGAGGAAGACTCGCACTGCGTTTCTTGAACTCAGGCGCAGAGATTCACCCAAGTAGAAAGGAATGGCAAGATGCATTTAACCTCATTAGTTTCAGTAGGGCTGACTTTGTGCAATCCATCAGTGTACAGATACATTAGGGGAACTAAACTATTTCCACATCTCATTTACATAATGGATGGGATGTGAAATGAGTCCTATGGAAGAGAAGCGCCCTGGAGGCACTAAAGTTTATCACAATATGTAAGAGTTCTTTTAGATCATTGCATTAAATTTCCACTAACAAGATAACAAATTAATTGTCTGTATTACTGTACTAACCCAAAGCGGATAAAGTGTATGATTTCAGCAGAGGAAGGCAGCTGTTTAAGACAGCTTGGTGGTTACAGGAGGAGGCGGAAGAGATCAGTATGTCTCCCAGCATTTGTGTGCCATGATGCCAGGCCTCCTCCTGCCCCTTTAAGAAATCTGGCTCTTCTCTAATCTGATGTTGGACTTGAGCTTTATTAGTGAAGTGAGGGAGAATGAGTAAATCAACTGTATCAGACAAGCCTCAGGACATCTGGAAATTGATCATTCTGCAGAAATAAGCACTCTGTGTTTATTAGCTGGGAGTTCATCACTATCGCTTCTCTTTATCCAATTCCTAAGAGATTTCAAAGCTATCATCATAGCATTAGCTCTTCTGACTGTGCTACTGCAGATAAAGATCAGAAGATCTATCTAATGATGGCTTTCTCGGTCTCCCTCTTTCTTTCTCTAAAGCTGTCCTGATTTAAAAAAAAAATAGAAGTAGGAAAATAGCTGGAATGAAATGAAGCAGTCTCCCAGTCTTAAATTTTTGCCTGTTGGCAATAAGAGTAATTTTTTTTTTTTTATTCTATAGGAACTTGGTTTTATTCAGGGCGACACATCCTGCAGAATAGAAAATCCCTCATAGAAGAGGTGGAATTTGAAGTTTCTAATGTGGTGGTGGAAAAGGGAGGAAGATAAAAGGACCTAAAGCCATAAAGCAGTGCTGTACATTGAAAGTACAGTTATTTTTAAATGATAATACACGTCAAATAGAAGCCAGGGAAATGAATTCCATAAGTTAGAAAGGTAATAATATTACTTTAAGAAGAATAATTACTTTCCTTAACTACATTTATCACATAGTAATTCAGTTCTCCCTTCTGGAATATGATGCAATGCCAAACTTTTGACTGATTTATTTAAAATCAGCCTTAAGAAAAGATTCACCCAGATACAAGGTTTCTTCTGGTTCTTTATTCAAAAGGGAGGAGTTATCAAAATGCAAATGCTATGACTAACTTAATGTTTAGATGTGCATTCCTATACAGCTGCATTGCGTAGCTACATTGTGCAAAGACACTGGGAGAAAAATCATCTGTAAGAGTTTTCTGATAACAATGGTCAGATGCATAAACAATTTAAGTACAGCTGTGGATTTCCAGAAATCTGTGGCGAGTATGAAATGCAATGCAATGAACTCTCTAAAGAAAAGTCTTCCCTAGCAGAAGCTTCACTGAGATCAATTTTTATCAGCTGATTTTCTCTGTTTTCCAATCACAAATTAACATTTACTGTCTCTTTTGAACTGGCACTTAGAGTTCCAGCCTGAGTGCGCATTGGGCTCGATTCTGTACACAAATTAAAGAAGAAAAGGTGGATGTTGTCCAAGAACCTTTCTATATAAGTACAAGATGAGAGAAAACAGATGAATGCAATAAGCAGAGTGAGCATGATTTAACAGTAAAGCAAGGATAGTTAATTAATCCGTTTGTACAGAGCCTAGCACAATGGAGCTAGACCACATTACTTGCAATGTAAGTACTTAATAACAACAACAATAATGACTAGGCCTTTAAAATTAGTGTATTAATTATCAGTCAGAGCTCATAAGTTGCTTAACCGGTGAATGAAGAATGCCAGTTTTTTATCCAAAGTATCAGGGGACCCATAAATCTTTAAGAAAAAGGCCAGTTTCACATCAGTATCGTGTTCCCTCATACACAGTGTCAGTCTGCCCTGAACTAGAATAGTGCTTCTCCTGATTCACCCTTTTCCTTATGATCATTATGATTATTTATTTATAATCATGCCACCATTGTTTTAGGTTCTTGATAATCTCCTTCGTGTTTGCCCTTGCTTTTGAAGCTGTCCTTTCCCTTAGACCTTTCTCATTAAACAAATAATGATTGATTTCCTCCCTGCTTTGCTGCCCGTTGCTCACTTGCATGTGCACGCGGTGTTGTCTGTGCTATCAGTAGGACTCAGGAAACTTAAGGTACGGTCTTTCATGGGATGAAGCGGGCTCTAATTTGGAGGAAATGCACAAAGATCAATAGACAGGCGATAAACAAGGTCTGAATCAGACCACCCATATACATCATCTTGTTCTGTCTCTAGAGCAGCGACGAAGGATAAAATACACTGGAATCATGGTTGTGTGTGTGTGAATTTTAAACTCTGAGCCACCTGTGGTGGTGTTGCAGATGATTTCTTGTTACCTGACTCAAAGATGGGTTGAACTGGGGGGTTCTCTTACGTAAGGCCTTCTGAACAGAGCACCCCAAATGAGAAGAAAAGGTCCAATGAAAGGTGATGATACCATGCCAGCAGGTCCATCCACTCAAGGGATAGACCTCCCACCACTGCAACGTGAATCACAGCCTTGTGAGCAAATCACTGCACCTCCGTGGGTTTCCAACGGTGCCTCCAAGTCTCTGTTTGCATTTTGGAATCTATGAAAGGAACCTGACGGTTCTTCCTTATTGGCTGCTCCAGATCCATAAATTACTCCTGTTCCTCAATTTAGATGAGAATTTCAGTGAGGTGAGTGATATAGGCTGAAGAAACCAAGTGCCTAAAACAAAAGACAGATGGCTGAACCCCCAATTCACCAGCGATGAGCTGCAATTGGGCCATGTAGACTTTGAAGTAATTCATTACATTTGTATGTCTTCTGTAGGGGGAGGATTTTCCTCAATGATTTGTATGACCTTGCTAAACCCAGATAGGTGGTAATTGAGCAGCAACTACTTCTTCAGAAGAAACAGAATAAAAATATTGAAAATATTGACTCACCCCAAAGGCAGTAAGCAGTACTTTGGTCTTTGACCTTTAAGCATCCTAGGGTAGTCAATAACCTGGCTGTTAGATGCTGTGCCTGCCACTGATTTTGATTTGGGAGTAGTTTAACCTTGAACCAAGATCCAAGTAACCACGGCAACAGGAAGTCGGCCTCTCCATCCAAGGAGTGGGAATCCATAAATCAAGGTCCCTAATGCAAACACTGTGTGCAGGTAGAGATTTGAGAGGATAAGTGGTTTGTGAGGGATTACCTTTGAAAAAATGAATGACTGTCCCTTGATATGTTGAAGCACAGCTTCACAGAGACTTTTTTTTTTATCAATAGAGGTCAACAGGTTACAGCTGCATGTTTTCATATGGCTCTTTATATAGGCCTTTCAGTTTAATTAGAACCAGATGTTGAATTTATGAGGTTGTTAGCATTATTATGTACCATATGCACATGCATATATGTGTATGTGTATTGATACATACACCCACATACGCACATTTCTTGCGCACAAGCTGCATTCATGAATAAATAATGTTAAGGCTCAAACTCAAGCACTATGGCGTGTTGAAACCTCAGTTTTGCATATGCACAGTTCCATAGTGCTGTGATCCCATAGGCATAATTACCTGGTCAAATATCCCAGTTATTCTATGGGACACTGCTTTATTCAATGTATAGCGCTCACCCAACAAACAGCTATTTGGTGGTTGGATTTTCCTCTCACTATTCAGTGTGTGACATCATGTCTCATTTATTCCACATTTCTAAGCCTTGGTGTGAATAGATGAATGTTTCATGAATGTTGATAATTTTATTTTCGCAGCACTGCTCTTGAGATGAGGGGTATATTATTGTTCTCATTTGCAATAAGAGAAGCTGAGCAAAGAGAGATTGAAGTTGAATGGATACAATTTGAGATGCTTAATACTTGATTTGAGGCTCTGGAAGGATGTGTGGTCTAATAGGCAGAAACTCTTCTGCATATCTCCACCAAGCTATGACCTGTAATTCTGTCTCGCTCCTGACTATTCCTGCGCTCAGACCCGTTCTCCTCTGTTAAGTCCCAGGCTGATATCAGGTCACAGGTCCATCAGGACTCCTATTTCTGACTAGCCCACTCTGTAGCCCCATCTTTCAAACTCCTCTCACCAGTGCAGTTCTTCTGTGCCTGAGTCTTCTGGAGATCTCTTCCACAGTTTCTGAGACAACCCATAGGTCTCCTGATATTTCACATTTCACGTGCAAGGGACAAAAGCAGGGACTGTTCATAGCAGCTCCAAGCTGCAAATACAAGGAAATGTTGGTTGGTATCTGGAGAGGCTGAGCGCAGCCAACTGACGTAGAAGTTTGTGCAGCAGTTTCTGGCTCTGCTTTGAGATCTTCTTGATCTTCTGGGAAAGGTATCAGGGTACTTGTGGGAACTCTTTGAGGAACCACCAGGTGCTATCCAGGTGCAGCCAGGGATAGCAGTGGGGGCTCACTGCTGCAGGGGACAAAGGCCCCCATCTGCTGACCTGACCCGCTGTCCAGGGAGGTTTGCTGCTGGCCTGGGGCTTGGATCAGGGAAATTGTGGAGACATACCAAACCAAATCTGAGTGGCAAATCAAATCAAGCGAAGGTGGCAGGAGACTTGCATGAATGACCAAGGAACTCCTGAGTAATGTCAGACATAAAAAGGAAACAAAAAAGAGGTGGAAACAGGAAGAGGTGACCCGGAGAACTATAGAGACAATGTCCAAGCATGCAGGGATGGGCTTAGGAAGCCAAAGCCTATCTGGAGTTGAATCTAGCAAGAGCAGAAGGGCAAGAAGAAATGTTTCTACAGATGCATAAGCATCAAAAAGAAGCCTAGGGAAAATGTGGGCCCACTGCTAAATGGAGCAGGGACCCTGATGGCAAAAGACCAGCAAAAGACCGAGGTACTCATTGTCTTCTTTGCCTTAATCTTTACTGGTAAGACTGGCCTTCAGGAATCCCAGGCCCCTGAGACTGGTAAGGAAAGGAAACTTACTCTTGGTGGAGGATGATCTGGTTAGGGAACAGTTAAACAAACTCAACATACATAAGTCCATGGGACTTGACAGGATGCACCCAAAAGTGCTGAGGGAGCTGGCTGATGTCATTATGAGGCCACTCTTGATTATTTTTGAAAGGTTGTGGTGGTTGGGAGAGGATCCTGAGGACTAGAAAAGAGCAAATGTCAGTCCAGTAAGGGCAAGAAGAAAGACCCAGGGAGCAATAGGCTGGCCAGCTGCATCTTAGTCCCTGGGAAGGTGATGGAGCAAATAATCCTGGAAAGCATTTCCAAACATATGAAGGACAAGAAGGTGATCGGGAGCAGTCAGCATAGATTTCTGGAGGGAAAATCATGCCTGATCAACCTGATGTTGCTTATCTTGACTTCAGCAAGACTTTTAACATTGTTTCCTATAACCTCTTTATAGACAAACTGATGAAATACAGACTAGATAAATGTACACTGAGATGGACTGAAAACTGGCTGAACTGCCGGGCTCAGAGGGTTGTGATCAGTGAGTGGCACAAAGGAGAGCTAGACGCCAGTCACTAGTGGTGCACCCAAGGTGTCAATACTGGGGCCAAAACTATTTAACATGTTAATTAATGACCTGGGTGATGGGGTAGAGTGCACCTTCAGCAAATTTGGAGAAGATACAAAACTGGCAGGAGTGGTTGATATGCCACAGGGTCATGTTGTCACCCAGAGGGACCTTGACAGGCTGGAAAAATGGGCTGACAAGAACCTCATGAAGATCAACAAGGAGAAGTGCAAAGTCCTACACCTGGGGAGGAACAATTGCATGCACCAGCACATGCTGGGGGCTGACCATCTGGAAAGCAGCTTGGCAGAAAAGACCCTGGGGGTCCTGGTGGACACCAAGTTGACCATGATTCAGCCATGTGCCCTTGCAGCAAAGAAGCCAACAGCTTCCTGGGCTGTATTAGGAAAAACATTGCCAACAAATTGAGGGAGGTGATCTTTCCCATTTATTCAGCACTGATGAGGACACACCTGGCATACTGTATCCACTTCTGGGCTCCTCAGTACAATAGAGACATGGACATATGGGAGAGAATCCAACAAGAGGCCACAAAGACGATTGATGGTCTGGAGCATCTCTCCAATGAGGAAAGGCTGAAGCAGCTGGGACTGTTCAGCCTGGAGAAGAGAATGCTTAGGGGGATCTTATCCATGTGTACAAATGTCTGATGGGGAAGAGTAAAGAAGATGGAGCTAGACTCTTCTCAGCGGTGCCCAGTGACAGGACAAGAGGCAGTGGGCACAAAATGAAACACAGAGACCTTATAGCAGCCTTCCAGTACCTGAAGGGGGCCTACAAGAAAGCTGGAGAGGGACTTTTTACAAGGGCATGTAGTGATAGGACAAGGGGTAATGGCTTTAAACTGAAAGAGGGTCCATCTAGATTAGATATAAGGAAGAAATTCTTCACTATGAGGGTGGTGAGGCACTGGAACAGGTTGCCCAGAGAAGCCATGGATGCCGCAACCCTGGAAGTGTTCAAGGCCAGGTTGGATGGGGCTTTGAGCAACCTGGTCTAGTGGAAGGTGTCCCTGCCCATGGCAGGGGGAATTGGAACTAATGACCTTTAGAGGTCCCTTCCAACCCAAAGCATTCTATGATTCTATGTCTGAACATCACAAAACACATTTTTACTTTGAGGATGACCGAGCACTTGAACAGGTCACCCAGAGAGATTGTGGAGTCTCCCTCCTTGGAGATATTCAAAACCTGACCAGACATAGTCTAGGGCAACCTGCTCTAGCTGACCCTGCTTGAGCAGGGTGGGGTGGACTAAGTGATCTCAAGAGAGATCTCAGCTGCTTTGTGATTTTTGAATCAATCTTTGATTGCCAAAATCTGATGCATTTTATCTGAGGCCCATGTGCAAGTTGAGATTTGAAAAAAGAAGGAATTTATGAAGGATTACCTTTGAAAAATTAATGACTGTCCTGGATAAGTTGAAGCCCAGCATCTCAGAGACCGAGAGAGGTTTTCATAACTTGGCAAAGACACAACAAAAAGTCCTCACCCTAGCAGACTTTTGCTCCGGTCTCATGAGAGCGGGGCTACTGGATTTTTACAAAGCAGCAACTGCTAGGAGTTTTCTAAAATGGGCAAAAAAAATCCCAGTCTTATTGTAAAAACTGACTGAGGCATTTTAGCTGCCTTTCTGCTTGGTAAATTCATATACTTACAGATATATATGCAATATGTATACACACATATGAACTCACAGAAATATTACATATAAATGGGTGGATATACATTCAGGTGGATTAGGCAGATATCTAATACATAAATTTTCAATACCAGCAGTTTAAATTTGACACATTTATAAGTAAACAAAATGGTTTCAAATCATAGGAGAGTTTGAGAAACATTGTTAAGGCAGGAATCTATCAGCCCTGAGTTTGTAAGTTTTATTTTTCTGAAATATTTGACCTCTTTGGTATATTTCTACCACTCATTTCTTCTGCATTGTAATCCCAAGGTAGAAAAATGTTTGACAAATTGCTTGTTTTTTTAAAACTCCCACCTCTTTAATGAGTTGTAAGGCAAATTTTCATTAGGAAGGGGATTCCTAAAAAATAATTATAAGTGTAATATACTTTAGACAGGGAATTACATACTGAGGCTGTTCCTGATGCCTGCTACTTACTGAGATGAAACACCCACTGAGTCAAGTCATTACAGAAGAGAAGTGTGTGAGTGTGGAGAACACACGACCCAGAGAATGACAAATAGTCAATCCCACTAAATACAGATATGAAGCATGTCTGTCTTTGTACGTATATCAGTGTGTGGTTTTGCTTGGAGAATAAAAAGTAATAATGTGAAATTATTATGTTGGTTTACCATTGTTTATAGAGATCAGTGACGGTACATCCTGAAGCAAAATTATAAAAAAACCCCAAACAATCATGATCTTTGCTGGTATCAAGACCATATTACAGGCAAATTCACAGGGGGATATTGAAATATATCAAGGTAACAAGGACAGCAACTGACTACTCTTTTTCAGATACTCCCCAGATAGGTTGCTTTATCAATATTCATCCAAATTTTATTTCCTTCCCCAGGAATTGTAGGTCCCCACTTAAAAGCAGACCAGACTTCACTTCATAGTAAAATGGAAAGTTCTGCCTGTAACATGATGACCAGAAGGAAACCAGCAGCTGTTGACAGTGTTGCAATGCCAACTCCAGTATTATCTCTCCTACCTTCATCATCAGCAACATCTGAAGCAGGTAATATTGTTTCCCTCCATCCCCTCTATTTCTTCCTCATCTTCTTCCTTCTGGCACTGCACTGAACAATATGTGCTTGTACTGCTCTCCCTGATTGGAGAAGTAGCTGCAAATGTGCATATCTAATGTGATAATCAAGCTGTAATTTTTCTAACACTTTCTTATCATGATCGTATCTTGGCATATCAAATCTATTTTATTCACATTCCACGACTTGTGCAATAATGAGGACACAAGTAGCACCAGCCCGTATGGTCTAGCAGGGGACTCTGAAGCAAGACTCTTGGGTTCCTTTCTCAGCCCCGTTGTTCATTTATTTGAATGTTCCCATCCCTGTAGCACGAATATGCCGAATACACAGTGAATAGCTAAGGAGCAGCTGAGATTTCTTTCTGCATACTTCAGTGATTTTAGCATAACATTCTGTCTTGCAAATGTGAAATTATCTGGGGCAATGAACAGTGATTTAAAATATATCAGAATAAATAAGTCAGAATAGCATGTTTTTCAATCAACGTATATTTTGTGCTTCTATTTTGAATCAGATCAGAAAGGTGATAGCTTTATACAGTCAGAAATTGAGCCAAGTCATTCAGGCATCATCATGCCTTTCCTTGGGCATGGATAGAGAAGTTAATCTTGCATTGTGTCTTAATTTCCAGTGAATGGGGAACCCACAGTACATTACCCTACATGCAGCCATTAGGAGTTTCATAGTCTTGTCAAACCTTTGATTCCACGTTCACAAAAAAAATATTTGTATCACTGAGTTATGGAATGATTACATATTTAATTATGCAATTGAAAGTTCTGTTTCAGTGCACTCCTTTTGATTTTCCTCTCATTGCCTGAATACTTAGTGAAAACAAGGGATCCGTGCTGTAAAGTAGCCTCTATAAAGCTAAATTTTTATATAAAAATTCAGGATTCTCTGTTTAGCTTTTAATACTTTCCTATGTATAAACTAAAGACAGATTTTTAATGCAGCAGAGAATGAAAGCACACAAATATTTTATGATCAGTTTCAAGATGAAAGTGTATGCTTGACTGCATAGTTCATTCTTTCCATTTTCAGAAGTCTAATTAAATTGTTGGTTTATCTGTAGCCCAGATGTTGAAATAATTTAGTGAAAACTGAAAGAAACTGTGTTAATGGGAAAACAGGACAGTGCTATGGGTTTTCTGTAATTAATAGGGAGCTCTTTGAAAATTCCTCCATTCAAACCAAGTCGACAAACTGAGCCCAGCTGTTGAGCAAACAGTCTTCTCTGTGCCATGTTCTTGCAAGTGGCCTCAGGCAACTCTGAAGGGGTGGAGAATGGCAGGCAGTAAGCAGGATCTTTAGTGCTGCAGACATAACAAAGCCATCCAGAATAAAGTTAGGGGAGTGATGGAGAACTTCCAAGGGGTCTGACCTACCCGGGCTCACCTCCTCATTCAACACCGCTGTGCTGGAGTGGGTCCTCCAGCCTGCTTTAAGCTGCCCTTGGAAATGTATATTTTTGGTAGAGATTTCTCTCTTTGCCTCAGAAGCTATTTCCAGCGTCATATCAATCCTCCGTGACTTCCTGGCATGGCCTGTGGCCGTTTCAATTTGTCTCTGTCTGTGAGACGGAGCCTCACTGCATCTGCGTACCCTGGGGAAGGGAGAAACACAGGGCCTCCATGTGCCTTATTTTAAATGTGTAACGCTGTTTTTTAAGACTAACGCTGGTGCTTGCTTGTTTGGGGCATCTAGGTGAGGTTGTTTGGAGAGTGGGAAAAGGATGGAGGAAAAGCACAAAAGCCTGTGCTGCATGAAATATTTCTAGTTTCTCTTCACTTTGGGATGGATTGTGCCAAATAACTTCAGGTCTTCACGGGGGCAGCACGTGGCCCTGCAGCCTGGGGAGTTGTAGGGAGACAACTGTGCCCAGGCAGCAAAGTGTCCCTCCGCTGCATCCCCAGCACCTGGAGGTTGCCATCATGTGGTATCATCTCTATAGGAGTGTATTCTCTTTTTAATACGACTGCATGCAGACAGAGTGTTACTATTTCCTTCCTCCTCTTCAACCCTTTTTAGATGAATTCCACCAGGTAGAGTAACATGAAAGTCTTCCTCCCAAAGCAAGATTTCCACGTGCAAACAGCAAAGTGTGTGCAGGAAGAGAACAACAAAGCCCAAAACCAATGCAGACCAACTTGGGTCCAGGGTTGGGCAGGGTCTGTCTGGATAAAATGGAAAAGATTAGTACTTAGCTTTGTTTTTCAGCAGAGCAGTATATCACATGGCAATATGGCAAAATATTTTATATCAAAGATTGCTCACCAAGAGCTTCCAGATGAGTTGATAACACCTAATGGCTCTCACTTCAATAGTGGTTTATTTTGGCAGATCTCCCTGATACTTTGTCATATGCACACCTCATCAAATCTTCCCCCTGCAGACCCATCAGACTTTTCCGCATAGTCTCCATACTCCAAATGTAGAATCAGATGTCCCTGACTCTGAATAGTCAAAATAATATTGGGTTTCCTGATATGTCCTCTAAAAAGCTTGACTTGAAAGAATATTACTTATTCAGTACATACATTCTGACTATTGGCAGACTATGTAACACAACTCAAATTTTTTCTAGAGCTTGCAAGTTCAGAGGCTTGCTAGGAAGAAAAGCAAAAAACATTATTAGTAGCTTCTAACAAGCTTCCTGAGAAAGTCATAAACACCCCAAAGCATTTATGAAAGAAAAATTAGGGCAGTAAGCCAGCATAGAACAGCATAGAAGGTTTTTTTCTAAATGAGAAAATGAGTTTCTGTCCAAAAGGAAACAGACTGTCAGCTTGCAAAGTTTTAGGAGGGCAAAAAAGTATCTAAACAATGTGAAGGAAGACACTGAGAGTGGTGTTCATCTTATAGATTTACATGTAAGTGTAGATATCTACCCATAACTGTCTGCATACGAGTTAATTTTGGAGAACTAGACAGTTTGGCAGAAAGCAGATGCCTACCTTTGCTGCACTCAGGCACTGTCTACTCCCCATCAGGCTCCACTCAGGACACTCAGCCTGGGTGACCTGGACCTCTTGGGTGCCTAAGACACCCATTGGATTTGGCAGGATGGACAGGAGACCTGCACCTTCCTTATCCAGTATCAGGGTGTCAGAAGGATGCCCATGGTCAACTCAATTGCATTGAGTTCCCATTTTAGAAACGGAGGTCATCCTCTACTGACTATACAGACCAGATCTCCGTTGACTGCAGTGGGGTGGTAATACTAAGCTGCAGAAACAACTGACTACAGATAAATCTCAGTAAAGACATAAAATCTTTGCAGATACTTGGCTAGTGCTTTACTTCAAATTCGTTTCCTGTCCTTTGGCTTACTTTCTTTCTAATGAAAGTTGAGAGCAATGCCAAATCTCCTGATTTCACCATGAACCTTGCAATTTTTCCTGTATTTTTGCTAAAATTCCCATCTCCAAGATTTCCATCATCAACTGAAAAATTTCAGCTTTACCTTCTGGAAAAAAATTGCATCTTGAATATGGGAATTTAAAAAAAAAAAACCCTCTGGAAAATGTCCCCTCACAATAACAATAAAAGGCAAAAGGTGGACAGTGCATACGAAGAGTGTGCAAAATATTTCATTTCTTAAATCTCCTGACATGAAGCTACTCTCAGGATCTGGGAGGGTCTCAAAGGAGTTGAATGCTTAGGGCTGGAAATATTTGGACTATATATATCAATCACCAGTGAGGCCAGATGAGAGTAATCTTTTTGTGCGACAGGGATCTAACTTTTTTTTGATCAGATGACTGAGAAATAGCTCGCTGCCACTTGCCCTTAGGGCTCCTGCATCCACACTTTTTAGGGGTGACCTACTCAAGAGGAATTTTGTGCAGCTAATTAGCTTCTCCTGAGCAACTTGGATATTTCATTTCCTTTCTCTTTTTCTCTGGTACCAAAATGACTGCATTCCTCTTTTCTTTTGTCCTCTGTGAATCACAAACTGCAAGTGGGTTTTATTTTTCTTTTTGGTGTAGGGAGTGGGTTACATATGGAAAATGTATTTTGTTTTGTAATTAATGAAAACCAGACTTCGGGAAGTTGGCCATCCAGGTCTTTATTTATAAGAGAGCATATGTCTGTGTTTTGTTTATGACTCACTCTTACTTCTTGCATTGTAACTTGGGTTTGTTTACGCAAGCTCTTTGCTGAATCCAAGCAACATGGTGGTATAAGAGCCAATAATTTATGTTCTCCAAGAGGGGAGGACAGTGAGTGAGGTTTGTATGCTGAATCTGTCATAGCCCATAGTGGGCAAGAGGAGATTCTACCACTTGACGCCTCCTGGTTATCTACAGAAAATGCTACAATAGCAACTTTATTTAAACTACTGCTAGAAGATTAGCCTGTTAGCCATGAAGGAAGTGATAACCCCTAAATGAACCTTTCTCGAAATCTTGGCTGCTCTGGAAACTTCAAGGATTTCAAACCCTAATGACTGCTTGACAATCAGGTGTAAATTAAGTTTGCAAGTAGATGTGGGCTGAGGTTAATTTAGTGTGATGTTTTATTCTTTACTGAAAAGAAATTCCGAACTCCATCATTTCTTTTCCAGCGGCGCAGAACGGATATGTTAGGAGTGAAAGGGAGCACCAGTTACTGCAATAGCAGAATTAATACATTCTGTTTCTCTCACAAAGGGGTAGTTACTTATAATCCGTGTGCAAATCCTGAACTCTGAACAGATGCCACGTTCAGTAAAGGACAATGAGACAATTTAAGAAAAACAAGCAAGGTCTCGTGTCCTAAGCAAAGGACCAGGAGCCAAGAAATGCTGGGTACTCTTTCCAGCTCTGACAATGACTCACAACGTGACCTTGGCAAGAGACTTAACTACTTTGGACTTCATTCAGATCTAAAGTAAGTGATCTGAACCAGGAGTAAGCTTACTTCAGGGGCCATTAAAGTCAATTATATGACTGAGTAGTTTCAGCTAGTATCTGCGGAGATGATAGTAAAGAAACTCAGGCAGGGGTAATGAATTTATCACAGGTGAAGTGACCCACACAGCTTGTCTGTGCCCACTAGTTTCAGTAACAAACACTTTTCATACTAACTGGCATTCATGGCAAAAATTAAAGGCCGGAGTGAAGACATCAGGAGTATATGTTTGGGGTATAGAAAGTTTAATAGTTACGGTGGGCCAATATGACAGCTATGCTAAGCAGCCCTTCCTTCCCTCCCACTAGAAATGAGAATGAAGCAAACCCGTGGTAAAACATTGCTGTAGAAAAGCTTTGTTGCTTTAGAAGAGGGGAGAGCTGTAGAGAAATCTCTGAGGACTGCTTAATAGTCAAAGCTGTGTTTTAATCTAGGACAGTAAAAAAGGAGGTAACAGCAATTCTTCTGGGACTTTAATAAATAATCTTTTAACTTTTTTTTAGTTGCTTTTCTATGCAGAGTCCTTTCTCACAGCCATTGCTTCTTCAGTAGTTATATTCAGCCTACCGAGCTTGAAAGCATCTAGTCTTCATGACACTGAAAGCGGGCAAAGGAGGGTTTCCATTCATTGTTGTTTGACCCACCCCTGTTTCTGTTCTTTTCTCCCAACAGCCAGCCCACCACTGAAAAAAAGGTTCAAGCGCCGTGAAATCGAAGCAATCCAGTGCGAGGTGCGCAAGATGTGCAACTACACCAAGATCCTGTCCACAAAGAAGAACCTGGATCACGTGAACAAGATCCTGAAAGCCAAGAGGCTGCAGAGACAATCAAAGACAGGCAATAACTTTGTCAAGAAGCGGAGGGGGCGTCCTCGGAAGCAACCCCTCTCCTTTGACGAAGACTCCAGAGACCAAATGCCCATTCTGGAAAAATGCATTGACCTTCCCAGCAAAAGAGGTCAGAGACCGACACTCAACCCTTTGATATTGGAGCAAGCAGCCACTCAAGATACAATCATGGCCACCATCGAGGCTGTCATACACATGGCTCGAGAGACGCCACCTCCGCCACCTCCTCTCCCTCCTCCCCCCCCTCCGCCCCCTC
>NW_008795477.1:2283064-2291347 GCF_000699145.1 Aptenodytes forsteri
GCTTTGCTCCCAGCCCCCCGAGGAAAGAGGGGGAAAGGGTGCAGGAAAGGTGGGGGGTAAGGGGGGCGGGGGATGTGTGTCAAAGCTGGGGAGAGCGTCTACTTTGCAGAGTTTCCAAAACTAATCAACATCTCAGCATTGCTGTTCTCACACCGTACCCGGAGGCGGGAGGTCGTCCTCGCAGAGAGCTGAACGTTGTCACTAGGGCTACATGCTCGACTCCGATTCTGTTTGGCGGGCCAGGTGAAACTAAGAGTAACCATACCATAGTAGAAATCACTGTAAAAAAGAAAAAAAAGAAACAAAAAAGAAAAACCAACAAAAAAATAGTGTAATTTTCTCAACTGTGATCTTGGTTATAATCTGTTTGAATTTTTTCTTTTCCAGTTTTATATACCTGCCAGGCTTTGGGGCAGCATAACCCAAAATGCCTGACTCCTGCTAGAACTATATATTTCTTTCTCATTTACTTGCCTAGTTACAACTAGCTGCAATATAGGCAATAGAAAAGTAGAGCCTTACACACGCGCACACTCATTCCAAGTGCTATCCCAAGGAACGATGGAATATCACAGCATTTAAAATAAGGTGTACATGGATATTCAGTTACGATAGCACGTTTCTATGAAGCAACTTGGCATTTTCAATGGCATGTGAAAAAGGGGTCATCCATCAACCAAGTTGTTTTGATGCTCGGTACATATGAGTAGAGAACAGCAAGACACTTCTGGGGAATAGAGTTATAGTAAACATGGACAAAATCACAAAAAAAAGTAATATAAAAAAATAAAAGAAAAAAATAGGACAGAAAAAATAGAGTAAAAAGACAGGGCCCAAACCTACCAGTTCTTACCACCTGCAATTCCCAGTGAAATTGATGGGAAATCCAGGATCTGAATAATTTGCATTGGGTAGCAATGCCTTGATACGTTCTTTTAAAGGAATTAGATAAAGTAGATTGTTTTAAAAAAATAGAGAACAAAACCCTATGGAAAATAGGTTCTTTCTTGGCAATTATTTCTTAAAAAAGAAAAGGAATAAGTGTTCTTATCTGAAAATAAAAATAAAAATGTTCAAAGGGTATCACCACTGCAATTGTATTAATGCCACTTTGGACATGTTCTCCAAGTTGTGGTTGCCTTAATAAAATAAAAAAAAAATTTTTTTTTTTGTACATAATGTAATTATAAAGCTCTCAGTCTGCATGGATGCAAACTGTGTGTGACAAATCGTCTCTTTAAATGGTCAGTTCAAATTGTACATTTCTCATTCGAGTTGTACGTTAGCCATTGATTTAACTTGGGTAAAATACCCGAGCTCCATTTCCACAGTCCAATTAAAAATGTTTAACTAAAACAAAGACTGAACGTGAAACTGTTCCATTGCAGTAACAATGCTTTTAAAAAAGAAGTCAGTTGTTGAAATTTGAAATAGGTACTTTCAACTTTATTTCATTTCTTTTTAAAGTCCTTCAGTACACTCAACACCTGGCATGGCAAGATGGATATTAAAATGGGAGGGGGGAGGGAAAATTCCAGCAAGGGAGTGGGGATTGGAATTATTTAATGATTCACAAACCAACTGCTATTCCCTTTTTTGAGAAATCTTTGAACTGGCTTATTGCCAAGGAAACTTCAAATAACAAAACACTAAAAAAAAAAAAAAAACAACAAACAACAAACCCAACAAAAAAGTCCCCGCAAAAAAATATTATGTTTCTATTCTGTTATTTATTTACAAAAATCATATCAAGACTATGGTGTTAAAGGGACACTGTAAACATACAGCTCATTATTTTTAGAGACTGATTTTTATTCTGTGATAGCACCTTAGCTTATTAAAACTGAATGCATTTGGGGTTTGGATTGGGTTGGGGGGTTGGGAGAGGGGCTTTTTTTTTTTTTTTTAAAGGCTGGAACAGATCTTGAGATCTTATCTCCTTAAAACTGATAAGAGGGATTGCTGAATTTTGTTTCCAATTTGTTTTCCATCATTCATCATACTCATTTGCGCTTTTTGTTTTCCAATTAATGCAGCTTAGAAATAAACTGGCCGGTTGCTCATTCTGTTACAACCGATTTTGCTTTTCAGTTCTCTTGAATTAGCGCAGTGTTATTGACTGAAGTTGTAGGCCTGCAGAAAAAAATGCTTAAGCTTCCTTGAGCTCCTCCCTTCTTCCTTAAAAAGTATTGGACTGAGGTTTAGTCGATTCAGAAATCTTTTTTTTCCATCTCTCCTTTGGGCCTGAAAGCAGGTGACAGTGTCGCTTAAAATGCAAGAAAAACTGTAAGTTTGGTATTCCAGGTAGCCTATAAGCTGAAACTAAGCCAGACAACAACTTATCCTTAGTTTTATCTTCAGTGATCTCTTTATTAGCATTGAAGGACATTTCAATGTAGCGAGTGGAGCAAAGGTCTGAAAGGACCAAATTCTGTCATTGAACGCCCATCGTGGCTTCAACACGTGTCAGACCTTACAGAGTGCTGATAAGGGCTGGATTTGGGCTGGACCTTTCTGGATGCACTGCGATGCAACCCTCCCAGGGAAGGATCACTGAATGGCTGCTGCCTCCCCTGCTCCCCAGCTTCGGGAAAAAAATGCTCTTATCTTTCCAAAAAGTACTATCCAAAATGCTGCTAGAGGCGCAGTGCTTAAGGAAAGTGTCCACTCAGAGGGTACAACCCCATACACCCTTCGCTGAGCAAAAAAACTAAGAGGTCTTTTTGGTCCTAGAGAAATTAAGAGTAGCGTTCAAGACTTAGTAGCTGCAAGCTGTCAGGGTAGGATGGGCTCTATCCAGATGCCCAAAGTCTGTTTTTCGCAGCAAGAAAGGTGCTGGTAGAGCGCGGTGCTGCAGCCTTGGCTGTTTGTCCAAACAACAGCCCGGTGTAGCCGGTCCTGGCTGGCAGGAAGATTAGCTTGTTAATTTGTATGAAAGCAGGCTGAAAATACTGTTAGATGGCACTCAGAATTTGTGTTCTGCATGTTGCATAGTCTATAAATATGATAAGCAAGTTGCTGACAGAATAATATTGTAAGGCGATGTACTACATGCAGATCATAAAGGATTTAGTTTTAGGGCTTAAGGCTAAAATCCTACTCCTGCAGTTTATTACCCAACAATATTTCAGTAATAAGCTTTTTGATTTTTTTTTTTCCCCTACCACTAGGAAGATTTACTGAGGAACTCTCTAAATTCTCTCCACACATTTCCAAGAACTGTATAAAACTGGGGTGAAAACCCTTTTGCTTATTAAGACCAAAAAGACCTTTCAAACACCTCCGCTGCGTCACAGATTAACACACATCTTAGCATGCTTCAATAAAAATGCGAAACAAAATCACATGGCTGTGAGCCATACGAAATGAGGCTACAGGTTTGCGTCCTCTCCGTGGGTCTTGTATTCCTCAACCCAGCATAAAACCAGGAATGGGGACAAGCGGGCGGGGAGAGAGGAAACAAAGAGCAACCACTTGTGTCTCCAAGAGCTTCATACTGCCAGTTTCTTGAGCCCTTCAATATTAAATTTTCTGTGAAGCACCTTGCATGTTTTTGGGTAACTGTCCAAAAAAAAAAAAAAAAAAAAAAAGTAAAAAAAAAAAATTAAGTGATAATAGTCATCAGCTACTAGGGTATCCTACAGCATGGCCCATGACTCTCCACTTGACAGCAATGCTTTGGACCATTCGTGTAGAATATTCTGTTTGTGTTGTTACATTTTTTGGGTAGCGTTTGGTACAATGAGGTGCTGGTTCGTCACTGGGGCTTCTGAGCGCTACAGCAATACGACGAATAAACAGGAATCGCTGTTCCGTACACAAGGATTTCCCCAACTCTTATTTTCACAGGCCCTGATTCAGGACTGCACTTAAGCACATTTAAGTAGTATCCTGAAGAGTAAAAAGAACAACAAAAAAAAGACAGGAAAAAGAAAAAAAAAAACACCAAACCAAAACAGGATGGTTTTCTGAATTGAGAAAACAAACATCATGCCCTTGCAATGCCTCTTCCTTCCATATCATCCAAAAACTGGGGTGCAGCAGTTCTGAGATAATTAGAAGCACATTTCAACAAAGGACACATATTTGAGATCTCCTTAAGATGCCTGCCTAGGTTGTATAAAACACTACATAGAAAAAAAAGAAAAAGAAAAAAAAAATGTAAAAACATGAAAAGAGCTGCCAATTGGACAACATGGGGAAGCAGTTCAATCCCATGTTGGTTTGTTTTACTTTTCTTTTTCTTTATTTTTTTAAGCTATTTCTTAAATAATAAATGCACATGAAGTGTTAAATATGTATATACTGTATTTCAAAAAAAAAATTAAAAAAATCAAACGAATGGGGCACAAGATTGTTCTATAAGTCGTGCTGGCTAATTTTTAGTTTGTATTCATAAGTGGTTTTTAAAAGCCTTTTTTAAAGTGTAATTTGCATGTTCTACTTTGATTGTATGTAAACATATTTTAGAGCAAAAAAATGTATTTGTATTTTATTGAATATAGAGGCAAGAAAAAAAACTTGTACATTGTTTGAAATGTTCTTTTTGTAACAGTTTTTATTCATGAAGCATTTTTGTACATTTAAAAATGGATATGGACTTGATGTTCTTTGAGGCTTAGATACATCTGGCATGCTTTAATGTCATGCTCCTTCATGATCTTAGATGTTGGTTTTTAAACATTTTTTTCTAAAACAAAGCTCAGTCTTTTCGCTACCAAATCAGGTTAGCACAGTATAGAGCACTTAACTAAAAAAAAAAAAGAAAAAAAAAAGTTAATCCTATTCATATGTTATTCATTGTGTGAAATTAAAGGAATTCAATTCAGTCTAACATGAGTTGTGAATTCTTTTGTCTTATTTTCCATCTGTTTCCCATCACTAAGGAGTTTAATAGCTTTTGGGATACTAATACCATGCATTCACAAGCCCTCTTTATGGTAATGGAGAAAAACATGCTTTGGTTCTGTTCTTTTTTCTTTTCTTTATTTTTTTTTTTTTTCATTTTCCCAGAATATCCTTAAAAGTTAAAAATGGACTGTGCCGTAGGCCCCACGGACAAAAGGGGGATTCACACTTTGAGGCTGTGTGTATTACCAACTGAACAGAAACATCTCTGGTCCAAATGGCGTCCCCAGGCACCGGTACGGTAGTACTCGACACCCAGGTGGGATTTTTACTCCCGACGCAGATGGAGCGTCCCTCTCCAGATCCCTGCAGAGAAGGGAGTCCCAGGGACTGGGTTATGGACGAGGGGGTGACGGGAGCCAACCCGCTCCTCACTGAGCATCAGAGATGAAGGGATGTAGGCCAAGGGGTATTTTCCATTCTGTGAAATCTCATGCTGTGACTATGGGACCGGGAGTTGGTTGTCGCGTGGTTTTAAGTTTCTTTTCCAAGTTGCTGCTGAGAGTGGTCAGCTGCCATTATACAGTCAGCCTCAACACCCACAAGTTCCTCTGCAGCAACATCAGACTTCCTCTTTTTCCTCCTCCTCAGAGAGGATCCACCACCTTCCCCAATGGCTCAGCAGCCTGGGCATGGAAAGTAAATACTCTTTCCTGGAGAAGGCAGCGATGCTCAGGCAGGATAGGTAACTCACTGTCCTCTCATGTTCTTCCCTTCTGCAGCTCTGCGGGACGGGTTGACTTGGTGGGACGAACTCATCCAACCACAAAGATGACCCCTCTGACTCTGCTGTTTTCACAGCTATTGCTTTATGTTACTGGAGCAGAGCTGCTCCAAAGATCTCAAATGTGATGGGGCTTTTTTCTTTCTCTTCTTTCTCTCCTTAACATATGCATAGCCCCAGCTTTTGACAACAGTTTGCAAAACCGCTGACATCTTTGCTCACTGTTTTTATCGGGCTCTGTGATGTATAAGCCACTGGTCTCCAACTCTAACCACATTGTTTTAAAAGTCTTACCTTTTAAAAGGTAAGACTCCCTTGGCAGCATCTGGGAACTGTCAAGTTTCGTGCTTGCTGCTGTAGTATCTCAGGACTGATCTCCCCTTCTGTCATCTCTTTTCTGAGATTTACCTCCCACCACCACTGAGCTCTGCTGTACTTTCGTGGTGTCACCTTGCAGGCATGAAGGAGCAAGGCAGGGAGAGCAGCCGTTGGGAGAGCGAGAGTTGGGGATGTTGGGTTTCTGTCATTTAGGGGCTGGGTGGGTGAGGGACTCCATCTGTGAGTTTTTCAAGCTTTTTTGCCTCTGATCTCTTTTTCACCAGACCGTTGACGCCATGTACCGTGTCAGAGCACCATACTCCTCACCAGTCTCCTTCTGGACAGGGAGGAGTCTTTGATCAGCACCCCCATCTGCTTTCTCAGGGTAAAGTCAGGCTCTTGCTAGGACCTCTCTGCGACTGTTTCATTCCTGGTAACTACTCCAGCACTGTCTGCTCCTATGGATTAAACCAACTCTGAGAAAAACCTTTGAAAGTCTTAGAAACGAAGTTCAGGAAATGCACAAGCTCTGGTACGTTGCAACTTTTTTTAGGTATTTTTTGTTTAATGAGATATTGTTCTCTTGCCTCATTTTGCATGAGTTCAGTGTTTTCCAAATTTACTTAGAATACTTTTGTTATTCATCTCTGCCCTGAAATAACTGAAAATAATGGAAACACCAAGTGTGTCAGAAACAACTGTCATCGGAAATAACGTTCTTCTCTGATTATCCTCCTTTTTTCTGAGCATCCTTTGCTCATAGAAGTAACGAAGCTCTGTGCAAACCTTCTTTGGTCATCCTCCATATTACTGGGGTTTGAACTTGGGAGGGAATTTCGCACTCCACCATCAAGGTATGCACAAAGAGATGAGTACTATCCCTTGGGTCAAAATATGATCTTAATTCACTTTTGATAGTGGAGGTTGTTCACGTCCTCTCGGATAAGGAGGCTGATCGCGGTGACTTTAACTCATCCTCAGCTGGCAGAGATAAGCCTCAACCTTAGTCTCCCTCTCCCTCATGGTACCATTTCCCACCAGACTCCACGGTTATCTCATACGTTGAATTTGGTTTGTGTCAAGGAAAGTTTAGTTGGTGCAGATGCCTGCAGCCTGTATGCAAGTTGTGTGAGCTCATGGCAGCATTGCTTGCTATTCTGTAACACAAAGCATGCACATAATTTTAGAACAATTCTACTGTTACTAAGTCGAAAAATTTTCCAGTCACTTTGAGGGGATCAGTGACAGGACCCTACTCAAAACCCTTCAGTAAAAACCATCTGGCAAGTTCTAGAAAGCAAAGGGAAGTGTAGATGTCAACCTAAAAAATACATTTGGCCTTTTATGGGCAATTAATGAACCACATCACTAGTGCGCTAACATAGAGGTTTCAGAGCTAATAGAAAGTATAGAAATCGCAGTGAAGTGTGACATATCAAACAATCTATGCATTTTTTTACCGTGAGCTGCAGGAATAACTGGTGTGAAAGCACCACAGGAGTTGTAAGAGGAGTTTAACAGAATGTTAGTACAATCGTAAGTCATTTCATTATGACAATTAACTTTCTCCATAACACAGAGCAAGACCCACTGGTTCACATTCTCAGCTTATGCAGATCAGCACTATCAGTTTCAAATGTGTTAAAGCAGTTTGCAGGAGCAAAAGATCTGTTTTCATTTTCCGTATGGAAACTATTCATCCCAAAGTGGCTTTGGAGTGCCACTAGTAATATGATGTAATACAAACTACTGTCATTTGTTGCCTTTAAGAAATGTTATCTTGATAATATAGACCTTTATTAAAAAATCAAATGTTTGGAAAATTGATTCAGCAACACTAGTAGTCAGATCACCATGGTTTTATAAGAACTATGGTGGAAAGAAGAGGGGAAAAGAAGTCGAGAGTCCTTGGGAAAAAGATGAGACATAGTTTTGTATGGAACAGGAAGATATTTAAGTATCAATATCTACTTCTTCTCAGGATTCTGTTGTGCTTCAAAAAAAATTCTGAAAAAATTCTCCGGGTCCTGGGTATCATGGAGTACACCAGCCCTGCATAAATCAAGCCTATAGGAAGCCCAGTGTTTCTTTTGCAGTGCTTGAAACAGATGCAGCTTGTATGGCATCTGTTTGCCTGGTGGGATTTATCCCCTTCTGGATCTCCCCCAGTCGCTGATGCAAAGAACAGAACAGGGACCCTATCATCTCTCCGTCCTTTTCCAGGTGACCTGCTCCAGAAGAGGGGAAATATCTCTGGTATAATTGTTTGATTGGCTGTCGTGGTTTAATCTCAGTCGGCAACTAAGCACCACGCAGCCGCTCGCTCACTCCCC
>NW_008795477.1:2291495-2320083 GCF_000699145.1 Aptenodytes forsteri
GCGGCCCCCCCGGCCAGCTTTCCCCAGTTTATGTACTGAGCATGACGTCCCATGGTATGGAATGTCCCTTTGGCCAGTTTGGCTGTGCCCCCTCCCAGCTTCTTGTGCACCTCCAGCCTTCTCAGTCGGTAGAGCATGGGAAGCCGAAAAGTCCTTGGCTAGTGTAAGCATTACCTAGCAACAACTAAAACATCGGTGCGTTATCAACTTTGTTCTCATCCTAAATCCAAAACACTGTACCAGCTACTAGAAAGGAAATTAACTCTATCCCTGCCAAAACCAGGACATTGGCCTTGAACATCTTTGAAAAGGCATGAAAAATTTCTTGCCTGTCTCCATTCTACTCCCACACATGCTCATATCTGGCAGTTCTTAAACTGCCCCACAAATGTTACTGGTAAATAATGCTCCAGTTGAACCAATAAAAGTTTTGTCATTGACTCAAAAGGAACAAAATTCCCTGCCGCATCTCCCTGATTTAGCATGCCACAATACTATTTGTGGACTCAAATAGCTCTTAGTGTCTTCTACTTGCCTTGCCTGATATTCTGTTTACATACTCAAAGAACAAGTATATCAAGCAGAAAATTAGTTAAAAAGGGCAAACTGTGAAAGCCTCTGCAATGTAAAGGCAAGGAAGAGTACATGAAGAGCATCTGCGGGTGAGCATTTTCAGAGCATGGCAAGAACACAATTAGAAAAGGGATGAAAAGTGATCTCTGAAGGAAGCAAATGATGATGTGGCAGAGCTGTAATGAAGATAATGACAAAGCAGGGCACTGCTTACTTTTCTAGAAGACAGCAAAAAAAAATTAAGCAGCACACTTGAAGGGGAAGCAATGAGTTCAGAAACACAAAAGGACATTCATTGAACAGAGGGAGAGGGACAGGCTGGAGGATATGAAGATTTAGGTCATGGAAGGAGTATAAAAATGAATCTTGTGACAGAAGATGGAAGAGGCAGCCTGCTTGCTTACTGGGACTTTATTGCTGTTTGCTAAGCTGACACAGCACTCATCATTTATCCTCATTAAACAGGTACCATCAGGGTATAGTTAGTGACCATTAGTCCCCAGTTCTCTCTCTTTAAACTGCAGATAAATAGATAGTTACTGCAAGAAGTAAAACTTTCTTTTCTTTAATTATTGATACTGTTTCCCAAAATCCTGGTCAAGGATCAGCAAACGACAACAAAGGTCTGACAATAAAGACAGCAGCTGCACAGAAGTCTGCTTACAAAGATGGGACTTCAAGGAGATGCCCTCTCTGATATAAGTGGACTTAGCTTCATTTACTTCAAAGATATTATAATAATGTCTAGGTGCTGTTGTTCCCATAGCTTCTCATGGACAATTTATGCTGATTGAACATCTACCCCAAGTATCAGAGGGTCAAATACTTCCACCTGCGACGCGTCTCAGCAACTTACATTCTCATGGGGACGCAAGGTGCTTTGTGCCCAAGAACAAGCCATCGTGCAATCCTATTTGTTACAGGAGGCAACTGAAACACTGAGGGAATGAGGCCAGTATCGTCCAAGTTGTAAGTACTATTGGGTACTTCCATCTTGAAGTACCACACATAGCCCTGTGTTTTCTGAATATTTCAAGAAGAGACCGTGGAGTTAGTTGAAGGGCCTATTAGAGACAAACTTTCCAAAATGTGGATCTTGGTGATTTTTGTAAAAAAAGCATGAATAAAATAAAAATGAGGAATCTGGCTTGAAACCAGCTATTAGGTTTTTGCTCAGGGTACCGTGAGAAGGTTTTTTGTTTTGCTTTGTTTTCAAATGATGGTTCACCAGAATGTTATCTCCAGAATGGCCAGGGTGACCCTGAGGGACCAGATCCTATCAGCCAAGAATGACTTTGCTTTTTCTTCTGGAAGAAATGGGGGAAGCAGGGAGGCATAGCCTCTCTGGGGTCTGAATCGCTGTCAGAAAATCACATTAGCACACACTTATGGAAATTCAGGACATAATATAAGCAAGAACTTGCATTTAAGCTTTGCTTTAGTCCCACTGACATCAATACGATTTAAACACTTTAAAATTAAGTAGATGATTAATTGCTGTTACAAGAACGAGCATTTACCTGACTTCCAATTCCAAAACCTAGTCCCAGTCGGCCAAACTGAAGTTTAATTATTTTATTGAGTGGAAATAGGAATTGATCAACTTCTGTTTTAAACAATCTCACAAGGCGTTCCTGGCCCCAGGCCTCAGTTTACCATGAGTAGTGCTTGCATACATTGAAGGACTATTTGTTAACATTACCGAAAGGCAGTGAATTCCTTGCAGGAAAGGTGCAATTTGTACAAGAGAACATCCTTATCAAGACTTTCATGACAGGACATTCTCTCCAAGTCAGCTTCTTTCTTTATTTCTTTTAACCATGAAAAATGAGGCCATGTCATTTACACAGCAAAGTGAAAATGAATCTTTAAACCAGGGCAAGGGTTTCTTTGTTCTTCTTTACTGCAGCCATATGTTTCTGTCCATCCTTCATTACCTCAAAAAAATAACATGAAATCCTTTCTTTTTTCAGCTTTCTATAAATAGTTCTCAAGCACGTCTGTTCACAGAAACCCTGGGCGGGTTTCTGAAGATATTAGCTATGCAGTTTTGGATCAGTCATTTATTTATATCTTCACTGATAAGGGTGTCCCAAAAACAATGGCTGTCTGGTCTGACTGCTTTGATATTCAGATCATAGACTGGGCAAGAGCGTTGTGGGCGAATCACTGGAGGTGAAGCGTAAACGTTATGCTCCATCTGCCTTATATCCAAACACTGAAGGGGAAAAAGAGTATGAAATCCCTGACATGGCAAGAGAATCCTGAATTCCTGCTTGCTAGGTTTCTAGATGTACACGTGTGGGATCTTTTGAGAGTTATTGCATGCAGATAAATCCAATGGCCTTCTCCAGGCTTAGCCGACGCACGTTTCTGCCTCTGGTCTGGGAAGTGGTAGCTTTGAAAGACCATATCAAACTAGTACATTGTGTTTCCTGCACATCCTGCTTTATTGGAGGTTAATTCCTTCTGACGCATGCAGTCTGCTGCTGCCAATTAAGTCAAATGTATTTTACGCTTTACTTTTCTGTTGCCTTACAGGCTTTTGTTGGAAAATATTTAATAAATAAAACTTGCCAAACATTGTTAAATGACATGGTCTGATGATTTAGAATAGGCACCCAGACTCTAATACATCAGAAGGGTTGAGAGAGGGGAGGAGAGGAAATTCTGGAGCAACACCCAGTTGGATGCTAACCACACTATCCAGACGCCAACCACGGTGTTAATCTCTTGCTAGAGGACTGTTGCAAAAGCAGAAAATGGGACCCCAGGTCAAGCAAGGCATATAGAGTTGTTTCCCATGCAGTGACACTGCAATGTGTTATTTGTCGGTAGAGGAGGATAGAAACCAACTGCACTGGAAGAGCGGTACAGATACGGGACCAAATGGACTCTTCCATTGCAGTCTCATCTCTGCCACCTCACATTTTCCATCTGTTTCATCATGGTTCCTGGGTTTATTTCTATTTTCTGTTTCTGTGTGGGATCTCCAAGTAGAATCATAGAATCATAGAATCATAGAATCATAGAATCATAGAATCATAGAATCATAGAATCATAGAATCATAGAATCATAGAATCATAGAATCATAGAATCATAGAATCATAGAATCATAGAATCATAGAATCATAGAATCATAGAATCATAGAATCATAGAATCATAGAATCATAGAATCATAGAATCATTGAGGTTGGAAAAGCCCTCTAAGATCGAGTCCAACCATCGACCCAACACCACCATGCCCACTAGTCTCTCTCTCAAGCTTTAGAGAAACAGCTGGGACTGCTCAGGCTCAAGATCTGATAAGAGAAAGTGCATTCACTCAGGGTCAGCTGAGACACCAGGATATCCAAAATATGTGAAAACCCGTCAGATCTTCTGAACCAATTAGATTTATTTTATTATCATTCTGTGATCCCACTCAACACTAAGGTACTGCTGTGATAGGAGACAATCAGCTAAGTTCCTGGGTGAGATTATATTCTAACTGGAGAAGAGAGGCAGCAGGTCAGAAGCAGCAGAAATGCAATCAAGACAATGAAGCATCCCAGCAGAGCTGACACTGTATATCAGTGAGACAGCTGGGCACACAATTTCGAGTTTCTGAATGGCTCCATGGTCCTTATTCCCATTACATTACTTTACTGACAAATTTTAGGGGAACTTTCAGATACAAAATCGAGACCAAGGGAAGAGAGATTTCTGCTCCCTTCCTTAGGTAACAAAAGAAAAACCTAGCACCTGGAAGCTTCCTATACAGCAGCTGCAGGGTCCTTTACCCAAAATGGCACTTTTAGGTCTTCCATGGGACAAATCATGACTGCTAGAAGCACTAAACACAGTGCCCAAAGCAGTTTGACTCGATGAGAAAACAATGGTTAACTGCATTCTGTTTGCAAATGCATACAAAGATCTTTCCAAGGGATGTTCATGGCAGAAGTCTTCTTGAGAAAAGACCTATCACTGATGAGAGAGGGATGTGTAATTATGGGAAAATCCTTGATGCAAGACAAGCAAAATTCTCATTTTGTAGCCAGAGACAAGGTTGATGCTCCAATTAGAACACAGCTTGGAGAAATTCAATGCAAATGCATCATACATCATACTTGAATGATATAGTGGCAGTATCAAAATCGTTCATCAGCATCAGCTTGGGAGCTCAGCATCATAGCTAAAGTTGATTTTTAAATTTAAACAAATTCTCTGGCAGGGAAGTACCTTCAGCAGTGGTCGGTACAGATTGGCAGCTAACGATGAGAGAAAGAGGCAATCAGCACTCCTTTTATCCAAAAAGGGTCTTTTTAAATCTTTACAAAAGTGTATCAGAAGGGGATGAGATACTGACTCAGAAAACACATCTGTCCACTGCTTCCACGAAAAAAAGATAAGATGATAGCATCCGACACATTGAGTATTGCTAGCAGTACTGGATTGTATGTTTGTGATTACAACAGGAAGGGGAAGACTTTTTAGATAACACTAGGGTTCTGGTCAGTATTTTTTATTCTCTTTATCTATCTATTCTTGTTGTAGATCTTCCTCACGCATTCTGATTTCCCAGGATTCCCAATTATATTCTGTCTGGGAAATAATTTAAGGGAAAATGCACGTGCTTTTTGACCACAGCAACAATAGTTTCTGTAGACGATTTTTTAATTCATTGACATTAACACACTAAAACAAGGTGTCTTTACTTCTAAGTTATTTTGTAGTTGGTTCGATTTGTTAAGTGACTAGGAGTGCATGATGAAATGGAAGCCACACAACAAACTAGTGCTTGCTCTGTTGCAAAAGTGCTTGTGGTTTTGGTAGGCTGGCTGAGGGATACATAAATCCCTGTTTTCCCTCAAACTCTCTTAGATGTTTGTTAACCTCTTTTAATGTTATGGTAAAGGCTCACTATGGTAGTAAGCTCTGCCTGCTAAATTGCTGAACCCTTAGTTAAAAGGTTCTGTTTTTCTATCAGTTCTAAATAATTCCAGTGCAACGGACAGCATATATGCCAAATATGATCTAGTTAGCTGCGTAGAGAGCTTGGTGAAATGACCACAGGCTATGCATCAAGAGAGCTGGCTCTGAAATTGGAAACAGTGTAATTATGTATTTAATTATGTCACCTAAGGGACAGAGTCATGCAGTCTGGTTGTATTGTTGTTATCTAAACTAATATCTCTACATCAAGGTGTATTTGGGTTGACACTGGCTTGGGGATTTTTGATCTTTGTTCTTCAACAAACATACATGTATAACTTACAAGCAGATTTAGAGTTGTATCTCTCTCATAGTTTATCTGTAAGACTAAATTTGACCTAGAAGTAGAGGGCCATGATATAAATATACCTTTATAGTGTGCCATTGCTCTCCAATACTCTTATATTCACTCCTTACCTCTTGCTTACATTTATGCCACATATCAAGTCTCATCAATATTTCTTGCCCTCTTTTTCATCCCTTTTACCAGCTATAATTTCTTGTTTAAATCAATTCTCTTTAGTATTGGTGAAATATGCTGCAAACTGGTTGTTCCCTCATTCTGGCCCACAAGTTGTGTTCGAGTTGCTTAAAGAAAGACATTTATTTGCTATAGTTGATCCCAGTTTTATCTCATTAGTTTCTTATCTTCCATTTCTATAAGCAGGTTAGATTTTTGGTAACATTTTTATAGGAGGAAACATAATGCTATTTGGGGGAATAATTTATGACCTCTGGGAATACTTTCTTTCTTTCTTGATTTTTGAAGGAAAAATGAGGGATGTTCATCCTTGTAGAGAGAAGGAGAAAGTAAAATTTGTAGCTGTTTTCTGAGAGAGTAGCTGGCGAAGTTGGTCACATAGGTGGTAGTGAGGCAAGACTGAATTATCATCAGGACACCAAGAAGGTTTTTACAAACATTTCTTTAATGTTTAAAGCTAAAGTGACTAATGATAATATTATGCCCTTTTTAAAACTGAGAACGGCCCCATGGTATAGCTCAAAAATAGGTCTCTGAAACATTTTCTTATTAATCTCTGTTAATTACTCTATCACATTCAATAGTACATTCATTTCTGTCCTGTGCAGCAGTACTGTGAGTTTTCATATGTCAGGTGCCCTCATCACCTCCCAAACCTTAGGCCATGAATCAGCATAATGGAGGTACGAATATCTGGGGGAAGGAGGGAGCCTCTGAACAATTGCACTGATAAATCATGAAATGTCTCTGTGTGGGGATAGCTACTGTGCTATATCTGCCATGTAAAGATCAGCAGACCTGGATGACTTCCCAATCAGATAGGTATACCTGGAGACAATGCACTAGCTGAATCCCTGGGGGACTATTTTCTTCGGCTTCTGTGCAAGATGAACAGAAGCTGCAAGGAAGAATAAGAAGCTAGCGATGACCCTGAAGGTGTAAGGGGGCTGCATACACAAGGGAACCTTTTCTTACAGGTGTAACACACAAAGATGTTCAGAGATGTGTCATAGAGGTCAAGGGAAGAAAGAGGGCGAAACTTTTTTTTTTGGTTAAACGAAATTTAAGACTACGTGGCACAAGTGAACCAGGAGCCAGTTCATCAGCCTCATGTGCATCCCTTAAGGAGATCTGACAACATTCATGAAATCCTGAAATTAAATAATGGTGCTGAATCTGCAATTATATTGAAACCAGTAAATTCAATTAAAGGGAAGGAGTATACTTTATTTGAATGGCTGACTTGGTGGTTTTTTTGGTACATGGAAGTAAGAAGATAAAGAGAAAATGCCTGTTAAATAGCTCTTTGTTTGGATTATGCTGTGTCAAGTGAAGAGCACACTCAGAACCTTGCACAGAATCACACAGTACAACAGAGCTCATAAATAAGGAACAAGCGTTCAGAGAAGATGTGGGTTTTGCTCCAGATTCATAGCTTTTCTTCATTTGTCTGTTATCATTTGCATAATTTGTATTAGTCCTTCCCAAAACACTTAGCTTACAGTCACATTTTACTGGGCAATGTGTAAATATATAGTCCTCCAAAAAGCAGTGGTAAACTTAGAAAAATCAAGTAGCTGCATTTTAGAAGAGAAAGACTTAGGAAATGGGATGCTAGAAACCTCGGTTACCTTCTCCACTCTTCCACAGGACAAATTATATAAACCCGGAGAAAATCTAGAGTAGTCCTGGGACCTAAGTCCTTCTTAGGAAAGTACACCCTTCCAAGCCACCACCTCACCCTAACCATCTAGTGGTTTCTTTTGGTTTTAGAAGCTCCCCAGGTTTGCGACACTGGATTTCAGCACATCCCCACCTGGCTGGTCAGGCTCCATCTACATTCACAGGTAAGCTCTTTCTCTCCCTGCTTTGTTGTAGTGGGCTTTGGGGTGATGGTTTTATTACATATCTGTTAGTAGAGATGTCTGTCAGAGGAATTTTTGAATACTACTTTCTTTCAAACCATGGTAGATGCTTGGATGTTCTCCGGCATGTCAAGAAACTGAGTGTGAGTCTGTCACTTCTCTTTCCTGGCGGAAAAGCCTAGCCAGTGAGCTGGTGTACAAACACATGGCATCAGCTGCAGCTGCTGTTACCGCTTCCTTCCATTGTAAAGGAAAACAGTTTTCTTGGCTTCTTTCCACTGGAGGCTCTGGGCTTTGATCAGAGAGCGGTGGGCGGTGTGTCCCTGAAGCTCCGACTAAGATAACTAGTAAAGACTGTGGTGTTTTTTTCAGACATGCACCAGCCCTTAGCAGGTTCGAAAGCTGCTTGTTCAGCAGGCTAACACTAATCATCTCCTCGCTCTGCTTTTCACAGTCAGTCGTATCTTGAGTTGCCTGGGTCTTCCTGTGCCTGTGTCGGGAGTTTATGTGCTCACTTTGAGATTGCAGAGTTGGCTTCAGGAGGCAGATACTTTAAAAAGCTTTTACATTCTTAGCATCTGCTCAGCCATTTGCAGCTGCCATTTTACTGCGGGCCTTGAGGGTAGATCGGAAGGAAAAGAAAAATGCCTTTCAGGATGGATTAGTTTTGGGAAGAGTATTCTGTGCCAAGGGCAGTGCAGAAAGAATTAAACATTCAAGCAGACAAGGATGACATCATTTATTCAGCAGAACTGACAGGGGCAATGTGAGAAGCTGTAAAAGCAGACAAGAGGACTGAGGTTTGAGGGCAAGGCATTAAAACTGGAGAAGGGAGAACTGAGCAGCAACGTTTGTCTTTCTGAGCAGTCCTGTGTCTACACTGCGCCTACCCAGGCTACACACCCCCCACTCAATGTGTATATACATTCGTTCATGCTGGAATATCATCTGAAGTGTGTTGTTCATAGAGTCTTTGCTGGTTCATCTTGATACTCTGAGCTTTCAGAAGAGTAGAGCAGAAGGAAGAAAAGTTCAGCTATAGTTTTAGGAGAAAAACTGCATTGTAGGGATGTGGAACGTTGAGGCACTGCTTTATTAGTTAAAATCAGAGGTGGAAAGAAGTTTGATAAAGTGGGTTGAATATAGATACCTGAGTTTGGATTTGAAGGAAGAAGTGGCATTTTCAGAATATTGCATGTCTGGGGCAAAAGAAGGATAACAAAGGATTGTCCACAGAACTAAACTATGATGTTCTGGGGAATAAGGATAGTTATTTTGCTTGTGGCTGTAATAAGTTTCAAGTGCCAGCAAGATCAATAGGAGAAGCTGGAATGACACCAGCTGGAGTATGAGGCCCAAATATGGAAAACGAGAACAAGGCTAATTCTGTAAGTCATGGATAATAGCTGTTGTGCCTAAAACTAATCTCTGTGCAAGACTTGATGTTTCTCATGGAAACCAGCTCACTTCAGTCCCTATTGCTCCAAGTAATGATATCTCCTCTTCTGTATGTTCTATTTGTGCTGCAGTATAAGTGGTCTCTAAAATGGGGTTTGTTTTCTTCTTTGGCCATGATCTTTTTCAGTAATGTGACTTCATTCATTTTTAGACTTTTGTGTGCTCGATTCATCCTTCATCTTGTTTTAGATATGCATATTTATTTTCAATGTATGTTCTAAGTAAAATAATATTGATTATGAAAAGCCATTTAAGAACTAATGATTTCCCTAGTCCTTAAAAGGGAAAAGAATTTGGCTTTATTTAATATTAGAGAGGTATGATGTTAAACTACCAGTAATAGTACCAACAGTGGTAGTCTTGATTTGTCCTTAACTCTAGGTACTGAAGCATTCAATCAAAGAGCAAAGCTGGCCTGGGAGCTCCATGGACTGGAAAGAAACTCCTCTGAATGCTGATTTAGAATCCTGGTAATCTGAATTGCTTATTGTTCTCATTGATTATAGGAGACATCTGGTCTACAGCCTCAGTCCAACATCTACCCCAAAAGAAGGACAGTGACGTAGAGTTTGGGTATTCACAGTCTTTGGCTGCTCTTCAAACCCAATAGCTCTGACACATTACTGCCTTCTACAATCTATGCATGTATCTCCAGTGCTACAATTATTCATTATTTTCTAGGGGAAAACAGTCACTTTTACAACACATACGTAATCCACCACCCACTTTCTGCCTATAAATATTTTGCTGGTTGCACTGGGAAAGATGGAGAGAGAGCGAAAGAAAGGACTCACTGGATGCCTCACATGCTTGAAGTACACTTAACAGAGATGACCCCTGGGCAAAGCTCTTCTTTCCTGCCACAACCCTGAGAAGAGGGAGCACCAGTAAATTAGTACTTCTGCATGAAGGTTTTATCTGGCTTTTCATTAGAAAAGAGATTATTTTGTGTGCTTGGCCAAATTCAAAACAAGTTATAAACACAGTTCATGAAATGTGCCTGCCATGATAGCTGTTGGCTGCACATAGACTTCTTCAGTCACACCTCCTGAGGTATTTTTCAGTCAGGCTGGGTGGTTTTTGTTTTGTTTTGGGTTTTGTTTGCTTTTTCTTAAGCTGATAAAATAAAGGAGGAAGGATGAGGGTTTGTAGGAATCATGCATTTGGTTTTCATGACAAGGTCTCCCGTCAGTTTCTGGACTTAGAAGAAGTAGCTTTTTCTCATAGTGGAAACTGGATTTAAGGATTAAAATGATCTTTGGGACACAAGCCTTCTTACCCACGGCAGTAAAAACTGTTCCCTCCAGTGAAAAGGACACATGCACACACGCATGCGCTCACACAAGTCCAGTATACAAGACAGAAAACAGACATTGTATAAAAAAAGGAATTTAGCTTCCCAAAATCTCATTGGAACATCACACCTGAAGCACTGCTTTATCCAGAAATACCATCGGGTGGAATGGACTGACTTATGACAGTACATTGTGATAGTCTGTATATCATAATTCACATTCTGGCAATTTATGACTGTCCTTATTATCTACTGAGCCCTGTCAATGCATATATATAGTTGTAGGGGATGATTTCGAAGGCTTTTGCGATCTAGACAGGAAAATAAACAGTTCAGATGCAAGACAGGCCAGGTATTAGACAGCCCTGCCCCAAAGATTTCAGAGACTTCTTGTGAATGGATAGAGAGGACTGCAAATTTCTCAGTGAGAATTAAAAGTTGTGTCACCGTTATAATACTTTCAGATGATAGGGTTACACCTATAACCATTGCTTTCTGTTTCTTTTCCAATTTTAAGATTTCCATCAATTTCAGCGAGTGAAGATTCTCCAAGCTGGGGATAAGACTTTTTCTTGTAGAGCATGTTGATACGTAAGTATATAGAGAAGTATGGTGTGTGCAGCCAGAGTAGATTACTCCAGGAGACTTTCCTCAGCAGGCACAAGTGGTGATCTTCCCCTGATTGTTTCTTACACAATCAGGCTGGGGAGAGAAAGATCTTTTTTTTACAGGTTTTTATGACATAATTTAAGTTATTTCATTTTTCATGTTAATGCAAGATCCACCAAAACTAGAAATGAGGTGGTTTAGGTTGTTGGTATACCTTTTACTGAGTAGTATTTGCTATTATTCTTGTCAGCCTATCTCGACTAGCTGTTGTGGTTGGTTCAGTATGTCTTTTACCACTGCAATAAATATTCTCAGCTGTGATTTAAAGAAACAGCAACAGCATCTGTGTTTGTTTAGATTTTATGGCCCATTTATTGTTTCTCATTCTCCTAGCTGAAGATAATTAATTTTTAATTAATCATACATAAACAAAACATATCATCTCTAAAAATGACTATTAAAAAAAACATTTATAATGGCAAATGTGGGCATGCTGAATTGCAAATGACATACTCTGATTATTTAGTTATATTGACCATATGTTATTTTCTTGCCTGTTATTTGTTAGATGCATTGAGGAAAGGAGAGAAAAGGTGCGCAAGGTATCAATTCAACATTGTTTTGTTCCCGTAGAAAAGGCCAGGGAAAAGAATCTGGCAACTTGCCTTGACATCAACCATCTGTAAATTCATCATTTCTTGGCTCCCTAGGTAATTTAGTTTCAGCCAAAATGAGCATTCTCAATGTTGACAAATGGTCTTGCTACATTTCCCCAACAAAAGTAGTTTTGTAGGAGATTTGACCTTATGGAACTCTTGTTTCCCTTGAAAAAACTACAAGTACAAGAAAAAATGTTTATGATTAATTGCCCCTATTGCCACTTTTTCAGCTATTGGTTCAATTAAGAACATGACAATGGGTAGTTTCACAGCACTGCTATAGTTCAGTAACTGAGTCATAAACCCTAGAGAGTTTGAATATGCATTTTTATAGGAATCCTTTTTCCTTGGTGAGGACCAAAGAAGATTTTTCTGACACCTTTCTTGGCTCTCCTATTAATGTATGCATTACTTTTTTTTTCCATAACCACATCACATCCCCAGAATATAGTAGGGTGACAGGCTATATGCATAGAGTCCTGGATCATATTCAGCTTCTACGCTGAAGGGTATCCATCTTTGATCTAATGACTCACAGAAATTGTTAACTTCCCCTGAAAGGTTTCTTTCTTACAGAGTGCCTGATTTCCCATTTCACCATTATAACTATAGAGTTGAGGGTAAAAAAACATCACAGAAAGACTGTATAGTCCATTCCAGCGCCTTAAACAGAACTAAATCCATTATGTTGTTCATGCAGATGTTTGCCTAACTTCTTATTGAAGACTTTCACAACATCCCTAGGTAATATAATACAATAATAAATCCCCTAATACTATTAGACTTTCAAAAATCCTGCTGCAATTTCAGCCCATTATTACTCATCTCACACCTAGGAAACAAGGACAACAGCTCTTACTTTACTTCTTCCTCCTGAAACAGTTTTTTTTATGTGTTTGAAAATGGTTATGATGTCTACTCCTGGTCTCTTTATAAATTCAATAACTTCAGTTGTTTCAGTTTTTCCCAGCTGTTCCAATCTCTAAACTTCAGATCATTTATGTTACCCTCTCCTGAATTTCTTCCAACCTCCACTTGATTCCCAATTTTCCTCATTTGCGGTGCTCAAAACAGAACAAAATTGTCCAGCTGACGTTTCAACAATGCTCATTAGATATGCTCATTTTTTCTATTTATGCGTCCCAATAAGGTAGTGTCTATTTTATCACCAATAACGGTGTTGATTTTGTTCAGCTTGGTATTTGCTATGACAGATCTTTTCTGCAGGGCTGGACCAGTCATTGTCCATCCTGAAATTTTATAGGTTATATTTTTTACACAGTTGTTCCCTATTCTTTCGGCTGAAGTGTATCCTTTTTCTTCAGGTTGTTACATCAATTTTTACAAGATCAGCTTGAATTCTAAACCTCAGGGAGGCTTGCATCCTCCATTTCTCTTCAGTTTCACATCATTTGCAAGTCCAATAGGCATACCTACTCTTCTATAATTCAGGTCATTAATTAAAATATTACAATGCTGGGCATATCCCTGCAGGACTTCACTGGCAATAAATCCTTGATAACTTTTCAGTTCTGCACTCACATCACAGAACTTTTGTTTGGACTGCACATCCTTATTTGCCTTTAAAACGTGTCATGTTAGTGTCAAAGGGACAATCACACCTCATACCTGTCATATCCCGGTGTGTCACAGCTACTAAGTGTAGACACAGTCTAGGTCTCACAGATAGAGTCGGACTTTGGAAGATAAGAAATTTGGGTTCATTTCACTCTAGGATTAGCAGCTTTGACACAGTTATAGACTGACGTGGCTGTTTCAAAGACATCTTGAATGATTTTTATTGGAACATTTTCCTACTCTCGTAGTGAAATGTATAGCAAAGTTGGCATTAAGCTTGTGGTTTAACACATTATCTAAATGAGTTCTGAGAAAGTCTTGTCTTCTAAGAAATCTTTTATGTGCTTGGCCAAGTCTCCTTCCTGATCAGTTCTATTTTATATGTTCTCCAGAAGATTTGATTTATGTTTATATGTGCTTCATTTTCCAAGATATATCTCTTGTCTTTTTCATGTATCCTACTTGTGTACCTTCCTTAACCTCCCTGCTTTAGTTGGTCTGGTCTTATTATTTAGTGTCCCCTGCTTAATATTCAAAAATATATATTAGTCATAGGATTTGATGTAATGTTGAATCAGTTTCATGTGGTTCATGCTTTGCCATCAACAGCCCCAAGACATTAATTCATGGATGTGTAAAGGAAGCTATTTTCAAACAAATCATCCTAAATATTTATTCTTTTTCCTTGGTCCATTCATCGCTATTAAACAAACTGGTCTCAATGCTATGTTTGGCACAAAAAGTACCTTAGGAAGCTGAATGTGTTTTTTTTCTACACTTTTTCCTTAGGCATCTGCTAGTAGGCATTGTTGGACAATAATTAGGGGTTCGCTCAATACCCATATAGAGCATATGGATTTGTAAACTGCTTTTCTCAGACTTTGCATTTCTTAATATGGCACCTGTGTAGTTTCCAACAATAAAGTGATTTTTCCAGCAACATGAAATTTCAGTAGAGAGTAAGTAACAAGGCATTTCCAAAGGGCTCTGATTTACAAATTCATTTTCAATCTAAACATGTTCCCTACTAACCAGCCCCTGTGATTAAGTACTTGCTCATTTGGACTGGGGAAACAGAAGTGGCCATGTCTGAATGCCATCACGTCCTTCGCTTTTGAGATGCAGATTAGCATATCCATCAGACCTCATCCGAGCTAGTCATCTAGGCAGAGATGTGGTGTAGATTCATTTCTATGCACAATAAAACCAGCTATCTCATGGTAGAAAAACTAAACGGCATTTTATTTCAGCAAGAATAGTGCACGGTACCTTAGTAATTTCCAAATCCTTCACCTTCCTGCTTCCAAGGGGACTGTTGGTTATTTCAGATACTTTTCTTGGTACGATTTTCTTTTTATTCTGTGCTTTTTTCACAATATTCTTTGCCTACTCATACACTAATTTCCCTCTCAGCTGTTTTAAAAAACTGCTCTTGGCCCTTCTCTCCCTGATGACGATTGTGTCTGGCTCTCGCCTTGGGTGGGTAGTGTGGAACAGCAGTCATGGCCAGCAGATGATGGTGTAAGACTTTTCATTTACATGCTGTCCTGCTCAGCCATGCCTTCATGCTCACCTCTGCCACTAAAAATTCAGTTTAATAGTAAATGAAGCATATTTCTAAAACACTGCACATTAGCTGCATAGTTAATATTGCAAATCCATTTTCGTCATACACCTGGAAGAAATCAGTGCTATTAACTTCTTATTTTCCCCAAGCATTAAACTTACACAAGACCAAATTAACAAGAAATTCCTCTTCAAAAGACTCAGTAATAAATGAATGGGAAATTGCAGTTAAAAATTTGCCCATAACAACATTTTCACTATTTACAAAGGTCAGTCTTCACCCACAGCATTTATACGTAATTAACCACTGGAATACCTTGCCCAGGATGAAGGAGATTTTCCTCTGCTTTTAGTTATTTTGTCAAGGTTTTGACAGCAGAATTTAGAGCTTGATGTAAGAAAGAATTACAGAGTAACTCTCCACAGCCCATGGTAAGCAAGAAGCAGATGAACCCCATCGTTCTGCTTGGCCTTGAAATTTATGATTATAGAACAATTAAAAAAAAAATTTCTAGTGCAATTTTTCCATTTTCTTCTAAGGAATTTATTATCCAGAATAAGGATCCTGAAATGTAGGGAGCAGACCACAAACAAGCACATAAATGTCTATACAGGCACTTCCCCTCTGCATTACGAACCTGCTAGCCATGTCTGTCTTTCTCAGTCACTAGGATGTCTCTGTGCCAACTGCTGCAAATACTTCCAGCAGAAAGTACCGTTAAAAAGCTATCGTCATAAGTGTTTTAGTTTTCCTTAAAACAACCTTAGAAACCAGAAACAAGCAGAATACTAATCAGCATTTGATGACCCACCGCTCTATGGACTAGACGTGAATGCTCCTCAGACATTAGATTTCCATGGACTGCAGCCTATAAAGTTCAAAAATGTCAGATATCATAAAATCATACCTTAGTTCACCAGTAATTTCAGGGCTGCAAGTTATTTGGACCATGTACCATAACACCCAGTCAACTGGGTTCATCCGCACTCATCTCTATTAGCTGTGGATTTAACCCATTATCACTGATTTTTCAGCCTTCTCCTTAAGTCAGTTAAAGGAAGGGCTTAGCTATACAAAAAGTTAAAACCTTGTGTCCAAATGAAACAGTACTATCCTTAGTTAAGGCTGACCACTGCTCTGAAATAGCTCAACCCCAATATCCTAATGGGAAAGCAAAGAAGTAGCTCCATGAAGGGGCATCTAAGGAAAAATTAATTCATCTCAACCAGAAAAAACAAACAAAATGCAGCATGAAATCAAGGCACATATTCCAACTGGGGGAAATAACATCATTTCATAGAAATGGGCTTGGATAAGGAATAAAGCTTTATCTAAATTATGTTCTAGTGTTGTTAACAGAACACTATGATCCTGTGACACCATTTGAGGGCTGTTTTCTGGGTTCATACAACTCCTCACTGGTTCTGGTGAAAATTCAAAATAAGTGCAAGCTTCCAGTTGGCACAAATCAGACCCAGGGACGGCTAAGGCATAGAAATGCAGTATCCATGTAACCAGCTGGAGGTGCTCAACCCCATATCCTAATGGGAAAGCAAAGAAGTGGCTCCATGAAGTATAAGAGGCATCTAAGGAAAAATTAATTCATCTCAACCAGAAAAAACAAACAAAATGCAGCATGAAATCAAGGCACATATTCCAACTGGGGGAAATAACATCATTTCATAGAAATGGGCTTGGATAAGGAATAAAGCTTTATCTAAACTATGTTCTAGTGTTGTTAACAGAACACTATGATCCTGTGACACCATTTGAGGGCTGTTTTCTGGGTTCATACAACTCCTCACTGGTTCTGGTGAAAATTCAAAATAAGTGCAAGCTTCCAGTTGGCACAAATCAGACCCAGGGACAGCTAAGGCATAGAAATGCAGTATCCATGTAACCAGCTGGAGGTGTGAACGCACTGGAGTTTACACTAGCAAGTGCATTGTGAACACAGCTCAGGAGCCTATTTAGAAACAGCCATTAATAAAAATAACTAGGGAAAATAAAACACAGCAATTTGATGTGAACCATGTGCCGGCCCTGGCCTGCTCCGCTCCTTGCCAGTGCAGAGTCCAAGGCTACGACTGCCGAACCGCATGTGGCTCTTCATTGCTCAGCATGGGGCTCTCGCTGAGGTCTGAGCAGTCAATGTTTCGCAGCCGCTGCCTAGAGGAAAACTAGGCAGTCTCGAGGAAAGATTCAAAGAGACAGCCTGAGACATGCGGAGGGACACGGGAGGGTGGCAGTGAGTGATGCTGGCGGAGCCGGATGGAGCGAAGCCAGCAGCAGAATGATAATGCCGTATCTCCAGGACAACGGGAACTGCCATCCAGCCCAGCTCTTGCAACCACTGGACCTAGTAACCCAGTGGCAAGCCATGTTGGAAAAAGAAACGCATCAGTCTCATGTTTCACCCCCGAATTCAGTCAGTTTTCACGCTAGTGGAATTAACACCGGCATGAAACGAACCGTCCAGGCACAGTGAAGGCGTGCGGGTCCGGAGCGGTCCTTGTAAACCTCCCTGCAGGACTTGGTTCAGCGCTGCTCAGCCACACATCCGAACCAGGGGCGTGAAATGCGACCGGCTTGTTATTCCTGACTTGGCAAAGCAGCTAACCATGCACCGAAATCAGTTTGTGCTTTAACTCGCGCTTAACCGCTCAGCTGCACTGCGGGCTCGGCAGCGTCAGGAGTTGCAGTATTTCCTCCAGAGGCCCTGCGCCATGTATCTGGAACTGCTGTGGGATTTCTTTGGGCTCCCTACTTGGAAGGGGCTCTCCTCCCCGCCGCTCCCGAGCAAGCCGCATGGCTGGAGCTGAAACACATTTGCAGGCTCATGTGGAAGAAAGTTTTCTCGGTTTCTTCCCTCTGTTCTAGGGACAGAGACCATCGCTCCCCAGAGCTGCCACTCAGGCACTTTACAGCAGCATTAAATTCACACTTTAAAAAGAGAGAGTGAGTGATAAAACAGAAGCCGGGATTTTAGCATGTAGTAAGGTTTGGGGTTTTTTTACAGTAATTGCCTTAACAGCATCTCTTACTCCCACCCTCTCCCCCAGTCTTTCTGCCTCCACGGGTGTTCCCCCCTCCATCTCCAGGCTGTGCCTTTGAGCGATGTCCCCTGCGAGGGTCTCCAGCCCTCCGCGGTCACAGGAGCCACAGTCAGATGAATTGCTTTCCCGCCAGTGAAAGCAGTGAGATGCTCCCAGGTCATCACTGAAGGACTCAGTCCAGTGCCAGGGACTGAGGGGTTGGAGTCTTAGGAAGAGGCTGAAAGGTTTAATTTACACGATCCCAATCAGCATCAACCTGGAATGCCAGTACAGGCAGTCACACCAGCTACCTTATCAGGGAGACCCTTTGGCACACAGTAAGATATTTTCTGCTATCAGCGTGACATGTAAGTTGCCTTGTTGGCATTCCTGCCTTCCCACTTTCACCTCTGGGATTTGGGTTTCACAAGGGATTGTCAAAGGAAGAAGCTGATTTTCTCTCCCTTCCTATATTACTCATTTGAGAAGTTTAATCATTAATGTGAGGTGTCTCTGAGCATACGGAAGCTGGTCTGCAACTAAAAATAAGATGAACGCATCTGAAGGTTTCAGCAATGTCTATTTTTTCAGTGCTGCATCCAATTAAAATAGAAATCCAAATGACTTGCCTCCTTTCCCATTGAGAGCCTGCAACTATACAGAGGCACAGTGAGCAAATTGTGTGATTATTGCTTTTCCCAGAGAAATTGTTCTCTGTTAAGATGAGATATTAAAGTCAGGGCCTGCTGTGCAGAAAACAGGCTGAAGTCAGCCAAGCTTTTGGATGTTCCGTGGTGGTTTGTACTATTTCCCAGCAATATTGTCATTCTAGCTGTGATTGCTAGCTGACAGGAAAGAAACACTGCCTACAAATATTTTTGGGGGGAAAGTTAGGAGTTTTATTAGGTACAACAAGAAAAGTAGAATTTTACTAAGAAACAAAACCCTTTGATCACTAGTTCAGTGTATATTCAAATTTTGTGGTGATTTTATTGTTCATGAAAAGTACCAAACTGGCACTGTAGCCATTTCACTCCAGGCTTTCCAAAATATATTTGTACCCAATGCATGTGCTGATGGGGAGGGACTCACTCTGCAAGGCGGGAGCCTGGGAGAGACGCTACCCTTGGGCTGGGGACAGGGACAGGGACAAGCCATACAAAGCTGATCACCGTCACGGGAGTGCATTCTCTCCCTATGGTGTGGCTGAGCGAGGAGCATGAAATGGTGATCAAATGAGTGAGCCTCATGCATCATTCATGAGCTGAAACAAACCTTTGTACCAGACAAGATCTGCCATTGAATTTCTCTTCAATGGACCATTGCTTGCTTACACCATGCAAGATCCATCTCACTCCATACTGTCTGAATGGGAGCAGCACCAGCCTTTCTCACATTATGCTGAAACAATACGCTGATCTTTCTTTTAGTGGCAATTTGGGCTACAGAGCCCAATCAATCCCTACTTCTTCTTCTAAGGATGCCAGCAGAGAAGCTAATTACCACCTCCTCTTCAAGGGTAGGTTCATTGTCAGCTAGGGACCAGGATGAGACCTCTATTCACTCCCCAATATATTATGTTCAAGGACGAACCAGACTGACATTAGTCAGTACTGACTTACAGAAACTCTTTAACAGGCCTGGAACCAAAGCAACGCTAATGCAGGGGGGACGGGGGGGGGAATGTCCCACCACTCGTTAGAGAGGGCTGGTACGGTTCATTTCCCCAGCTCCCTCTCCAAAGAGAAACTCCTTATGGATCGAAGAGGGAAGAAGAAGAAAAAAAGCAGTATAAAATGTGGACTAGAAAGAAACGCCATGATTTTATTCTAATGACTAAGTGAAAAGTCCAGTTCTGATTTCTAAAATAAACCACCCCCCAAACTCTTGAAGACTTCAGTTAAGCCAAGGTTTCAATTTCACATGAAAATAAATTTATTTCCTTTTGCCTTTTTTCCCTAATCCTTCTTCCGTTAAAAAAAAAAAAAAAAAAGGAAAAAGATTCAGCAATCCTATTTTTTCTTCAGACCTTTGTGCTTGGGGGTCACCAGTGCCAACAGAAATCCAAGTCCAAATGATCTCATTAGAGACATCCAACATGGAGCACAGACTGGGGAGATGAAATCCCACATACACAAAAAGAGCAGCACCAAGCTGGTACACCAGAAGGAGGCACCTTAGAGGAGAAGAAAAGAAAACAACAACAACATCTTCAACCTGCCCTCCTGCCATGAAGCTGTACCGGGGAATGAACAGTTTCCCTGATGTGAACCAGTCTTGCTGTAATGCAATCAGGTGGGGGCAGCTGAGTGTAGAGAAAAACGGCTGAGCTGTTAGTTAGCTGGATTTACTTTATTTTCTTTTCCCCAGGCAAAGAAAATAAACATTTTCTCACATTAGATCATGAACCCTACACATTTATCATCTGCTCTCTGCTTACAACAAAATGCCATTTATCTTTCCCTTTGTGCTCTGTTTGGGGTAAGAAAGGATTTGAAATCTGCAAGTCTACGTGCACTTTCATGTTGCTGTTGTCTTATTTTATTTTCATTAATGTGTGTTCTTGGCCCCCCCAAGGCTAAAGGGCCAAGTCTCCTGTTGGGGCATGTTCAGAGAGGTTAATGTAAATGTAATGCAATGTAAAATATTGCCTCTGGTTTACACCAGCAGGGGATTTGGCCCGATCTACCTGAACAGCATATTAAGCATAGTTCTGGATTTCAGGATCAAGCAGGAAGCTACTATAAAAGTTTCAGCAGGCTTCAGAGGTTCGTTGGGAAGTGACAGGCGAGGGAAGTGAGGGGATTTTTCCTGTGCTGATGAAAGATGCTCCACTGGCAGCTCTGGACCCTGAAGCCCTGAGTTTACCCAAAGAACACACAGGGACTGATCAGAGGCAACACCACACTCACTCCCACCAGCCCGCCTGGCTTGGCTGGCCCCCAACCAAAGTGCCCTTAACCCTGACCTGAACCCTTACATGGGGGAGGATCACTTGGTCTCCACATTCATTTTCCTCTGGCCTCTTGTGTAAAGACAGGCAGGTGACGGGTCAGCTCTTGGTGGTGCTTTTTTGTGATGTGACAGCTGCCCAATGAGAGATGAATGGAGAAAGCCAAACGTCTCCCGAGCATTTTTCACTTCAGAGCCACCTCAGAGTCATCAGGTGGTGGCAACGTATCCCTGGTAATAACCTAGGACAGTCAGATGGAGCAGGCTGGAGGTCAGGGTTGGGCAGACCTCTTCTGACCCTGAGCTGTACCAGCTCTGGTATGACACTAGTGTCACCATCAATGTTCTCACAAACAGTCGAGTGTCACAGCTTCTCCAAGGGCCTTCAGGGAGACCTCAGGGAGACCTCAGATTGAAAGGATTATTGCTTTACTTTGGTTAGGAAAGGCAGAAAATATTAATTGACCATTGAAAGTAAAATCCAAATATAATTGCAAGCTGTCTGACTACAAAATCTCCTCCTTTTGGAAAGTGGAAAGTATTGCGTTCACTCACCACTGTGTTTATGCTATTTCACTAGTTAGTGAGACCGGTGACAGCCTAAAGGTCAAAATTTGCCTTTATACCAATCTCTTTTTCACCTTAAAAGTGAAGGACCTTTCATGGTGTTTTAAAGCATAGATGGAACCTGAATTTACAGTCTCAGAAGCAAATGTGAGGAGAAGAGACTATTAAAAATAAGATCCATTAAAGGAAATCCAGGTTTGGGGCATATGGGGTTGCCCTTTGCTGATCACCCTACATAGTTGCCTGTGAGGTGGGGAAATGTATTTCTTTACCTCAGAAAATGTGCTTGTTTGATTCCATTAACCAAACTCACCCTCTGAACATATTAATTTATCGCTGAAACATTAAAGGGATATTCAGGAGCCATTAGTAACGCCACCTACTTATCAGCGCAACATGTCTTCTTTACGGTGACAATGAATTTGCATCTCCTATATTTGGGACCATACATATGTGCCTCAAGACTAAAGACATACAGGGCCAGCTCGTATCTTCAGCCTTGCTATACAAAGCCCTTAGCTGTAACAGCCAACATACTATATGGTGGTATATAGGTACTGCACATAGCAACAGCCTGGCAAAAGTATGGGGAGAAGCTTGCGTGACAGCTGGCTCTATCTAGTCACATTTGACTCATTTCATAACAACTGAAAAGCCTTATGTTGAAATATTTGTAAGCAAACTCCCTGGTCTGTTAAAGCTAGTTAAAGATAGTGGCTGAAAGCTGAAGGAATAGCTCCGTTCAGAAAACCTCCTTGTTCTTTGAAAGTAAGCACATTTAATGGTTCGTGATATATCAGGTTGTGTCTTTGCATCCATACTTCTTCCAGCTGAGGGCACAGGCTGGCTGTTGCCATCCCCTGTCTTCTGGAGACAGAATTATATGGCACAGTCAGTGCTGGGATCTCCCCGGCAGACAGCAAGGCCACACACACAACCGTCTCCAGCGTTGAGGGAAAGCCTCTGCACTTGGGTTTCTTCACATGAAACCATCACTGTCTTGACTCCTTACTTTCTGGCTGTGACTAGATCATTCATGGATGCCTTATGCTGACCACAGGTTGGAAAGCATCGTATCTTTGTGATTTGGAGACCCTGAGGTGTAAGTGGATGCCTTACGCTGACCACAGGTTGGAAAGCATCATATCTTCTTTGTGATTTGGAGACCCTGAGGTGTAATGCCGCTGCTCTGCTGAAATGGTGAGGGAACTGCCAAATCGCGTTACATGGGGCTGTGTCTCTGTAGGTCCCGCTTGCTGGGGAGCATTCCAAGGCAGCAGCCCCAAGGGCTTCTCTGCGCCCTTCGTGGAGGCAGATCTCTGTGGAAACGGCAAGTGTTGAATGCTACTGCAGCGCATAGAGCGGGATCCTCCTGTCACTGAAGGGGCCGGAGGAAAAAATCTCACTCTTCAGCAAGTAAATAACTGAGAGAAAAAAGACCACATTACAGCCTCCTGTCAGGATGTTCTTCTTGCCATTGTTTACAAACTGCAGGCATCTCTACTGCTAGTTTCCTCCTTAGAGATGACACCCGGGGACCTAAAAGTGTCAGACTAGATGTCTGGAAAATTTGCAGGTTGCTTCAGGACACTGATTTATATTCAAACCAGTCCTTTCCAAGAAATTGGTTCTTCTGAAAAGAATAAAGCTAAAGCTACCTCAATAACAACAAAAAATGTCATTGTCACTAAACCAAAAGGAATGTGACTGAAGCTCCATGTCAGTCAGGGAACTTTTGATGTATCGCAAGCTTCTCTGGAGAGCTAACTACTCACTATTTCCCTCAGGCCACACAAAAATAGGTTACCACAAAAGGAAAAAAAAAAAACAAAAAAAACCCCAGCAGATAGTATCATCATCGTATCTTCTGGTTAGGAGTCAGATAGGCTTAGATTTTATTTGACTCATATCTTTTGCATATGATATAAGGAAAAACTTGAATGACACCCAAATAGAGCAAGACTTTCTTCTGCTCTCTGAGCTCCAAAGCCAGTATTAAAAAGAAATTACTGAGGAAGAGGAGAGTACCAGAGTACACCCATTGGCTTGATTTGCCTTCTTGTACCCACGGGGAGTGAGGTGTAGGGAAGGCAGCTTTAAAAACTTTTCCATTTCTATACTATGAATATATGAAGCCGTTTCTACACCATGCAACTCCGTGCCATATTCTAGAGAAATATCTCTTTTTAGAAGCCACATAGGTTTCAAAGCTTTTATAGGTGCCTTACGCTTTTCTGCACTTTTTTGGACATATGGAAGAAAGGGAGAAGCCATTTATGGCTTTCTGATCTGGGCCATCAGTGTTATGTTAGAGGTGCGCTGGAGCCATTTTAACTTACAAAATTGTTTATAAGTTTCCCTGAGAAACCTTTCACTAGTAGAAGATAAAGACAAATGTACGGCTCCCAACAGGATCTCTCCTTCCCCTTTAGCTGAAGATAAGACCAGAGAAGTGTATCAATCTTACCTTCTTCTAAATACACACATATATATACATTTAAGCTGAAAAACACTTGCTTTCAGAGAACTGAAATGTTTTTGCTGCTGTCTGAACCAGTAACATAAAAAACCCTCTCAATAATATATTTACCAGTCTTCAGTTTTAGCATTTCTGGCATCTTGAATTGGAGATCAGGTAATTCTACCTGGAGGAAAACACATTCTGAAACTGTTTAATTCGTCTACTCCACCACAGCTTTTGGGAACTTCCTGTCCCTCATTTTTGGGGAAAACTATGAGCGTCAGGAGTGCTGCTCCTCTGGGCTGTGGCCCAATAACTAGCCAGTGCAGCTGTGCTAAAGCCAAGGATGTGCCACACAGAGACCCCAAATACTCTCAGAAAAGCCCCCTTCAAGGGCACATTCCCCTCCTGCTTCTTCTTTCATGTCCCTCACCTCTTACCCAGCCCGTACACCCGGTTCTGTTGGGAGAGAAGCAATTTGTGCAGTCTGGAAGCAGACAGCATCTCCGAACCGTCCTCGCAGTCACAGTAAATAGCTCTTTCTCCCTGGTCCTCAGCCATCTCCTTTGCTAGGCTAGGCTGGACCAGTCCAAACAGTGGCCGGAGGGAGAAGCTTTGTCTGAGTTCCTTTGCTGCAGAAAAAAAAAGCCTTATAAGCATTCAGGATCAGCGTCAGTTCCCAATGTGGTGATCACCAATCTGACTCTCCATGTTTCTTCCAGGGGTACAGCTCACCTTCAGTTGTTGCCTGCTCCTTCCCTAAGATCTTTAGCTCCACCGTGGAGATGGCTTCCCTTGAGCGCACCTCTTCTACCACTGCTGCCTTTTAAGCAATAACTTTAAATCTGCTGGTCTTTTTATTTCCACTAAGGGTCCTGTGTTTGCACGCCTATATAGAGGGTTGGAGTTCTTTTAATATAAAGAAATGTCTTTTATTGTTTCCTTTTGCTTTTCTATTACAAAGCCTCTAATGTGTTGTGCTAAAGGTGGGTGGCTTTAAAAGAGGCTGGTTTCATTAGGTTTTTATTGTGTTTAAAATGTGGTTCTATTTATTGTGCTAAACACTTGGCAGCCTTTGTCACGCCATGTCTCATGAAGGCACTTGGAAATGAGCACACACATAGAAAGCTGCATCAATTTCCCCCCCGAGCAAGATAGGCAGGAGATCATGAAAGCTTTGTTTCTTTAGCTGGCAGTTAATCCTTTCAAACTTGGCCCCCTTTCTGAAATTAACTCATCGAATAATGGACATGCTCCATTAAAGTGATGAAGATAAAAACTCTGCCAGTGCCTGACTTAGTAAGAAAACCATCTCACTCGCAGGCCAAAAGAACACACTTGAGCTGTGACAAAGGATCTGTGTAATTGAGAGCCAAGACTCCCCTCCCGTTTATTTCCATAAGTTGGTATTCTTTGACTGTCCACATTTCTTTTTGTACTTAGGAAACAGGTCATGCATTTCTGGTGGAAAAATTTATAAATTAAAAAAAAAAAAAAAGAAAGTATTGTAGAAACTTCCAGATAGATTTTGCTTCATCCATCTTCAGATGTGTATGTTTTTCACATACATTGGTATTATTAAGATTTTAATTTACTGACAGTTGGTGCTTTGATTACAGATCCAGACAGGGAGTCAAGTTCACGTATGTTTGGTTCCCAACTCTGTGACTGACTTAATGTGTATTATGCGGCAAGACTTTTATTCCTTGATTTCCAGCCAAAAATCCAAGAATAGCACTTGTTCATGTCTCCTGGGAGCTGCAAAGAAAAATTCACTAATACCTGTCAGGAAGCATTATTATTGTTATGCCACTGTGGTGAGGCAGAAGTATACAACAAAATGTCACATTAATTCCACATTTAAAAAAAATACACTTTATCATTAAACAATTTTTTTTTTCTGCGTGGAAACAGAAAAAACTCAAAAAGTACTATGGCAATGCTCCTCAACCTTTGTCCTGAGACACTGTCGTTACATCAGACCTGACCCTTCAGACTTCTTCTTTGAACCATGATGGAGATGAAAAATCCTCCTTTCTTAGAGGAAGATTCCATGAGAAGAATGTATCAGAGAATCCCATGTATCAGAGATTCCAGAGAAGCCATGTATCAGAGCAATGGCCTTTGACCTGTCAGTTGCAGACTGTGTTCTGCCCAGGAGATGTCCTGACTTTCCTCGTGGCCACAGAAAATTAAAACCCCTTAAAAGTAAGGAGACTGTGACTATGGTCCAGGTTGGCAGGGAGAGCAAAGAAAAATGCTGCTCACATTACTCACTCATTACTTCTGCCTCTGAGCCCATAAAAGCTGGGAGCTGCAAGGACAGAAAAAACAATAATGGAAGAAAAATAAGAGCCCGTGAATTAAAATGACCCCAAATACCAAAAGTCAGATAGAGCAGATATCTTGCTAGGCATCTACAGGCACAAGAGTGTCCTCTGGATTAATTTTATCTGGTTTTATACACTTTAAGGCCATAAAGGAGGATTATCTCATTGAGTCTGACCTCTGGCATAACGCAGGCAATAAAAAGTTTATTCAGTTACTGCTGCATGGAGTCCAATAATTTGTGTTTGACTGACGTAGTTCTTTCAGTAGAGCAGCCCTTCTTGGCCTTGAAGATTCAGTACTGAGAGAGTCCACTTCTCTTCTGAACAGACAACAAACTCGCAGCTCGGCCAACATACAGGATTATATATCAAGTTGGGAAGAAGCTCAGTTGCAGCTGCTTCCCCATGCACAAATGCACAACCCACACGATATAGGTGGAAGCGTAGTGCCCACTATTGGTGGATCTCTCTCTGTAGGTGATATGATCTTCGGTCATAGTTTCATGTTCGACTTTAAGCCAGCGTGAGCCAATGCAGCAATCAAGGAGTGAGCCACATGTCCCCATGGCACCTCCTTCCATATGCCAACACAAGCATTGTGCAACAACAGGCCGAACAGGTTAAGGCTGCTGATTAAAACTCATCAAGTCAATGCTTGGGTTTTTGTTGGCTGGATTGTACGGCCTGGATAGGAATAAATGATGGGAGATGTGACTACCTCTTTCAACAGCAGTGTTGGTTTATGCCAGTTTAGACTGGCATATGTGAATCTGCTGGTTTGCATTATTTGGCCGTTTCTAATGGTTTCAGGTCTTTTTGCAGCTCCTGAGTGATGCAAAGAGGCTGAATCTCGAGAGACAATGCCACCCAATGTTCATAAAGTATTACATTGAAGGCAAGTGCTGTCAAATATTAGGTATTATTTATGACATTTGGCATACCAATTAATCCATATATAAAATGTCCTGTATATTTTTATGAAACAAAACAGAATTGTTTTGTGTAAACGATAGAAATACAAACCAAAATGATAATCTGGACTCAAGCTGAAAATTCACTCTGTTTCTTCATATAATTTAAAATTGAGTATGATCTTCCCTCTCCCCCCTCCCCACTTGTGGGTCTTATGCAGTAACACGTTCTCAAATGTGCAATAGCCACATTTCCATGATATTCATAATTCATGTCATGGAAATGACCTGGAGAAATAAAAACTTCCTGCCTCATCAGATCCTCCTGAATCAAAAAAGTTCTTAGGCTACCCGTTGCTGAAAGTAGAGCTATTGCAACCATTTTCTCTTGCAGACACATCCCAAGACCAAACAATACAAGTGTCAAACTCTGTGTTCCTGTAGCATTAAAAAAGGCAAGGAAAGAAAGATGAAGATAAGGTAAACTCTGTGCTACTTTGGCATCCAGGAGGGGGAGAAAATCAAAATGATAACCCATGGCAGCACAGTAAAACAAGAAAGTATGTCCCACCTTTTATTCCCCTTTCTATAATATTTTTAATTAGGTGCAAATACTTTTTTGTGCCTGTCACCAGCGCACTCCATGACATGCCACAGCCCCACCTCGCAAGCTAATTGATCAGAAGAAGTATGACTCGTCTCACAGCTGTATTTAGTCGTACAAAAGTGAAAGATTTAATCAGCTTTAAACTGGTCCTAGTTCCTTCCTCCATCAATAGGGAGAGATACCTGGTCCTTTCCCCCAGGCTACTTACCTACCTCAGGTAATTGCAACCCCTTCTGCCCCCACGCCCCATCCCAGGGGATTTATCTAAAGCTATTGGTTATAGAAGATGATCGTTTAGCTATCTCAGTTTAGACAGCTAACCTATTAGATGGCTGAAGTTAGGTGAAACTAATGCCGTTTGATGAGACTAATGACAAGCTTAACCATCTACAAAAGCCTCATCCAGAATTTATCAATACTATTGGAAACTATTTCATAGGCTTGGTATCAGGCTATCACAGTAGAGTTTTCTGGGTTTTTTTTAGAGAGTAGAGATGGTTAAAATTTCATTCATTATGAGTTTTCAATTACACGTTTCATCAGGTTTTCATGAAATGAGAAAATTGGAATTTTTAACAAATAAATAACCATGGGGTTTGATCATCTGTGCAGGACAAAAGTTCTCAGTAATATAAAACTTGCTGAAGTCTTTTGTTTGTATTTTT
>NW_008795477.1:2320213-2350205 GCF_000699145.1 Aptenodytes forsteri
GAATGACATTTTTCAGCCCTAAGACAAGAATCCTAATTATAGGATAAACTTTAAAATCCTATAGCACTTTTTCTATAGGAAAAGGTATTAACCCAGTGATCCTGCCAATCCTTAAATGAAGTGCCATGTCTATTTTGTTCAAGAAATGTTGCCTTCATTTTGTCAGAAGTTTCTCAACTTGTCACTAATTCTTCATGTCCCTTTCTTCTGCTCTGAAAAGTTGATTTTAAAGGATTTCTGTTTTGGTGTTGAATTGGTAATTTTGGTTTATAACCCATAAAGTTCTTTGGGAACGTGGGGATGAAAATAATGTTATCTTAGCTTTTCTTTTATTGAGAGACGTCTGTTGAAGCATTATTCTATGCTATATCAGCCATCTGAATATAGCTTTTCTTGGAAGAGAAGTGTATCGCCCATTCAGTAATTACAGGTAAAGACTGGTGTTGCAAGGCGTTAAAGGGGATCCAGATCCTGCCCGTGTCGTGCCACGTTCACCCACCACACCATTCTCCGCTAATGCAAGCTGGCAGGAGTCAACTCCAAACACGGCGCTTCTCCCGACACTTGGATGTCAGTGGGATTTCCAGCACTCACTTGGTCGCTCCCTCCAGAGCCTCGGTGCACCCTTTCTGCTGGGTTGTGAGCACTCAGCCTGCCTTTCACGGTGGTGGACGTGATGGGCTGTGACACCTATCATCTCAATAAAGAGCCGTCTCAAATAATATCAGAAGACGTCACTTAGAGCCTGCCAGCTGGAAGATAAACTGGATGGCACTGATGCAAAGGCCTATTTATATCAGCCCAGCATAACTTGAGTTCTCTGAAGTGCAAGCTACATTATGGAGCATGATGGGGACGAAAAAAATTAAATCCTTTTGTAGTTAGAAGTATTTTCCCTTTCTTTCTAGTGCAACCATATGATTTCACATGATGCTGCTCTTCAGCTGCCGGAACATGGAGCGCTACTTTGTGAAGAAGGGCTCTTTTGCCCAGCCCAAAATGAAATGCATTGCTCGTTTGTCATATGCCATGGACCCAGCCCCATCCCTGGTCCTCCTGAGTCTGTGGTAAAGAGGTTAAGCTGTTTAACACCTAATTTGATGACCTGACATATACCACCAAATGTGTCTGTTGCCCTGACTTTGTCTGCTTCCTCTTCCCTTGCATGCTTCAGCTGTTCTTCATAGCACATTAGAGGGTTGCTGTCTTTATTAGTCACCAATAACACATTAATACATTCCTTCTCCTATTACCTCGGACGCTAATTTGGTGGAATTGGATACTGACAGTACATTGATGTTGTTAAGGTTAATGACCCAGAGATTTACAAGAGAAGTCGCATTAGAAGTCAAATTGATTGTAATAATTGTTTCACTGAACAGTGTCAACATTAAGTACAGTATGTTGTGCTATGCCATCCAGGGAGGCCCTGTGGCTGTTACAATAACTACAACGCTGTCTACATACACTCCTTACAAGACAATTCGCGCTGAAATGCATTTAGGTAAATGCAGCTCTAATAATGGATGCCTAAGATGTTCAAAGATATGAGACACTATGTTTCTAGCCTCTGCACATTATTTTGCCTCCAAGCATATTTTGTACTTGCATCCAATTCTAAGGAAATTGTTGCTTTTCTCAGCCGGGGATGAGCAGAAAGCAAAATTTGGTGGCTGTTGCCTCCTTTTGGTCTGAGTTGTGAGGCAATGCAGAATACCTCTGCTGTTCAGTCCTAAATTTTGCTCAGGTAAGTGGCTGTTTTGCAGTTCAGATGCTCTGCAGTTAGGCTGCTTTAAATATTTAAGCTGCAATACACTGTATGAAATAAATTTGCTATTAACACTGCATTTATATTGACAGTGGAATGCAGAAATTGCAGCTGAGATGTTGTGGGAATCTCCCAGAAGTGTCACCCTTGACCATAAAGGTGTGTGATTGACTCTGTGCAACTATTAAAAAAAAACACAGTGCCCTTTTCACGTTGTAGATCCCATTCCTTCCCTTCCCTTCTTTCTTCTTCTATGTATTTCTGGTCTTTCTCTTGCATTCCTCCTTTCTCCACCTCTTCTTATTCAGTATATTGATCTTGCAACCGAAGAGGTCACTGCTGAGTGGCACCCACCGTGAACGGTGAAATAAAAGACGCTTGTCATGCAGGAGTCCTGTACAGTCATCTGCACGCCCACAGGACTTGACTCACCCATTCCTGCTACGGTAGTGTCAGCTCTGACTGCAGGGTGCTCACGGTATTGCTGACGATAGTGAGTTATGCCTGGAGCTGGAGGTCAGGAAATTAACCTTTCATACTTTTCACTGACATTTTCTTCACACGTCTTGTGTTGTTTCTCGGTCTTATTCGCAATATCTCAAGACCTCAACCAAACAATATATTTTCCAAGAAACTTCCAATTTTAGCAACAGCAACAAACGTTCCATGGAAAGAGAAAAGCTCTCAGTAAAAACTGCCTGTTTGTTTTGGCTTTGAAAATATACACTAATCTTATCCACCCTCCCTTCTTCCTTTCTCCCAGTCCCAGCTTGTCTTCTTCCTCAACTAGTTTATATATTATATGCTTACTTGGAGAGCTAAAATTTTAAGAGAGGACATAGAAAATACAGAGAGATTGGTACACTGGTGGGGTTCATGTGACTAAGTGAAGATGCTTGCAGCGTTGACATCTAAGCTAGTCACCTTTGGCTCCTCTTACAGGCAGTGGGAAAAAATGAAACCCCTTGGCATGATTAGTCTCAGCCTAGAGTGGATGAACTGCAGCCTAAAAGGAAGGCATATGCTGGGTTCACAGCCTGGCTTTCTAAGCACCTGCAGTGTGGGACCTACAGCTTATAGTGATCATAAAGGCAATTGGGGTGAAAAGAGTGTATTTTGGTGCATAGACTCCTAGTGTAATGAGCTTGTATTATGCCTTCTCTCTGTGTAGCATCTACAGAAACTGTGGTTGCCCTCTGCTCCTGCCTAGAAAGGCTGCAGTTTAGCTCCTCCTACGGCAGGTTGTGTTTGTTAACGGTGAAGGTCCACTTAATCTTTCATCCAGCAGCTACCTTGTAGGCATCTAGATTAGAAGAACTGGCCTATAGATTTCCTTCACCTGTAAATGCCATCACACGTAAGACGCAAAACCAAAAGTTGTCATATTTTGGATCTTACCACTGTTTATATAACGCATCAATAACACGCCAAACACTGTCTTTTGCTCTGTATAGCATGTTGTACAGCTTGCTCTCTACACCATCAGCTTGTTTTGTGGCTGATGTGTAAGCTGGGATATTACTTTTAAAATGTATTTTAGTGGCATCATGTATTCTACAACAGGCCTGTCAAAATACAGTGTCAAGCTCTCATATGTCACATAAAAACTGTTTGATGTTCTCCTCACTTGAACTCCTACTTTGCATTGTAATTAGGAGAGATCTTGACTGGGTGAACTTGTTAGCTTTTTACATGCACAAGCCTAAGGACACTTTAATTAAAGTCAGAGGGAAACTTGAAAGCACAGGCAGCAAGAAATAATAGTAAGACTAAAAATAACCCGTTCAAAACTGCTGTAGAGAAGCCAAAGGGACAGGATATGTCACAGATAGGGAACATTATGAACTGGGGGAATCTAACCATTCCTTCCCCAACAGTAACACTTAATAATTATAAATATAAATCATGCTTCGCTTCTTGCCATATGACAGCACTAGCAAAACAGAATGACAACATTACTGACCAGTAAAACTGTCTGAGAAATAGCGAAGGCTTTTTTTGCAAGACCAAGCTCCTTAGTTTTAATTCTTTTAGAGGGGAGGGGAGCTCCCCAAACCAGTGGGGAAAAAAACCCCACAACTTTCATTTTGTGGAAATAATCTTCCATGAATTACCTGTACAGGGAGAAAGAAACATCAGGACTGCCCTGAAAGGATATTGTAATTTGCAATTTTCCTTATTTAATTTTCTCATGGAAAATCAAAGTTTTACAGCAAATCTGAAATTTTCTCATAGAAAATATAACTTTCATTCCCTTTAAAGAATATTTTTATAGGTAAAGCAGTAGACAATGATTTCCTGTCTTTTTTCCTTTTTTTTTTTTTGTTTTTTCAACCAATGTGAGCATTTTCCCTTTTCCTGATTTTCGGGCTGTGTTAATTATTTCGTTCTTGCCGAGCCACTTCTGTCTCCTTGAGTGCCCATGTCTCACAGTTTCTTTCTAAATAAATAAATTAGTATCAATGCAAAATCTATTTTCCAAAGCCACACCTCACACATTCTCTTTGTTCTGCTTTCTCTCTTGTACTATGCTCTGTGACTTACACGCTAGCTGATAAGAAAAGCATCCTGTTGCAAGGCCTAAGTCTCTGTGTGTTCCTACTTGTACAAGTCTTGCTTGCATGAGAAGTCCAGAGTTCAAATTAATCTCAGTATAATTGATTATTTAAGATGGGATTCAGATCACAGATTGAGACACCTACATTTAGGTGTGTACAGATGAGATAAACGTCTGTGATCTCTGTACAACCCAAAGCCCAATTCAGTTGACTAAACGTAGGCAGCAGATGCTGTCTGAGACTTTTCTAGAATACAACACAGTCTCTAATTGTTGATCTAGAGGACTATGTATCTCCCATAGGTCCTAGGTCACATCTGACAGCCCCAGGGAATGTTTCAAATAATATAGGGCACCCCAGATGGCACAAAAGGCCAGTGTTTTGGTAACTGAATCAAGCTTCTCATCAGTACAGTCGGCTGAATAGAGACTGTTCAGGCAACCAGTGCAGTCATACATTGAGCTGAATCTTACACCAGCCTCTATTGACTGTATTGACTCCCTCTCCATTGACTTTAGTTTAAGGTACTGATTGCTTAGGCACCTAACTCACATGTACACACCTTCATATGAACACCTAAATTAAATCATCTTAAGCTGGGAGCTGTTCTCTCTCCCTTGAGAACCCCTGAGCTGGTTACTCCTCCACTTTCTATGCCACTCAGCTTTTCAACTGTTGACGATTTTACTTTATTCCTAATTGTAAGCTCTTCAAAAATTTCACTTTTCTAAGATAGTACAGCAAATCTATTACCTTGTTCTTATTCAGAAACAGCACTGACCTCGTCATTCCCTGACTTCTCAACTCTCTCAGACTGCAGTATTGAATTCGACAGCTCTGTTTCCTCTCTGTGCTTCCACACCTCTTCAGTTTCTCAGAGCAAATGTCTTCCTTCTACAGCTCAGTCTTGTGCACCATGAGTTAGACCTGCTTATTTGCAGATTTAAGCAGGCACAGGCTGAGGTGTTTGTTTTCATCTTCTGTGCCCTGGCTTGTTTGGGACTAGTCTTGGCTTTGCAGGTTTAGGATCCATTTCCATTTTCTTTTTCTAAAGCTCTCCTTGGGGGTATGTTTTAGCTCTTAGTCTCTTTACCTTCTTTTGTCTGGAGGACATAATGGGATATCATCTCACTGACAAGCAATACCAGAGAGTCCAAGAAGCAAATGCATGCTTGCACCGGCAATGTGACAAAGTGCTGCAAAGCTATACCCAGTATTGCAGATATGTCCCCCTCAGAGTTTTTGGTAATGTCATGACATTAATACTTCTTTACCTTTACCACAGAAATATTGCCCTACCTCAGATAAGCTCCTACAACAGGTTGGTTCCTGCTTCTTTCCATGACTGCACAGGAAAACGGGCATGAGAAGTCCTGGCTGGGAGTTGTTCTGAATCACTCATCACTGTCTCTAACTTAGCACTTATGTATGTATGTAAATCCACCTACATCCATGCATAGCCCACAGAGGCAGCGTGACAGAAGCTGTGGCAGGTCACAATCACAACGCCATCTGTTTGCAAGAACAAGTCACTGAATACATTTGAAATTGAATACAAACAAAATTAAGACAAGGTTTCAACTGGTTGAGGTACGATAGCTCGAACAATTCATCTGCTCCAAAGGCTTCCAATGCTTCCCAAAATACAGAATTGTTATAGCAAATATCTTCTCAGAAGTATATCAAAATGATCATTACTGTTAGGATTTATAAAGTAAGCATCTTCTAAGCTTGTTAAATGTCTTTAAATCCTTGATATGTCAACTGGATAAAGGTGCTTCATAAAATGGTTACTCATTTCGGCTATCTCGTGTCTCAAAAAAACTGCTGGCCAGCTATCCATGCAGAGAAGATGATATGGAGAAAAAGGCTACACAGAGTGGCCTGAGTGAAGCATACGGCATCATTGCCTCCAAGGGACACCTGGTAAGATTTGTGTGGATGTTACTGTGACCGACACAAATAAGGTGTGCTCTCTTTTCAGGGAAGGGGAACTGTTTGACATGAAAATGGATAAAATCCACTTTCAGCGTGAGTTCAAAGCATGCTACTGAGCCTGCAGTATCACGTGTAATGAAATGAGATGTATAAAGTTGGTTTCTCATCCAGAAAACTCTGCACATTGAAAATATGAAAATAAACTAACATATGAGATTCTCAACTGGAGGAAACTAAAGAAAACATAGAAAGATATGGAAATCCTCAGCCAAGCTGGCTTGTGTGTAAAAGATTTGATGATTATCTACTAGGAAATATATCCAGCTGTTGATGTACTATTCTGTTAGAGTTGACAGTCACACAAAAGAAGGCCAAGTCAACTCTCAGAAATGCTGGAAGCATCACGATGTGTGAATAAAGGATACATAGTACCATCACAGATGTAGTCAGTTGAATTATAACACTCTGATCACTGAAAGCAGAGGCTAGATTGGGAATCCAAAACAGGAGCCTACAAAATCAGTATCCTGGCTAAATATGGCCAAGGACATCAGAGACCTGATTAGCATGGGTGACACATGGGCAAAAGCAGGGCAAGCAAAGAAAAGAGATACCTAAAGTGCAAAGCCTCCCCAGAAGATGAACAGAAGCAGGGCAGGGAAGGGATGATTTCATTCCAAGTTATTCAAAGTAAACTAATACTCAAACATCTGGGAAATAGATGAACTGCTAGACATTACTACTGGGATACTCTAAGGCAAGTAATGTAGTACTTCAGAAACCAAAGCATCCCAAACTATTTAATTTCAGACTGCAATCGCAGTTTACTGGAAGACATCTATGTTATTTATATGAGAGTGGGAATTCGGTCATCACTTCATCTCCATACTTAAGCCATCAGCTTGACAGATCAAATTGCTAAGCTGCTCGTAAAGAAGCTCGCAGAAGTCTTTAACAGAAGCCTGGTCCAACACTCAATATTGGATTGTAAAGACTTTTCCATGTCTATAGCTGGAGATTTTGTTAGAATCGACTTATTTCCCCAGGACAAACCACACATTGTGAAGCAAGCTAAACGGCTTGAACAGATAAAAACTCAACCTTCTAACATGGTAACGGGCAGTAAGATTATTTAATCCAAGCTTCCAATTAGTTTGTTCCCACCAAACCCAAGACAAAACCATGGGAGTTATAAACTAATGAAAGGTACTTTTCCATGAGACATGATGAACAGAACATTGAAAAAAAGTTTTCCAGTGACTTTAAATTATCTGAAAAGACCACAATACCACCCCATCCATGAGGAATCTTGCTGTCACAGGAAAAATTCACACTTAACCCTACTGCAAGGTACATTGGACAAGTCTTTGATACTGAGGAAGGAAAAAAAAACCCTCCAAACCTTGGAGAACTGTGTCTTAGATCTGAAGATAAAATTTATTAAAATGAGGTACTTTATTATCACTTTATTATTTACACAAACACAATCGCATACCTGAATGGATAGCAAATTTAATATGCATTTTAAATGTAATTGTTGGGATGTCATGATGTTTTCTCAGTTTTGTCATCATAATATGGCAGTCTGTCAGGGAAAAACTCTTAAATTAGTACTTTGACATCCTGTCTTTGGTAAATCTCAGTCTCGTGGATCTGGATGTTGGTGCCCCTCAGCTCCCTGCCACAGCTCTGCCCTAGAAATGATTATGCTGCAGCAACCTTTGCAGGAGTGTCTGACCACGAATCAGATCAAGCGTGCCTTCGCTGGCTGTTTATGTGAAGAGAGCTTCTTGTGTGTTGGAGATGCTGAAGAAAGAGAACCCATTTCCCACCTCCATGGGGTGAAGCAGAGACCCTTGAAGAGTAACAGGCCAAAATACCAGGGTACCTGCCTGACTGCACTGTCACACACACCCAAAGACATTATGTGCAGCTCTGCCCGAAATGATTATGCTGCAGCAACCTTTGCAGGAGGAGTGTCTGACCACGAATCAGATCAAGCGCGCCTTCGCTGGCTGTTTATGTGAAGAGAGCTTCTTGTGTGTTGGAGATGCTGAAGAAAGAGAACCCATTTCCCACCTCCATGGGGTGAAGCAGAGACCCTTGAAGAGTAACAGGCCAAAATACCAGGGTACCTGCCTGACTGCACTGTCACACACACCCAAAGACATTACGTGCATTTGAAATACCCATGGCAAATACGCGCCTTCGCTGGCTGTTTATGTGAAGAGAGCTTCTTGTGTGTTGGAGATGCTGAAGAAAGAGAACCCATTTCCCACCTCCATGGGGTGAAGCAGAGACCCTTGAAGAGTAACAGGCCAAAATACCAGGGTACCTGCCTGACTGCACTGTCACACACACCCAAAGACATTACGTGCATTTGAAATACCCATGGCAAATAAGGTGAACACAAGGCTTATGCCCATCTTATGCTTAGATCACAGGAAGGTATGTTATGACACTTAATTCCTTAGTAACTGTTTTTTTTATTGCTGGGTGAAGAGCTGACAAGTCACCTCCGTTGTTGCATCAGACCCATCAATCATGAGCTATCAGAAAGAGCCTGAGAGATAGGGTATGAATAGACAACTGGGAGAACCTAACTCTGTATAGCTTGGGAAGTTACTAGCTCTACAGTGGGATTAAAAAGCTTAAGGCAACATGAAGATTATATCACAAGAATGGTTTATGGGACACTTTTCATATGCATTTATTATGCCAGGACAAGGAGTGGCCCCTGGGTTAGTTAAAAGTTGTTCCTCTCCTAGATAGTTACTTGCTGGCATTTGCAAATATGAGGACCTATAACTGGGCACTTATACCCAGAATTTGAAATAAAAGTTCTGTCATTGCTATGAGGATAACATTTTAGATCTGTGCTGCAAAAGTTATTGTGTCCGATATGAAAAAGAACACTATGTATTTTATCTGGTTTGGAGGCAACATACAATCCAGCCTTTCATAATGTTAGTAAAAAGATTAAAACTCCCAAATAAATCTTCAGTAGAGTTATCTGTGATGTTCAGGTTATAAAAACTACTGCTAAAGCCTCATTTTATTTTTTAAGTCTTCTTCAAACGTACATTTTTTTGTTCATTGGTCTAATCCTTCCTGGCTTCTTGTTATAACTTTATAGCCGTAGAACAGAAAGATGGAACTTTATTTTCCGCAGCAGCCTTTGGCTCCTTTTAACACTTCATTCCATCCTTTCATACTCTTGGTGACATGAAATTTGCTTCAGAATCCCATTGCAAAGGCTTTTTTGCATCAAACAAATCATCATCAACCACAAATCTCCAAAGGGGCTCAGGAGAGAAATAAATGAATAAATAAACAGAAGACACTCTGGCAAATAAAAAGCGACGAGGAAGAGATAGGGCAGTGTAGGTCAAAGCATTTGCTGTGGTTTGTTCTCCCTAAAGGTGCATCTAAGGGTAGAGAGGGAAGACAATCTGATGTGGCCAGATGTGGCAATCTGACGTGGCATCGAAAACGATGGCTGCGTGCTAGAGAGACACAAAGACTGGGAAATCGGTTCCTTAGCAAAAGCCTGCAATATTCTGATTTCTTTAGCTTGGCACAGCTTATCGCCTTCATTAATACTGATGAATGTTGGGTCCTTGTTTTCCTGCTTGTGCACTTGTGAGAAACAGATGGATTTAAGAGATTAATAGTGATCAATAACTTTGGCACCTGAAGCACTGAAACTTGGATCCTTGTGAAAAGGGAAACTCTGGACTCAGAAGTAAACCCATTGCATCTGTATCATTAATTTTCATTGATATTCCCTTCTCTGGAATCCCTGAATCTAATTTTTATGATGTTATTCACAACTTCAATGCAAAAAAGAAAGAGTTTACCAATAATATCTTCATATATCTAATGTCTTCTCGTGTGTGTATAAGGGGAGGAAAGGGGAGTTGTTGCAAGTTCTGAAGGCCAGCATGTCCGTGTCTGGAAAACATGAACACTGACCCAGAAGGATTACTGAAAACTCTTATCACTTCACTATTGCGATATCAGTTTAGATTTTATTTTGCACATGGGTCAATAGCCATCAGGATATTCTTTCCCTACTTTGAGAGATGATGACAACACTAGAGTTAGGGGCTGCCCCTTGGGGGTACCTGGTAAAAGCAAGGAGAAGAGGTTTCACGCTCTGCTCACCAGACCGAAGGGTCAAACATCAAACCAATTTGCCATGGCTTACAGTTACCGTACAGTAACCACCCTTGCATATGCTCAGTCTACTGCTAGTGTGGGATCCTCCATCTTGACTTAGACTGCAATGAAGAGCATTAAGATAACTTGCATTATCTTCTGTTGGATGTGGGCTAAAAGTGTACACACAGACAATAACCACAGCTCAGCTGACCCACAGAAACTTGTTAAACTGTGGTAGTTTCCTTAAATAACTGAGTCATAGAATTTAACCAAGATATAAATTTCTTGATTTTACCACAGGTTTCCCATGTGACTCAAGAAGTTTGGCTCCAGTTTCCAAGTTTTTAAAATGACTATACATTCTCTAGCTACAGTACATTTTTTTCCTGTCTAAAGATGTTTATATCCAGAATAGAAAGTATTCTGTCCCAATAGATTTTTAAAATATGATAATTAAAAAAAAATAAATACATTAAGGTCATAGTGTATTACTTTCCTGCCAAGTCCAGATAGCCTACAGTCATCAAATACAGCACTGAAGTGGTGGAGCAACAGTCTCACTATATCTCACAATTTGATGCTAAACTGAATTAATTTTATAGGCTCAAATACAGCTGAAGTGGTGGAGCAACAGTCTCACTATATCTCACAATTTGATGCTAAACTGAATTAATATTATAGTCTTTCCCTAAATAAATTAACAATAGGGATTTGAAAAATGCTAGGGTGGAATCTGAATGTGTCCCTCTCCATTTAGTTGTTTTATCAAAAGAGGTATTTCATTCCAGTTGTCCGTCTGTTTCTTAGCCTCGTTGTTGAGCTCTCTTGCAAGGATGTTAATTAGAGCGACTTGTACAATGGCAGAACTTGTGATGGTTTCTTGTATCTAGCACAGCAAGGCAGAGATCATCTTGGCCATTTCTCCTGGAAGTTTATGAGAAAAAAAATGTTACTGTTTTTAGATAGAAGTTGCATAAAAATATTTTATAAGTGAGCTTATTGGGTTCCCACACATACGTAAAGAGAGAGCAAGAAAGAGAAAGATGAATTATTTTGTCAGGAAATCCATAATTCTATAGCTGTACCTAAAGTGAGAGCAAGTTCAGCAAGTCAAAGGCTTTTATCAAAGTCAATAAAGCTTGAGAAATGGGATCTCAGTATCAGGGCCCTGCAACAACAGAAATGGAACTAGAGAGCGATTATCCATCCCCTTCCTCCCCCTTCTTCCAAGAAAATGAAATCTTCAAGGCAAAAGGATTAAAGTGAAAACTACTGGTACAGAAATGGAAATTTCTTCCTGAGGATGATTTACATATTTTCCACATACACTTTACCATGTCTGGAGGTTTTGGCACCCGTGTGCAAGGCTTTGATGTGGGTCAGCATGTGGCAGGGGCCAAAAGAGAACAGCGCTGAGGACACATTGACACCTTGCAAGTGCATCAGGACGACATAAATGACCATAATCATATTAGAGCATGGTCACATTGAAATGGTCACAGTTAAGTAAGTGCAAGGAAGTCACTGAGCCTAAAATGTCATCAACTACTTTTATAGTCAAGATTTCTACCTTTCAGCTTCATTCTCCTACGGGGGAGGGCCTAATTTTCATGATTACGTACTTGACAGCATGTCTTTTAGTTTTTCCTAAATGATTGGCTTGATTTAAATCAACAGGATGACTTTCAAAGTTTGAGGTTAAATATGTAAAATAATCTTTGCAAGATCCGCTCCCTTTTAATGATGGCTAGAGACACAAAATTCATGTCTGAATCTGCATCAGATGTAGCCTGCCCTAAAATGCTTCTACGTCATTCCTCTTCAATACTAATATTCTAGAGAGGCGATTTATTCCTTTGTAACTTTCCATATTAAATATTCTTATGTTGTTGTTTAGTTTATAAAGCAATACCCAGTGGTACCTCTTTCTCTTTCTTTCTCTAATATGTTTAAAAAATAATCAAATGGACAAAGAAGGCAGGCCTAAATTTACAGCAAGATCACAAAACTAGAAAACACCACAAATGAAATAATTCTACTCCTCCTTCTTTAAGTCATCCCTTATTTGAGTTCTCTTAAGAGCACATGCCATGTTGAAGGTCCTGGAAGACAATGTGTTTGTTGTCTATCAGACTTGAGGGAGAAGGGAGTGAAGGAATGTATGCCAGAGGGGGGAAAAAAGCTGTTCAAGAGAAAATCTGTCATGAAAAAACCACCTTTGTTTTGTATAAAGCATAAATACTTTAGGTAAATTCAATTGCAGTAATGTGTGATGCATAGAGGTGGTAAGAAACTGCATGAATGCTATTTTCTTCATTATTGTCATCCCAGTGAGGGATGAAAACTCAAAACCTCAAATACATTTGTAAACTGAAATAAAAAATACATCAGTACACCTCAAATGAAGAATTTCATTTTAGCAGCTCTAAAATTTGACCATTTCTTATACTGTTTTTGAAGTACAAATGTATTCAAATTTCAACGCAAAAATAGAGGTTAATAAAATTCCAAATATTTTCCTTTGCAAGTGTCCAAAAGGGTATGTTGACAATATTCAAATATTTAACAAAACCCTCCACCCCAAATTCAAACCAACTCCCAATCCTTTCAAGCTCCAAGGGTAGGAAGTTCTGTCAGCTGAGAAGATCCCAAATTCTCCCAGGTTCAGAGAGCAGAATTGGATCTCCTTATATCAAAATATTCTGATGTCTCTTTTCCATAGTATTAGCATTTTTCAATACACCCCCTAGAAAGGATCTGAAATGGGTCCGACTCTGCAACTGAATCCATTAATTCATATACCCCTTTGGGCACCCAGCACTGCCACACAGCCATGACACAGATTCCTCTGTTCGGAGACAGCTCAGAGTGATTTCACCCGCCTACAAAGCAGAGATGAATGGGAAGAGACAGCAGCTTAGGACAAAAAAGCCAAATACCAACGTGTTATGCTTTGCTTGTGCTAGATAATACCACACCGATAACATTTAATTGCTTTTGGTTCAGAAAAAATGCACTTGGTCATATTAAGCCATATATAAAAGGTTGCTGGCAATTTTTTTTCAGCAATGCCAAATATTACTATTTTCCTCTGATTTTTATGTGCTCTTCAGAGTTATTCTTTCTTAATCTAGTTTAAAGGCACGCATCTCATCGAGAAACAGTAAGAGATTTGTTTTTACATTTTCCACCAAGTCTCTAGGGTAAGATGGTTTAATCATCACAACATAAGACACAACTAAGGAAAAAGAAGCTCCTTATCAGTGAACCTCTGCTAAGCTTCAAGGCTTGCGGCTGTAAGCTGATATGGCGTTGGTAGATATGCAGGTGTGAGGGAACACAGTTTCTCCCAAGTCTCTCCATCGAACCTGTCTGCTCCCAAATAAGAGAAGTAATACATGATAAATCTAACCTGACTTGGGAGTTCCACACTGTATTTCTTTATTGTGTGCTAAAACAGGAGAAAAAATGACGCACAAAGCCCACTCAGCCCTCAGAGTTAAACAGAAGACTCTTGGCCATGCCAGCGGTGGCTTTCCCCTTTGCTTTGTATATTTTAATGGGGTAAGTCACTTTTACCTTTTTTTTTTTTCCCTAATCCTTTCTGTGTGCTGCACTGTTGTCTGTGCTAAACCATACTAATAACTTACTTGACTTTCTTTTTAATTAGAGTGGTGCAGATACGTATGTGAAGCACAACAGTGTCCTTCCCAAGGTTGCATACAGCTGTTATGTATTATCCTAGGTGAGGGAAGGACGTGGCACTGTCATGTATCATTCTCCCATCAAACATTTGGCAAGCAGCACTGAATTGTCAGGGAAGAGGTCATCTTAATCTCCAGATAAATTCACCTCAGAGAATTGTATGCAGAAATAAATCAGCCCAGATTATATTCCTGATACAGTCTTCCACGATGTATAATATAGGAAAAGGTTCTTTTTGTTAGCTGACAAAAAACCACAAAAACAAACAAACAAACAAACCTTAATGCTTATCTAAAATTAAAATTTAGACAGCCAGTTTTCTTTTTTTGTTGTTCTCAATCAGGCATCCTTCTTCGCTTATTTTATAATTTGAGGAAAGCAGTTGGCAGTCAGTTCGGGAAGTCGATTTTTCGCATCGGGCATTTTTTTACTGTAAAATGTATTGCACAGGAGACAGAATTCAATACATTACCTGGAACTGGCAAAGCCTGACAGAAAAGTTCCCAGTCTTGCAAAACACTTACACGTCTCTTATGCATTTACAGATCAACCTCAGCAAAACTTTGCAAATTTAAGCACCTGCACAATCAAGGCCTAAGTAGCAGATATAAATGTTTAGCTAAAGGATTTACAAATCTCAAATTTCAGGACATAAAACCAGCTTCTTAGGAGGGAGATATGAATCATATCTATGTAACAGCACTTTCAGACACTGTAATCGTTGTTCCTAGTAGAAAAATGCTTCTTAATTAGAGACAGATGTTGAAAATTTTGAGTTATATGAAAATATCACAAGCCAAGTCTCTCAAAGAAAATAATAGGTTACTTGTTGGACTCTATCTTTTTAGAAATAAAGAAATATAGAAATGATAAAATTACACTTAAAATGTGTACTTCTTTTCTGTATTCAGCACTTTTGTTGCTTTGAGCTAGACTGAAGTCAAGAGTGTAAGATTAAGTATAGTTTTGTGATAGCCGGGAATCCTCTCCTGGAAACATTAGCCTTATAACCAACTGAACAACTGAAACAGACAATCACAAAAAGCAATTTCTTTCTAATACCTTGCTCTCTTACCACATTAAATCTGTGCCATGTGCTCTCCTTTGCAAGACCAAAAATATATCTTTTTTTTATTAAAAATCGCTCCCACATGGTCTTTACAGACCTGGCCACTTTGGTTTGACTGCGGTGAAGTCCTGCAGCCCTGGAGCAGTTCCTTGGAAGACACGACTCTGGTCTCTCTCCCCTGTCTTTTACCGGTAAATACCTTTAACTCCACTGTTTTCCCTCACTTTTCCCCAAGGAAATAACCCCTTAGTTTTCAGAGTTCTTTAAATCTATTTAACAGAATATCAGAGAACCACTTTTAGGGTCCTGTTGAGGTCATTTGTAATGCAATCAAGCCACACTGTGATGTCATTCTCTTTGTAGCATGACATCCTTATGTGTCAGTAGCTGTTAAACTATGGCCTAATGCAAAGATCATGGTTTATCCCACAGAGCAGTGTTGAAACCCATTTTACAGAGTTGAGATGTACACATACAGCAGTGATCCCCACTAAAGGGTCATGTCTTCCCTTCCACCTGCACTAACAGAATGACCATCCCTCCTTCCTGCTCTTCCCCATTAGTAGGTGTATGGCCATCCCCAAATTTAATATAAATGACTGGCCTGGGAGATTTCGTTCTGTTCCCTTTCAAATTTTAAGATAAGTCCTTTCCAAAGTTATACATTTTACATCTTGCAATTACAAAACCTTGTTTGCTTTTTTTTCTTGCTCTGTGAAACAGTGGGAATGCACAGAAACATGGAGATGCTGCAACTGAGTTGCACCTCATAAACGGTAATCGGAGCACACTTAAACATACAAATATACACAGAAAATTTATAACTGATCGTACGACCCATGAATGACAGTCACCGGTGACCAGGATTGACTCTCAGTGGGACTAGGCATCTAAATACGCTTGGGTTACCCTCTGCAGAGCAGTGACGCCTTCATTTGGATTCACTATTGTATTTATTCAGAGAGTGTTTCTTAACAGCAGAGGTGTGTGTGCTGCTACAAGGCTTCCTTCTTGCTTAGGAGTAAAATAACGATGTTTGGAAGACATAACATAGGCCATAACGCCGTAGGAGTGCTACTGTGATGTCGGATTGTGTGACAGACGGTGACCAGTTACTGTTGACCATTGATTGACCATTCTGCCTGCCAAGGGTGTCCAGCCGAGCTGCAGTGGGGAAGACTACCTGCTTGCCTAGTCAGGGCTGCAACCCTCTAGTTCAGGTAGAGAGATGTCTTCTTTGTGGAGAGCAGGAGAGGGCAGGGGGGTGTTAGAGGAAAAACCCATCAAACAGGGAGACAGCAGGGTCTCTGGGGCTGCTGAGAAGAACAGGGAGCAGACACATAGTCAAGTCTAGGGTGGCTGAAGGAAACTTTCCAATGGGTTTGTTTCCCATCCAGCTTGATGCAGTCCAAGAAGCTGCAACTGCTTTGAAACACCGCAGGAGAGTAGCTGCTTTTCACAGATCCTGTAGATATGGAAGAGCTGCTTTCCCTCCCAGTAAATCGGAGTCGTGTCTATTTGAAAACCCTGCTCTTTTCCATGGTCTAGTAAAACATAGCATGAGACACTCAAAACCTTTGGGTGGGTGGTTTCAGCTTGTTCAAGGAAAGACAAAGGCAATTTCCCCTCCAGGTTCTGGTGGCTTTGTGATCCAAGTTCATTCTCACTTTTGTTGGGGTTGTTAGAAGACTCAGTTACCCGGTTATTTTGACTACCCAAGGAAATAGTTCTGTTATTGCCAGAGGCTAATAGTTATCCAAGTTATCTGTGAGTTATCCTCATGTTATCCAAGATGATCTTGTTTATAAAAAGACCTGTAGGAGCTGTGTTCAAGGAATCTGGATAGAGAAATCTCTAGGGAGGCGGGTGTTTGGAAGAACCACTGGGAAGGTGTAAGGTAGGAACAAAAGATTGTTTTAGTGTTGAAAGAAAAAAAAAAGATGAACTTCAATATCAGATTAAATATTTCTTGTTGAATGCTGGAGATGCATCCTGGCCAGTTAGTGATAATTACTGAACAATTTTTAGCCTGGTTTCTTCAGGAAATGAGGCTTGGATGATCATTCTGTCTGTCAGCCCCACTTAATAACTGCTGGATCCATTCATCAGCTGCAGATCTGACAGAGGAGTGATGCTCTCAGAGCTACCCAGTCCTCACAGCACTCTTGAAAAGAAGTGGCTGAGTGGTGGAAGGTGCCCAATTGATACTCCCACAAAGAGAAAGAATTCAACACATTTAACATTCAGACTTAAAAGAATTATTAAAAAATAAAAAATAAAAAAATATGGGAGAATCAGAAATACTCTAAACCCAGGACAGCAAAGAAGCCTTTTATCAATCAAGGGGATTGTGCGGATTCTCTGATGTCTCGTAAAGGATGTATTCAATATGCAGTATTATTTAACCCTATGTGCAGGAGACAAAAACTTTGGCAATTGGAATTCATGAGTTCTGATATTGAAATTATTCCTCATTCTTCTTAAACTATGCCATATTTTCATAGGTATGTTATATCACAGATTACCTGTGACTGACATAGAAGCAGGGTGTTGTGTATCTCAGCCACATTTCCATTAGCTCCATTGTGCTTTCATAAATGAACACAAACCATGAAAGGAAGAAAGTCAGTTCTGACCGTTTATTTATTTTACTTATATTTCCCTGTCAAAAAAAGCATCCTTTAACAACCTCTGGGTAATACGAAGGGAACCAATGCTTTGATTTAATGACAGGATCCAGCACTTTCTGTTGGCAGCAGTTTTTTAACTTGAGTCCTGGTATTGTCCTGGCTGTTAAATGTTATACACACTAAATTGAGTCATTACGGAGCATGGGCTAGTGGGTAAAACCAACACTATGGAAAGTCGGTTAGTTGATTAATGTCTTTTGTGCCTGATTTTTGAGGTCTCCATTAATTAAAACGAATTTCATCTCCTGCAGGAGCATGTGTTACATATTCCTTCCCCCCTAGAGCAGTTATAATAAGCTTTCTTCACGTGGGAGTGCGAAGCATCTCTTGTTTCGCTTTTTGGAGAGCTCCATGAAGACAAATTCCTTCATGGCATTTCCCAAACACTTTTGAAAGGTTCCAGGCCAAGGAGAAAAAAATGTTAGTTTTTCAGTGAATTCATCTTCTGCAACTTGCTCTGAGTTGGAATAGCACTGCCCTGAGTGACTTCAGAGGCTGCTTTTTCAGGAAAAAGAATCCCCCTTCTCTCTTATGAATGAAGATTCATATATTTATTTTTATTATCTCTCACTATGTAAACACACACACCCCTGTGTGTGTGCACTTGCCTCTCCCATCAGATTAACCAGAACCACTTAAACCTACAGGATGCTTCAGGAAAATCATGTATACACTTCCCACAGTATTCTGCAAATAACTTTAGTCTTAAGGGCTTGTCTCACAAGCTTGGCAGGAGAATTGGCCGGCAGGTCTTCACACTTCTTTCTTGCTTTCTAAAGCACTATACAGAAAATAGTACCTGCAATCTATCAGACAAGGCCATATTGGATGAAGTGATCTGAGGTTGGATAAAGGAGTTTGGTAGCATGCTGCTTTCTAACAGAAAAATGAAAGAAGTCCTCATGCTCTTAAGAGTGACTCTAATAGTCACAGGAATGATGACCCTCATGAGAAGTTTGGTCACCAGACTACTGCTCTGCTCAGTCTTTATATCCAGCCAGCCTATGGTCCTACATGACCACACCAGATCCATTGCTGTTGATTTGCTTAAGCTACGTACACTATGTCTCCAAACTATGTGCAAAAGACTGCACTATGTGACAATTTCTGCATCTGTAGGAACAGTTTCTATCGACAATTTACAAGTGTCTTATTTATGTAAGATTGCATACAAATAGTGTCTGTGAATTGGTCTGAGCACAGCAGGGGTTACTTAAGTTGGGGTATCTCCAGGACCATCTAAAATTCCCACTTGCAGAGCTGCTGCATCAATTAGTCAAATACTTTGTTGTGAAGGTGGCTAAGAGTTCAGTCAACCACTTTGTCCCAAGTCCGTTCATCATCTCAAACCAGTCTTTTGTCTCACCTACTCAAAGACAAGCAGGGGAGCTCCAGGACCAGGCAGGGAATTCATGACAAAGTGCATTTGGTGTGCTCTGAGGCACACCCCTGATACCCAGTTGCACCATAGTGATGACTATAGGGCAACACAAGCCCTCTTCCTCCTTTTTATTTGTTTATTTATTTTTTAAATGGAGCTGTTCTTCCTAAGTTAGGATTCAGCAGGCAAAAAGGACAGCAAAATCAGGACTAACTTTTGCAGTCTACCTGCCTCCCATTCAGGCTGCCTTTCTGAGGAGAACATTCTCTTTTAGCAATACATGGGGAAACCTTCTCAGCAATCTTCTTCTCTAACATCTAACAAATTAACCAGACATGAATGCCAGACAGGCGGTGGGAAACCTTTGTTTAGGTGCTGAGCTTGCTCTTTCATACATGTGCTAGCACAATATATCCTTTGCCACTTCTGCGTCTAGACCAAAAGATTCTTATGTTACAAGAGGAAGTATTTGTGGTAAGTCAAGCCATTCTTTCAAAGTCCTGTAAAGTCTTGCTAACAAGGTTGCCAACATCAGCTAGTAAAATATCTCTTTATACCTGAAATTTGATACTCAAATTAGGAAGTGCCCTGATGCCCTGATGGTATTGTCTCCAGGGAAACTAAGTCTAGGCACAGAGCAACATGTTACTTGAAGGAAGATGACACAAGGCTTCCCAAGATGATCTAGTCCATCTCTATCCACAGACCTACCAAGGAGTTGCCACAACCACTTGTACTTGTGAAAGTTTCTTTTTGACTCTGTATTTTTATTGGTTTGATTTGCAACAAGTAAGTTAAAAGATCACATAACAGTGTTTCTGGTATGCCCTGGTGGTCTCCACAGAGGTGCAGATTAGAGCAGAAAGTGCCTGCAGAGGTGTGTGGGACTGAATAGCTGTGTGTGCTTAGACGCGAAAAAAACTTGAGGGAAGGGAGGATGCAGCATAGTGAAGGCGGTGCGTGAACTGTTGTATGTCATACTATTGACTCTGAAGCCATTTATCTATTATCTACCCTTCCTCACAGAAGGAGGCCGTATGGTTACTTTTTAATAAATAAAAAAAATGTTTTTCTTAATTCATGGAAATTGCAGACATCTTCAGGAAGAGGGAGGCGGTGGTACAGGTCCTCCTGCTCCCAAGATGCGGAGAGGGGCTCTGTTAAAGAAGGCCTGAATCTCAAGTGGCTTCTCAAAGGTTTGTGTGAAAAAAGGATACTCCCTGCTGTTCTCTGAGGACCATAAGACTAACACAACAAAAATCACTCTGAGTGCAGGAGCTATTCTAAAGGGAGTAAATAAGCATCTTCTGCAGCATACATGTTATAAACAGCAGCTCCAAAGGAAACATAACCTCCACTTCAGTGCTCTCTCAACTGTTTATTTCCTTTGCCTACCGAACTGAATGATCTCACTTGAAGTGAGAAGACAGCTGCATTCTTGTTTTTCTCAGGAGCCTCTGTAGTTAGTGGATGCGGAAACAGAATGGCAAATAGAAAGAAATGTGTTTGTTCTATCTTTCTGTAAGGTGCTTGTAGGGATTTCATGACTGCCGTCTCTTGCTCTAATTGATAGCTCTTCTCCAGCTTAATGACGGTAGCTGCATCTCTCCTGTTTTATAGACAGAAGTTGTAGGCAGAGGGAAGCTAACCCTCGCAGTAGTATCCACATAACAAGTACCTGTGATACAGCAAGGTGGCAAACGCAGGTCTCCCGGGGTCCTCTGCTATCAACTGTCCATCCTTCCTTAGAGTCAAAAGTAATACGGCAGCCACCGAAGTCAAAACTGGTAAAATAGTCAACAAGAGTTTTGCTGGAGACTGAGCAGAAAATAAAACCCTGCTGGTGCCAAACTCCCAGCCGTGCAGCTGAGATAGATACCAGTCGGATTCAGCAAACGGTGGACTGAGAGTTTTAAATCTCAAGACGACTTTGGTTAAAAACAGTCGGCGAGTTGTTTGTTTTAGGGCAGGTGAAGTCCTGAAGATTTTGTTCCTTGGAATCATCTATCCCTGCATGCATGTTATATTGGTACTGTGGGAGGCTGAATAAGAAGTAAAGGAAAAAGAAACATTTATCTGAAAACCAAAATAAAATAGAGCTTTTCCAGAAAACTGCAGACAGCTGATGGAATTTAGCTCATCACCATGTTTTAGCAAAGCCTATTTCAATCACTATACACATTTCATTTGTACCAATGTCTCATATGAAGATAATATTTGTATTGATGCTTCACATAGAAAATAAAGTTTTTTTAATTTTGGAAGAAAGATAATTTCCTAGGGGAAGATTAAAAAAAAAAATTGGAAATTATTTGTGGGAGGTATTGTCGCAGCCTGAATATATTGATACTCTTTTACCTAATATTTTCAGTCAAAAAATCACCAAGAAGTGAAACACTGAAATACTCACTCATGGGTGGCTCCCAGAAAAGCACACTGTTTTTTCTCTTACAATGTGAGGCTCTGTGTCTTTAGGGCTCATATTTCAGCAAAGGATTTTGGTGATAGAAGTGGAACTGCAAGGTGAGGAGAGCCACGGTGAAGCTGGTTAAAGTCAGAGATCCAATAACTTCGTATTCTTACATTTCGGCTATTTCCTAGCTGTGAGGCTTATGTTAAGCTCTGTGAATTTAGACACAGGGCAGCCAGAAAACTTGCATGAAAAATAGCAAAACAGGTAGGTGAAACTCTGTCACAGTAAGAGCAGAGCAAATTGTATAAAGCAGGCTCCTCTTCTTCAAACATCAGTGTTTCCACTGAAAAGAAAAATGAGCACTGGGAGATGCATGAAATATTTTCCTTGCAGGGGCAGTGATTTTGAGATGATCCCTCATTGTAGGACTGGTGTTGCTGGGAAGCAGGAGGAGGTATTTAATGTCTCCTTGCCCTGCCGACTGATCCCACAATGAACATTTGTTTTATACAGAATAAAGGAGTCCGACTCACAGGAGGCATATGAGTGTCAGCGTGGTACATTTCTTCCAGTTTTGAGCTGCCACTCTGCCTGCTGGTAGTCTATAAAATTGAAAAACCTGTGATTTCCTCTGCTTCCTGCAACCTTGTCCCCAAGGTCTCTCACCACCACTACCTTCGACCAAGAAAAATGGGCATGAAAGAAACAGATGTGTGTGTTTTGTTTCTTTTCCCTGGCATCAGCTGGCTCCAAGGTATGGAGGTACCATGACCAGGTTTCTAACCTCAGTCAGTGTGACTCATCTCACCTGGCTTCCCCTACTCCACCCAGGGTAACCCTTACAGCTGCGGCTATAGACCCAACTGTGGTGGATTTGGACAAGATTAAGGTCATGACAGTCCAGAGTATTCGGATCATGCGTGCAAAAGTCCTAAAGGACTGCAAATCTGTACAGAAAACTGCCCCCAAGCCCTTCTGCTCTCTGGAACACATCTTGCAACTTGTCATGGATTGGCACCCTTGACTCCTTGTTAGACTGGACCTGAGAGGAGCCATGTGAACTCTACAGACTGGTCCTCCTGCAGGAATTGAGGACTAGACTCTCACTGGTGGCAATGTGGATACATGGAGTTGCTATGATGGGCTGGAAAGGGTCAAGGAGCTCAGGAAGGATTTGAGCCTTCTTTTCACGTAGACGATTTCACAAGACAATCACTGATACCTGGGAAGGGACGTAAGGAATCCCACCCAAGCCTGGGCTCAGGCAAGAATGATTCCATCTCTTTCTACTCCAGCAGATATTTCTCCCGATCTCCTCCTTCACGATGTGTAAATGCAGTCACTGGTCTGGCAGTCCTTCGGTCCCAAACTCTATAAACAGCAGCATGCAGCATTTTTCAAAAACGGCGTAAACATCTTCCTTTACATCAGGCAGGAGGGATGATAGAAAGATCTTGTCCGTATCTTTTTCCACAGCCTAGACAGCACCAGATCCAGGAATGAGTCTGGTCTTTCGTGTCACATGCTGGAAGAGGGACCATCACAGCTCATGGGGATGATGATGTTTGATGAGGCCTTTTCCAGGAAAGGTGGACCTCCGAGACACAGAGCTCTGCTGCAATATATACTTCTTTGTATGTCCTTCCATCCCAACATTAATGACCTCGCACCTTCACTGATGTGAAATACGTGATGAATATCTATTTTGCATATAAAACTAACAGGTGGGATGACAGTTTTGATTCTTTTTTTTGACTGTAATAGAAGAATCAGAAGAGGTTTTCAGCTTGAATTCAAGTTCTCGGTGTGTGTGCCTTGTGAAGTTATATCTGATGTAAGTCAAATTTGTGCACAGGATCTTGAAGAGAAGTAGGGAATAAAGTCAGGTCGATTTTCAGAGGTGACAGGTCCCCTTTGGCTGACAATAGATAGAGGTAGATGAGGTCAAAATTTCTGCCATAGCCAGAAATAAACCATCTGAAAGTCAAATTTGCAAACTTCTGGGCTCCCCCAGTGTGATAATCTTGACTTCAGGTCTGTGGCCAGCTTCGAAGGATGTTTGCCTTAGCTTTTTTCTGGTCTTCTAAACAAGCTGCTGTGTGACTTCACTTCTTTTCCCTGTCCCTTTTTTTAATTTCCCATCTCTAAGAATACCAGACCATTGTGTCAATTCATCTTTTAAGATTTGTCTTCATACCCTAAAATGGACAGATCTGCAGAGGTTTGCAAGTCTAATCCTGCTGGAAGCATTCTCTGTTGGAGAAGCCCCTTCTTTTAACAGTGTCTGTGTGTATATGTGTAATTAGAGGATCAGATATGCATGACAACCACATGATTTTTCTTCTCAGCAGATATTTCGTCACTGCAGATACCGTATAGTTCACCCTGTCTGCATCCCTACGCAGAAATGTCATTCACTGTACCTTCCCTGCAGAAATAACAAACTACTGGCCGTACCTCTTCTAAGTCAGTAGATATTTGAAGCTAAAAGCAAATCATAAGGCAAATTCTAGATTGTTTTCCTGATTCTTTCTTTGCATAGTACAGAATCTAAACTTGGACATTACCAAGCTGGCTTGTACATTAAGACTTTGCCTTGATACTGTATTTGTTTTAATTATAGCCATGCGTACCTAAGGGCTGTGCTTCATCACCAATTTTCTCATGTGGTAATGAGCAAATTACCATTGTTATAGAATAGAAAGACACAATTTTTTAAAACAAATCTTGGGGGGAAAAATTATGGACATTAAATGAACAATATGTTCTGTTGCTCAGTGCTTCTTTCCCTAAAGAATAATACCTTATATTAAAGACACTCAGTTTGGAGTTATGCATGATCAAGTAATCTCATCACAACTCTATTGTATCTGTTTGCTTTCTATCCTGTCCGCTTTTCATGCCATTAGTGTAAGCTTTTCCAGATGATAATCCTTTTACCACATTCTGATACCGCTGTGTCCATTTACATCTCTGCAAAATTAAATTGTAGCAAATCATCTAGTACAAGACAACATTAGTGTGATGTAAGTTCCTGGGAGGCTCAGTCCTGGACAACAACTCACGGTATCATGAGTCTCAGAAAGTGCAAATGAATCCATTGAACCACCCTGTCTTATTTAGTCTCACGTACCCCACTTAACTATTGACCAGTTTTATACTGACAGGCTCTAGGGGCTCCTATTTTGTGAGGATTTGTAACGCGTTATAGACGATTCCTGTTTCCAACATCTGTGTTTTACCCGTATTGAGGGATTTCTGCACTCTCCCTCTCATTCAGGACTGTTATTTTTATTACATAATTACAGTCCTGGAGTGGTTTAAGGATCATACTATTTGGTTATATTTACACGGTGATAAACAGCCATCACCTCCAAAGAGCATCCCCTTCAACTGTAACATCTCCCCCCTTTGTCTCTCTTCTTCCTTCCCCTTCTTCATGGCTTCAGCCTCACCTCATCTCTCCTGGACAGTTGTCCTATTCCATCACTGAAAAAAGTAAAAATCTAGTTTGGTTATACTTCTCGGCACTGCTCATGGCCAAGGAGGTTCACATTTGTCCCCGATCTTTCCTCCCGGTGTTTGGTTTCTTGCCTTTATGTAATTTCCCTAACTACTTTGGTAAACTTGTAACCTAATGCTTGCTCGGTGTGTGCTTTGTGTTGTGAAAGAGCAATACAAATAATACCCTGTAAAAGCCAATTGCTCTGTAATTCTGTTTGTATTTATGTCAAACTTTTGACTCTGGATCTCTGACTTTAGGAACATTAGTTGCAGGTGCATAAGTTGTTTTTTTTTTTAAAGAGAAAAAAAGGAAGGCAAATTTATGTCACATTCAGGTCATGAGAACATAAGCTAGGGAAACCTAGCGAGAGTTTTGTTTTGGCTCCCCCACCTTTTACAGAACTTTGAAGCCTGACTGTGTTTATCTCCAGAGGCATGTATTAAAGCATCAAGTGCCCACATTGGTCTGGTGACTATGTAGCCTTAACAAACAGCTTGGGAAATTTAAATAGGAATTCAGAGAGGTCTTGATGGAATGATACTTCTGAGTTCTCAGAAATAATAAAAAATGTACCCAGAATGGTTTAAGAGCTTACCAAGAGTGGTTTAGAGGTAATGTTTTTCATTAGATAAGTTAGAAAACAGTAGACCATGCTCACATCTCTCATGCTTATTTCATATCTTGTTGTGAAAAGAAGTTTTTGCTATGAAGTCACGAGGGACTGGCAGCAAGACACGTCCCTCAAATATAAAGTAGCTTCTTCTCCTTTCAACAGGCATGAAAAGCCTCCCTAACTGCAGCTGACTTTTTTTTGCCCCAGATCTGGAATTCTCCACCTTCTATTTGCCCTTTGACTGTAATCTGTGCTAATCTCAGAGCATCTGAGGCAGTGCTGAACTTTTTCCTAGTTGGTTTGTTGGGGGTTTTTTTGGAGGGCGGTGGTAGGAGGTTAAGACCTATTTTTCATGCTGGGAAAGCAAGGTACATGAGCTCTTATCTCCTATCAGACCTATAACCCCTCATAAATTATTCCTGAGTACACAAACTTTGTAAAATTTTAACCTCTCTGAAATGAGTTTCCTCCTTTCTCACAGTAAAGAAGGGATTTAGGGTTGCCCAGGTAGAACTTCAACTTATACCTGAGATCAGGTGCATCAAGATATAGAAAATGAGGGCTAAATTCCCAGCTGGTGTAAGTTAATCTGGCTGTATACCCCGCGGGGGGGGGGTGTACTCTTGCACTCCCACTGAAAACCTGGTCTAGCTGTAATGAAGTACTGTGGCATCGTGAAAAATGCCTATCAATTAACTTCACGGGCATAGAAGATTTTCCCAAAGCAAGAACAACCTCTGGCCTATTAACATCCAGTCCGTTATCTGATTGTTCAAGTAGAATAAGATGTTAACACGAGCGTTGTGCAATATGACAGGAAAGTATTTGAGACCCGTTGTTTATGTGATGGGTTTTGTACCCGATTGCAAAACTTCATTTATTTTGTATCTGTAACAACAACAAAAAAAATTCATATCTGACATCTTCTTTCAATGGGTTGACCAGGAAACAGCCATCTGATGCAGACGTTTGGCTGTCTCTGCATACATAAATATACGCAAAAGAGACTTCACGACTCTCTCAGCGTCGTAGGCTGACTGCGAGGTAAGACGCATCCACCTAATAATTCTGTGTCTATTTTGCAGATGTTTGAAAATAAACCTTTTTCTTACCCTTTCTGCAGTAAACATGGAAATAACCTTGACTTTGAGAGTTACTCTATATTTACAATATTTAAAATCAATTTCCAAATGCATATACAGCTTTCTTCATGACCAATAACAATCTTGACAGAAACTGTTTTAAAACTAGGAACTTTAAAATATACTTTATTAGATTTATTTTTTTATTATCTTTATTTACTTATTGTTTCAAAAGCGTTTTGGATTGTCACACAATTCTGTTGTGGAAAAACTTATTTCTTAACCTGAATAGATTATCTTTCTTTTTTATTTTTTTCCTCTCTATAAGGTTTATGTTTAAAAAAATTAGAAAATCTCTGAGAAAAAAAAATCCATTTCACTTATGCATACAGGTTATGCAGTTCTGAATATAAGATTTTGAGGGGAGGTTTTTTGGCTTTGTTTTTTTCCCATCAAAGAGAACGAGTGTGTCAGACAGTCTAACACATGAATTTGTAACTTGGTGCTCCCGTATGCCAACGGTGTGGTTGTTTAGTGCATGCTTTGAAAGTTGATTTTAAAGGTCTTAAAGAGTCTGTTTTAATAATTCATATTGATTCAGTGGGGATGAAGATGCTTGACATGTTAAATTATTAGCATTTACATTATGAACATGTTAATTACTGTATTTTTAATGTGGTTAGCTTTTATAAATCAAGATAAGAGTATTCTTAAAGGGACACCGGTAGATTTGCAACACGCTGGAAACCAGTGTTATACAAACCAACCCTAGAAATATTTCCCCCTCTTTCTTTTCACTCTTCTCTCTCCCCTTTTACATTTCAGTAAGGATGTTTTATTCATTTGGCTCTTGCGCACGAACACGGAGCTAAAATAAAATAATAAAAAACAACCAAACAGGAAGTGAAAGAGACTAGAAAGAAAGTATTTGGCCATTCAGTTTGCATTGATCTGTGGTAATCCAGTGATTAATGGTGTTATAGCTTCCCCTACCTCCCCTCTCCGCACAGGAGAGGCAGCCGTTACGGCCGCAGTCGTGCTTTGGTTTTCAGCTTAAGTTAAAAGCCTTTATCTGCTGCAGTGTCTGATTCACGATGGTGACTATCAAACAAGCAGAGTAAAACAATTTGCGGATATGCTTCCCTCCCTTTCTTTCAGAAAAATGGCTTTAGCTTTAAGCAATCAAAAGTTGCCACGCAGTAAAGCAAAAGGGAATTTACTTTTGAGTAATTCAGCTTGATAAAACATTGTGTCACAGACCAGAGAACTAATCTTTTCCTATATCTCTGGGCCATTCCGGCCACACCTGGGCACTGTATTGGCACATACTGTCTTGAGAAATCTTTGTGGGACTAGGGGAGGATGAAAACTTGCAGGGTGTATTGAGTTAATGTGGTAGAGATAAGGCAATCAGTAAATAAGAGAAGTCTACCGATACTAGTCAGGGACAGAAATGACGTAGCAAGATCTCTATGTCAGTACAGGAGATGGAGATAAGGGAAAATATCAGATGGAGGTCAAGAAAATCCCTCTAATCAGGCTGAGGTACCTCACCCCCATCCTCATATTGTCTAGCTCTTACAGCTGTATTCCCAGAACTGTCCTCCAAGGCAGGGAGCTCCAGAGGAAGAGTTGTTTCCATATATCAGTGAAGGGAAGCTTTTGATAAGGTACCGATCTGAGTCTGGGGCTAGCAATTAGGATAGGATAGGATAGGATAGGATAGGATAGGATAGGATAGGATAGGATAGGATATTTCAGTTGGAAGGGACCTACAACGATCATCTAGTCCAACTGCCTGACCAATTCAGGGCTGACCGAAAGTTAAAACAAATTATTAAGGGCATAGCAATTTATTAAGGGCATCACAATTAAAGGGCAACGCCTATATCTGGATGTAGGATTTTGGCCATTGGTAAATCACTGGGACTACTGAATGGTCCTCATGGACAAAGCACTACAGGAACTGTATTTAGAGGTCAGATAGGAAAAGGTATACTCTGAAGACAGAAATGAATCTGAGCTTTTTCTATACTTAGTCCTCTTCAACCTATTTCGGCTGCTGAAGAGCACTAATGCAGGTACAGATTTCACTTAAGAGGTCTGCAATGACCTCTCTGTATGTCCACATATTTTTTAAAGAATTCTTAACATGAAAAGAGTAATCACAGTTCTTGTTTGTCTGGAGGGCTCCTTCAAAGTGCTCCTGCATACTGCCTGCACAGGGTCTTATATTGCAATGGAGGTACATAATAGCATCATCAATTACAACTGGAGGAGTTAGGCAGCAAGGGAGGAGGCAGAGGGTAGCAGCCACTGAGTTTCAAATTTAATGGAAGAGTTCTTAACTGGACATTACATATACTCTTGGGGCTAGACCTTCTAGCAGCATGGCTGCACACATCTGGAGCTTTCATCCCAGTCTTTTGGAGTTTGCAAGTCTGAGGCTCTGAGATGTGCTTCTGCATATTCCTTCTTCCGGCCAGTCTTGCTATATCATACCATTTTTAATCTGTAGGAGGGTGGAAAGGAGGAGGTGCTGAAAATCCCCAGGAAAGCAGAACATTTCTAATTTCTTCAATCCAACCAAGTGACGGAAAATTCGTCAAAAAGATTTGTAGTGTGATTTTTCAAGCTTTCAGAAAACTACTAACCCAATAGTTTCTAAAATCCTGAAAAGAAGTTCAGATCATGAGATATTTTTTGGCAAAGAACAGCTTTGGGTCTGCCTTGCTCTCTGCTAGCATAACTGTAAGGGCTGCCATTTCAATTTATTTTTTTTTTTTTCTTGCAACCACTATAATTAATATTGAAACTATTTTTGTTTACATTTTCTTTGGGTTTTTTTTTTCATAACAAAACCAGATATTGTGTTACCACTTGAATCCAGGTCTGTATGATAAGCACCAGGTATTCTGAAAGCTGCCAACACAGAAAATCCTTTTCACGGAGAATACATATCCTGCTTTCTGGACTCAAGGAACTCCAGTAAATAGAAATACTGAACTTTCAGAAAGTGTTATTGTCTAGTTCAATAATAAAATCGGAAAAGGACCTGGGGGTGTTGGTCGACAGCCGGCTGAACATGAGCCGGCAGTGTGCCCAG